>NC_140988.1:385116606-385179234 GCF_052327205.1 Somniosus microcephalus | reverse complement strand
TTATGGCAAGCTGTAACATAGTGTGCCGCCAGTGTTATGCAACTTCTCTGTTCCCCTAGTAGGTATGGGAGTTTTTGGTCGTCATTCAATTTTCTGAATTCCGGGCATATTTTTGTAAATTTTGGGTAGAAATTCTCCCTTATGCCCTGATATTTTCTACAAGCTGTGAGGAAGTGCATCTCTGTCTCCACCATTCCCTGACTGCAGTGAGAGCATATCCTGTCCTCCCTTGGTAGCCGGGTCTGCCTGTGTCTACCTTTTTCGATCGCCAGGCTATGTTCACTAAGTCTGTACATTGTCAGGATTTTTCTCAGTTTGCTGTCCTTTACCATTGTCAGGTAATCAGCTATGTTGTATTGTCTGTTTAGGGCCAAGTAGCAATTGAGTTTGCT
This sequence comes from Somniosus microcephalus, assembly GCF_052327205.1. Lineage (NCBI taxonomy): Eukaryota > Metazoa > Chordata > Chondrichthyes > Squaliformes > Somniosidae > Somniosus > Somniosus microcephalus. The sequence goes on along the minus strand of NC_140988.1, from coordinate 385,178,842 downwards.
TTGGGTTTTTGTTGTTTCTGCCCAATATGTCAGATATTTTTCCTTTTGCTTAGCGACGATTGTGTTGGGTCGAATTCTTTGTGTTACGCTGTCACTGTCCTGTGGCTGGTTATTGTTAGTAGTGTTAGTAGTTACTTCACTGAGTCCCAGGACTAGTTGACTGAGGGTATTCTTCTTTATGGTCAGCTCTTGGCATTTCAGGGCGTCATAGTGATAGCATTGGGGGTTGCTCATTTGTAGGTGATTCCAAAATTTGGTGGCTCTTTTTTGGATAGTGATTATTAATGGATATTGGCCTAGTTCCGCCCTGCATGCATTGTTTACTGTTTTCCTTTGAGTCCGGAGGATACTTTTACAGAATTCTGCATGTAGGATCTCAATTGGGTGTTTGTCCCATTTTGCAAATTCTTGTTGTGTTAGCGGTCCCCATACCTCACTGCCATAGAGTGCAATTGGTTCAATTACTGATTTGAAAATTTTTAGCCAAATGCTAATTGGGATTTCTATTTGGATTGATTTTTTAATGGCATAGAAAGCCCTTCTTGCTTTCTCTTTCAGTTCATTCACAGCCAGTTTGAAGTTTCCTGTAGAACTGATTTTTAAGCCCAAGTATGTGTAGTTAGTGGTTTGTTCAATTTTGGTTGTTCCTATTGTGAAATTTATTTTGGGTCCTTGAGGTCTGGATCTTTGCTGGAACACAACGACTTTGGTTTTTTTGGGATTTATTGTCAGGGCCCAAGTCTGGCAGTACGACTCCAGCAGATCCAAGTTCTGCTGTAGACCCTCCTTAGTTGGTGACAGCAGAACCAGGTCGTCTGCACAGAGGAGGAATTTAACCTTGGATTCATATAGGGTGAGGCCGGGTGCTGCAGATTGTTCAAGTAGTTTTGCCAATTCATTTATGTAAATATTAAAGAGTGTCGGTGAGATTGGCGAGCCCTGCGTCACCCCCCGCCCCTTTGGGAAGTATTTTGTTCGTTTGTCTCCAATTTTAACTGCACATTTGTTGTTTGTATACATTGATTTAATTACATCATATGTTTTTCCCCCTACCCCGCTTTCAATAAGTTTCAGGAATAAACCGTCATGCCAGATGGAGTCGAAAGCCTTCTGGAAATCTATAAAGCATGCGTAGATTTTGCTTTTGTTATGGTGAGCGTGTTTGTCAATTAGGGTCTGTAGGGTGAAGATATGATCTGATGTTCTATAGTTTGGCAGGAATCCAATTTGGCTTTTACTCAAGACATTGTGCTCCTCAAGGAAGTTTATAAGTCTTTTGTTTATGATGCTACAGAATACCTTCCCCAGGTTACTGTTTACACAGATGCCTCGATAGTTATTTGGGTCGACTTTGTCCCCACTTTTGTATATGGGCGTTATGAGTCCTTTGTTCCAGATATCAAGGGAAGTAACTGACACTCAGAACCAAGTTGAAGAGTTTTAGGATAGCCAGTTTCATTTTGTCGTCTGTGTGTTTAATCGTCTCGTTTAGTATGCCGTCTGTCCCGCAAGCTTTTCCTGGTCGCAGGTCCTTGAGTTTTTCAGAAAGTTCTTTTTCTGTTATTGTGGAGTCTAGCGGGTTTTGGTTATCTTTTATGGCCATTTCTAGCTTTTCCAGTTTTTTGCATATTTGGTGTTGCTCTGGCCTTAGTGTGTTTTTCTGGTATAATTTTTCAAAGTGGTTTTCCCATGTGTCCCCATTTTGAATGGCCAATTCGTCGTGTTGTTTTTTGTGTAGTGTATTCAAGTTGTCCCAGAAACAATTGGAATCAATGGATTCCTCCATGGAGCTGAGTGTATTCTTAATATATTGCTCTTTTTTGGTTCTGAGTGTGTTTCTGTATTGTGTTAGTGTCTGACAATAAGTAAGGCGTAATTCCTCGTTTTCTGGATGTCTGTGTTTTTGGTTTGATATTTTTCTAAGTTTTTTCCTCATGTTATGGCAATCTGGGTCAAACCATTTTTCATAGTTTTTTGTTTTGGGTTTGTTCTTGCGAACTTTCAAGTTTGCACTTGTTGCCAAATTATCGAAAATATTGTTTAGGTTATTTACTGGCCCGGTTTACGCCTTCTTTATTGTGAGTGTATATGTTATCCAGAAAGGTGTCCAAGAGAGCTTGAGTTGATGCATTGCTCTCACCCTCTCCCCTCCCGTCTCCCCCTCCCTCCCTCCACTCTCCCCCTCCTCCTCCTCTCCCCTTCCTCCTGCCCTCCGCCTCTCCCCTTCCTCCCTCCCCCTCTCCCCTCGCCCCCTCTCTTCCCCTCTCTCCCTCCCCTTCCCCCTCCCTCCCTCCCCTCTCCCCTCCCTCCCTCCCCTCTCCCCCTCTCTCCCTCCCCTCTCTCTCCCTCCCCCTCCCTCCCCCTCACCCCCTCCCCCCCTCCCTCCCCCTCACCCCCTCCCCTCCCTCTCACCCCTCCCCTCCCTCCCTCTCCCCCTCCCTCTCTCCCTCCCTCTCCCCCTCCCCCTTCCTCCCCCCTCCCTGCCCTCCCTCCCTCTCCCCTGCCCTCCCTCCCTCTCCCCCTCCCCTGCCCTCCCCCCTCCCTCTCCCCCTCGCTCCCCTCTCCCCCTCTCTCCTCCCCTCCCTCACCTTGAGCTGCTTCTTCCGCTTGCGCCCGTTGCTGAACGTGGGTCCGGGGACGCAGCTGACAGCGGCGGGCATCCCTCCGCGGCACTCGGCCGTGACGTTCCCTTTCACGAGCTCGAACTGGCAGAGTGCGAAGTGGGACTCATTGCCCACACAGGCCACCGAGTGCGCCCGGTACTTCGGTCGCTGGCGCTCTGACACCATCCTGAGAGGAAGAGAGATCAGTGACAGATGATCAGTGATCGGTGGGGGGGTGAGGGGAGAAGGTGCTCGGAGCCCCGGGGTAACAAAGGCAGGGATGAGGGTTTCATAGGAACATGGGAACAGGAGGAGGCCATTCAGCCCCTCTAGCCTGTTCCATCATTCAATGAGATCATGGCTGATCTGTGACCTAACTCCATATACCCGCCCTTGCCCCATATCCCTTAATACCTTTGGTTAACAAAAGCGATCAATCTCAGATTTAAAATTAACAATTGATCTAGCATCAATTGCTGTTTGTGGAAGAGAGTTCCAAACTTCTACCACCCTTTGTGTGTCGAAGTGTTTCCTAATTTCACTCCTGAAAGGTCTGGCTCTAATTTTTAGATTATGCCCCCTAGTCCTAGACTCCCCAACCAGCGGAAATAGTTTCTCTCTATCTACCCGATCTGTTCCCCTTAATATCCTGAAAACTTCGATCAGATCACCCCTTAACCTTCTAAAACCCTGGAACTCCCTCCCTAACAGCACTGTGGGAGTACCTTCACCACACGGACTGCAGCGGTTCAAGAAGGCGGCTCACCACCACCTTCTCAAGGGCAACTAGGGAGGGGCATTGAATGCCGGCCTTGCCAGCGACGTCCACACCCCATGAATGAATAAAATTTAGATTTTGCCACGAGAAATTAAAAGCAAGGAAGTACTACTGCAGTTAAACAGGGGAATATAAGCCTAATTTGTGTAATCTCTCCTCGTAACTTAACCTTTGGAGTCCGGGTATCATTCTGATAAACCTACGCTGCACTCCCTCTAAGGCCAGTATATCCTGCCTAAGGTGTGGTGCCCAGAACTGCTCCCAGTGCTCCAGGTGTGGGGTGAGGGAAGTGGGGTGGTGGGAGTTATGGGGGAGGTGGGGAGTGGGCTGAGCTACCCGCTGGGGGGGGGGCAGGGGCTGGCGGGGGGGGCGGTGAGGGTGACGGGGTTCGGGTAGTCTCACATTCTCTCACCGAGAGTCCAACGCCGATAAGAGCAGGCATCCAATCAATGGTGGTTCTGGTGCGGTACCAACAATCCAGAGGTCGTGAGTTCAAATCCCGCCAGGGCCAGGTGTCAGATTGAATTCAATCAATCAGGTAATTTGTGGCCTGGCAGCAGACAAGGGCCACACCAGACGGCGGATAGTTGTAAAAACCCAACTGGCTCACTGGTGTCCTTCAGGGAAAGAATCCTGCCGTCCTTACCCAGTCTAGACTACTCTGAAGGCTGAGGGGGGACCTGATTGATGTGTACAAAATTATGAGGGGCATAGATAGGGTAGATAGAAAGGAACTTTTCCCCTTAGTAGAGGGGTCAATAAGCAGGGGGCATAGTTTCAAGGTAAGGGGCAGGAGGTTTAGAGGGGATTTGAGGAAAAACTTTTTCACCCAGAGGGTGGTTGGAATCTGGAACTCACTGCCTGAAAGAGTGTTAGAGGCAGGAACCCTCACAACATTCAAGAAGCATTTAGATGAGCACTTGAAACGCCATAGCATACAAGGCTACGGACCAAGTGCTGGAAAATGGGATTAGAATAGATAGGGCTTGATGGCTAGCGCGGACACGATGGGCTGAAGGGCCTCTTTCTGTGCTGTATAACTCTATGACTATACTCGTGACTCCGTCCCACACCAACATGGTGGACTCCTGGGTGGTAAAACTGGGCTTGGACTTACCTTTCGAGTTCCCCCCTCGGCCTGTGCTGAGGGTCTGGGGGGAGGGGGGAGCAGGGCTGCAGGGCGATCCCCTCAGGAAGCCCCTGCGACTGGGGACCCCACGCCCATAAGAGGATAGGGAAGCGGGAGGGAGCGGGAAGCCCCGTCCACCTTGTTAGCGTGGCGTCGATTGGCCAGTACTGCCACCAACTCCCGCTCCTCGAGAACCATGGGACAGCGGAAAGGGGTCAGAGATCATGCTAACGCATCGCCGACCACTTCTTCTGACCTTTGCCCTCAGGGGCATACCCCAGCGGAAAGGGTTGGGGTACTGGGCGTCTACATTCTGTGCAGGGGGAGCTGCGGAAACCTATCACAGGCACTCGGGGTAACCAAGCTCCTCTACTTTGGTGTGACTCGAGAGGGGAAGCCGCGGGGACGCGGACCAGCGCCGAGCGCAGGATGGAGAATCTGGGCCACACTGCTACAATCCCATTGGTAAGCCCCCACTCTCGCTTCCAACGAGCCTCCTCACCCCGGCACGGCAGGACACAGCCAACACAACCACCCCGTCCATCACCGTGTACCACGGCATAGCCCATTCACCGTGTACCGAGCACTATCCTGTGAAAAATCAATTTCTGACCCACTGTCCCAGAGTGTGAAAGGACAGTGTGTGACCCACTGTCCCAGAGTGTGAAAGGACAGTGTCTGACCCACAGGCCCAGAGTGCAAAAGGGCAGTGTGTGACCCCCTGTCCCAGAGTATAAAAGGGCAGTGTGTGACCCACTGTCCCAGAGTGTGAAAGGACAGTGTGTGACCCACTGTCCCAGAGTGTGAAAGGAGAGTGTGTGACCCACTGTCCCAGAGTGTGAAAGGACAGTGTGTGACCCACTGTCCCAGAGTGTGAAAGGAGAGTGTGTGACCCACTGTCCCAGAGTGTGAAAGGACAGTGTGTGACCCACTGTCCCAGAGTGTGACAGGACAGTGTGTGACCCACTGTCCCAGAGTGTGAAAGGAGAGTGTGTGACCCACTGTCCCAGCGTGTGAAAGGACAGTGTGTGCCCCACTGTCCCAGAGTGTGAAAGGACAGTGTGTGACCCACTGTCCCAGAGTGTGAAAGGACAGTGTGTGACCCACTGTCCCAGAGTGTGAAAGGACAGTGTGTGACCCACTGTCCCAGAGTGTGAAATGACGGTGTGTGACCCACTGTCCCAGAGTGTGAAAGGACAGTGTGTGACCCACTGTCCCAGAGTGTGAAAGGACAGTGTCTCACCCACTGTCCCAGAGTGTGAAAGGACAGTGCGTGACCCACTGTCCCAGAGTGTGAAAGGACAGTGTGTGACCCACTGTACCAGAGTGTGAAAGGACAGTGTGTGACCCACTGTCCCAGAGTATGAAAGGACAGTGTGTGACCCACTGTCCCAGAGTGTGAAAGGACAGTGTGTGACCCACTGTCCCAGAGTGTGAAAGGACAGTGTCTCACCCACTGTCCCAGAGTGTGAAAGGACAGTGTCTCACCCACTGTCCCAGAGTGTGAAAGGACAGTGTGTGACCCACTGTCCCAGAGTGTGAAAGGACAGTGTGTGACCCACTGTCCCAGAGTGTGAAAGGACAGTGTGTGAGCCACTGTCCCAGAGTGTGAAAGGACAGTGTCTCACCCACTGTCCCAGAGTGTGAAAGGACAGTGTGTGACCCACTGTCCCAGAGTGTGAAAGGACAGTGCGTGACCCACTGTCCCAGAGTGTGAAAGGACAGTGTCTCACCCACTGTCCCAGAGTGTGAAAGGACAGTGTGTGACCCACTGTCCCAGAGTGTGAAAGGACAGTGCGTGACCCACTGTCCCAGAGTGTGAAAGGACAGTGTGTGACCCACTGTCCCAGAGTGTGAAAGGACAGTGTGTGAGCCACTGTCCCAGAGTGTGAAAGGACAGTGTGTACCCACTGTCCCAGAGTGTGAAAGGACAGTGTGTCACCCACTGTCCCAGAGTGTGAAAGGACAGTGTGTGACCCACTGTCCCAGAGTGTGAAAGGACAGTGTCTCACCCACTGTCCCAGAGTGTGAAAGGACAGAGTGTGAGCCCACTGTCCCAGAGTGTGAAAGGGCAGTGTGTGACCCACTGTCCCAGAGTGTGAAAGGACAGAGTGTGACCCACTGTCCCAGAGTGTGAAAGGACAGAGTGTGACCCACTGTCCCAGAGTGTGAAAGGACAGAGTGTGAGCCACTGTCCCAGAGTGTGAAAGGACAGTGTGTGAGCCACTGTCCCAGAGTGTGAAAGGACAGTGTGTGACCCACTGTCCCAGAGTGTGAAAGGACAGTGTGTGACCCAGTGTCCCAGAGTGTGAAAGGACAGTGTGTGACTCACTGTCCCAGAGAGTGAAAGGACAGTGTCTGACCCACTGTCCCAGAGTGTGAAAGGACAGTGTGTGACCCAGTGTCCCAGAGTGTGAAAGGACAGTGTCTGACCCACTGTCCCAGAGTGTGAAAGGACAGTGTCTCACCCACTGTCCCAGAGTGTGAAAGGACAGTGTGTGACCCAGTGTCCCAGAGTGTGAAAGGACAGTGTGTGACCCACTGTCCCAGAGTGTGAAAGGACAGTGTGTGACCCACTGTCCCAGAGTGTGAAAGGACAGTGTGTGACCCACTGTCCCAGAGTGTGAAAGGACAGTGCGTGACCCACTGCACTGAGTGTGAAAGGACAGTGTGTGACCCACTGTCCCAGAGTGTGAAAGGACAGTGTGTGACCCACTGTCCCAGAGTGTGAAAGGACAGTGTGTGACCCACTGTCCCAGAGTGTGAAAGAACAGTGTGTGACCCACTGTCCCAGAGTGTGAAAGGACAGTGTGTGACCCACTGTCCCAGAGTGTGAAAGGACAGTGTGTGACCCACTGTCCCAGAGTGTGAAAGGACAGTGTCTGACCCACTGTCCCAGAGTGTGAAAGGACAGTGTGTGACCCACTGTCCCAGAGTGTGAAAGGACAGAGTCTGACCCACTGTCCCAGAGTGTGAAAGGACAGTGTCTGACCCACAGGCCCAGAGTGTGAAAGGACAGTGTCTGACCCACTGTCCCAGAGTGTGAAAGGACAGTGTCTGACCCACAGGCCCAGAGTGTGAAAGGACAGTGTCTCACCCACTGTCCCAGAGTGTGAAAGGACAGTGTGTGACCCACTGTCCCAGAGTGTGAAAGGACAGTGTGTGACCCACTGTCCCAGAGTGTGAAAGGACAGTGCGTGACCCACTGTCCCAGAGTGTGAAAGGACAGTGTGTGACCCACTGTCCCAGAGTGTGAAAGGACAGTGTGTGAGCCACTGTCCCAGAGTGTGAAAGGACAGTGTGTGACCCACTGTCCCAGAGTGTGAAAGGACAGTGTGTCACCCACTGTCCCAGAGTGTGAAAGGACAGTGTGTGACCCACTGTCCCAGAGTGTGAAAGGACAGTGTCTCACCCACTGTCCCAGAGTGTGAAAGGACAGAGTGTGAGCCACTGTCCCAGAGTGTGAAAGGGCAGTGTGTGACCCACTGTCCCAGAGTGTGAAAGGACAGAGTGTGACCCACTGTCCCAGAGTGTGAAAGGACAGAGTGTGACCCACTGTCCCAGAGTGTGAAAGGACAGAGTGTGAGCCACTGTCCCAGAGTGTGAAAGGACAGTGTGTGAGCCACTGTCCCAGAGTGTGAAAGGACAGTGTGTGACCCACTGTCCCAGAGAGTGAAAGGACAGTGTCTGACCCACTGTCCCAGAGTGTGAAAGGACAGTGTGTGACCCAGTGTCCCAGAGTGTGAAAGGACAGTGTCTGACCCACTGTCCCAGAGTGTGAAAGGACAGTGTCTCACCCACTGTCCCAGAGTGTGAAAGGACAGTGTGTGACCCAGTGTCCCAGAGTGTGAAAGGACAGTGTGTGACCCACTGTCCCAGAGTGTGAAAGGACAGTGTGTGACCCACTGTCCCAGAGTGTGAAAGGACAGTGTGTGACCCACTGTCCCAGAGTGTGAAAGGACAGTGCGTGACCCACTGCACTGAGTGTGAAAGGACAGTGTGTGACCCACTGTCCCAGAGTGTGAAAGGACAGTGTGTGACCCACTGTCCCAGAGTGTGAAAGGACAGTGTGTGACCCACTGTCCCAGAGTGTGAAAGAACAGTGTGTGACCCACTGTCCCAGAGTGTGAAAGGACAGTGTGTGACCCACTGTCCCAGAGTGTGAAAGGACAGTGTGTGACCCACTGTCCCAGAGTGTGAAAGGACAGTGTCTGACCCACTGTCCCAGAGTGTGAAAGGACAGTGTGTGACCCACTGTCCCAGAGTGTGAAAGGACAGAGTCTGACCCACTGTCCCAGAGTGTGAAAGGACAGTGTCTGACCCACAGGCCCAGAGTGTGAAAGGACAGTGTCTGACCCACTGTCCCAGAGTGTGAAAGGACAGTGTCTGACCCACAGGCCCAGAGTGTGAAAGGACAGTGTGTGACCCACTGTCCCAGAGTGTGAAAGGACAGTGTGTGACCCACTGTCCCAGAGTGTGAAAGGACAGTGTGTGACCCACTGTCCCAGAGTGTGAAAGGACAGTGTGTGACCCACTGTCCCAGAGTGTGAAAGGACAGTGCGTGACCCACTGTCCCAGAGTGTGAAAGGACAGTGTGTGACCCACTGTACCAGAGTGTGAAAGGACAGTGTGTGACCCACTGTCCCAGAGTATGAAAGGACAGTGTGTGACCCACTGTCCCAGAGTGTGAAAGGACAGTGTGTGACCCACTGTCCCAGAGTGTGAAAGGACAGTGTCTCACCCACTGTCCCAGAGTGTGAAAGGACAGTGTCTCACCCACTGTCCCAGAGTGTGAAAGGACAGTGTGTGACCCACTGTCCCAGAGTGTGAAAGGACAGTGTGTGACCCACTGTCCCAGAGTGTGAAAGGACAGTGTGTGAGCCACTGTCCCAGAGTGTGAAAGGACAGTGTCTCACCCACTGTCCCAGAGTGTGAAAGGACAGTGTGTGACCCACTGTCCCAGAGTGTGAAAGGACAGTGCGTGACCCACTGTCCCAGAGTGTGAAAGGACAGTGTCTCACCCACTGTCCCAGAGTGTGAAAGGACAGTGTGTGACCCACTGTCCCAGAGTGTGAAAGGACAGTGCGTGACCCACTGTCCCAGAGTGTGAAAGGACAGTGTGTGACCCACTGTCCCAGAGTGTGAAAGGACAGTGTGTGAGCCACTGTCCCAGAGTGTGAAAGGACAGTGTGTGACCCACTGTCCCAGAGTGTGAAAGGACAGTGTGTCACCCACTGTCCCAGAGTGTGAAAGGACAGTGTGTGACCCACTGTCCCAGAGTGTGAAAGGACAGTGTCTCACCCACTGTCCCAGAGTGTGAAAGGACAGAGTGTGAGCCACTGTCCCAGAGTGTGAAAGGGCAGTGTGTGACCCACTGTCCCAGAGTGTGAAAGGACAGAGTGTGACCCACTGTCCCAGAGTGTGAAAGGACAGAGTGTGACCCACTGTCCCAGAGTGTGAAAGGACAGAGTGTGAGCCACTGTCCCAGAGTGTGAAAGGACAGTGTGTGAGCCACTGTCCCAGAGTGTGAAAGGACAGTGTGTGACCCACTGTCCCAGAGTGTGAAAGGACAGTGTGTGACCCAGTGTCCCAGAGTGTGAAAGGACAGTGTGTGACTCACTGTCCCAGAGAGTGAAAGGACAGTGTCTGACCCACTGTCCCAGAGTGTGAAAGGACAGTGTGTGACCCAGTGTCCCAGAGTGTGAAAGGACAGTGTCTGACCCACTGTCCCAGAGTGTGAAAGGACAGTGTCTCACCCACTGTCCCAGAGTGTGAAAGGACAGTGTGTGACCCAGTGTCCCAGAGTGTGAAAGGACAGTGTGTGACCCACTGTCCCAGAGTGTGAAAGGACAGTGTGTGACCCACTGTCCCAGAGTGTGAAAGGACAGTGTGTGACCCACTGTCCCAGAGTGTGAAAGGACAGTGCGTGACCCACTGCACTGAGTGTGAAAGGACAGTGTGTGACCCACTGTCCCAGAGTGTGAAAGGACAGTGTGTGACCCACTGTCCCAGAGTGTGAAAGGACAGTGTGTGACCCACTGTCCCAGAGTGTGAAAGAACAGTGTGTGACCCACTGTCCCAGAGTGTGAAAGGACAGTGTGTGACCCACTGTCCCAGAGTGTGAAAGGACAGTGTGTGACCCACTGTCCCAGAGTGTGAAAGGACAGTGTCTGACCCACTGTCCCAGAGTGTGAAAGGACAGTGTGTGACCCACTGTCCCAGAGTGTGAAAGGACAGAGTCTGACCCACTGTCCCAGAGTGTGAAAGGACAGTGTCTGACCCACAGGCCCAGAGTGTGAAAGGACAGTGTCTGACCCACTGTCCCAGAGTGTGAAAGGACAGTGTCTGACCCACAGGCCCAGAGTGTGAAAGGACAGTGTGTGACCCACTGTCCCAGAGTGTGAAAGGACAGTGTGTGACCCACTGTCCCAGAGTGTGAAAGGACAGTGTGTGACCCACTGTCCCAGAGTGTGAAAGGACAGTGTGTGACCCACTGTCCCAGAGTGTGAAAGGACAGTGCGTGACCCACTGTCCCAGAGTGTGAAAGGACAGTGTGTGACCCACTGTACCAGAGTGTGAAAGGACAGTGTGTGACCCACTGTCCCAGAGTATGAAAGGACAGTGTGTGACCCACTGTCCCAGAGTGTGAAAGGACAGTGTGTGACCCACTGTCCCAGAGTGTGAAAGGACAGTGTCTCACCCACTGTCCCAGAGTGTGAAAGGACAGTGTCTCACCCACTGTCCCAGAGTGTGAAAGGACAGTGTGTGACCCACTGTCCCAGAGTGTGAAAGGACAGTGTGTGACCCACTGTCCCAGAGTGTGAAAGGACAGTGTGTGACCCACTGTCCCAGAGTGTGAAAGGACAGTGTCTCACCCACTGTCCCAGAGTGTGAAAGGACAGTGTGTGACCCACTGTCCCAGAGTGTGAAAGGACAGTGCGTGACCCACTGTCCCAGAGTGTGAAAGGACAGTGTCTCACCCACTGTCCCAGAGTGTGAAAGGACAGTGTGTGACCCACTGTCCCAGAGTGTGAAAGGACAGTGCGTGACCCACTGTCCCAGAGTGTGAAAGGACAGTGTCTCACCCACTGTCCCAGAGTGTGAAAGGACAGTGTGTGACCCACTGTCCCAGAGTGTGAAAGGACAGTGCGTGACCCACTGTCCCAGAGTGTGAAAGGACAGTGTGTGACCCACTGTCCCAGAGTGTGAAAGGACAGTGTGTGAGCCACTGTCCCAGAGTGTGAAAGGACAGTGTGTGACCCACTGTCCCAGAGTGTGAAAGGACAGTGTGTCACCCACTGTCCCAGAGTGTGAAAGGACAGTGTGTGACCCACTGTCCCAGAGTGTGAAAGGACAGTGTCTCACCCACTGTCCCAGAGTGTGAAAGGACAGAGTGTGAGCCACTGTCCCAGAGTGTGAAAGGGCAGTGTGTGACCCACTGTCCCAGAGTGTGAAAGGACAGAGTGTGACCCACTGTCCCAGAGTGTGAAAGGACAGAGTGTGACCCACTGTCCCAGAGTGTGAAAGGACAGAGTGTGAGCCACTGTCCCAGAGTGTGAAAGGACAGTGTGTGAGCCACTGTCCCAGAGTGTGAAAGGACAGTGTGTGACCCACTGTCCCAGAGTGTGAAAGGACAGTGTGTGACCCAGTGTCCCAGAGTGTGAAAGGACAGTGTGTGACTCACTGTCCCAGAGAGTGAAAGGACAGTGTCTGACCCACTGTCCCAGAGTGTGAAAGGACAGTGTGTGACCCAGTGTCCCAGAGTGTGAAAGGACAGTGTCTGACCCACTGTCCCAGAGTGTGAAAGGACAGTGTCTCACCCACTGTCCCATAGTGTGAAAGGACAGTGTGTGACCCAGTGTCCCAGAGTGTGAAAGGACAGTGTGTGACCCACTGTCCCAGAGTGTGAAAGGACAGTGTGTGACCCACTGTCCCAGAGTGTGAAAGGACAGTGTGTGACCCACTGTCCCAGAGTGTGAAAGGACAGTGCGTGACCCACTGCACTGAGTGTGAAAGGACAGTGTGTGACCCACTGTCCCAGAGTGGGAAAGGACAGTGTGTGACCCACTGTCCCAGAGTGTGAAAGGACAGTGTGTGACCCACTGTCCCAGAGTGTGAAAGAACAGTGTGTGACCCACTGTCCCAGAGTGTGAAAGGACAGTGTGTGACCCACTGTCCCAGAGTGTGAAAGGACAGTGTGTGACCCACTGTCCCAGAGTGTGAAAGGACAGTGTCTGACCCACTGTCCCAGAGTGTGAAAGGACAGTGTGTGACCCACTGTCCCAGAGTGTGAAAGGACAGAGTCTGACCCACTGTCCCAGAGTGTGAAAGGACAGTGTCTGACCCACAGGCCCAGAGTGTGAAAGGACAGTGTCTGACCCACTGTCCCAGAGTGTGAAAGGACAGTGTCTGACCCACAGGCCCAGAGTGTGAAAGGACAGTGTGTGACCCACTGTCCCAGAGTGTGAAAGGACAGTGTGTGACCCACTGTCCCAGAGTGTGAAAGGACAGTGTGTGACCCACTGTCCCAGAGTGTGAAAGGACAGTGTGTGACCCACTGTCCCAGAGTGTGAAAGGACAGTGTGTGACCCACTGTCCCAGAGTGTGAAAGGACAGTGTCTCACCCACTGTCCCAGAGTGTGAAAGGACAGTGTGTGACCCACTGTCCCAGAGTGTGAAAGGACAGTGTGTGACCCACTGTCCCAGAATGTGAAAGGACAGTGTGTGACCCACTGTCCCAGAGTGTGAAAGGACAGTGTGTGACCCACTGTCCCAGAGTGTGAAAGGACAGTGTGTGACCCACTGTCCCAGAATGTGAAAGGACAGAGTGTGAGCCACTGTCCCAGAGTGTGAAAGGACAGAGTGTGAGCCACTGTCCCAGAGTGTGAAAGGACAGTGTGTGACCCACTGTCCCAGAGTGTGAAAGGACAGTGTGTGACCCACTGTCCCAGAGTGTGAAAGGACAGTGTGTGACCCATTGTCCCAGAGTGTGAAAGGACAGTGTGTGACCCACTGTCCCAGAGTGTGAAAGGACAGTGTGTGACCCACTGTCCCAGAATGTGAAAGGACAGAGTGTGAGCCACTGTCCCAGAGTGTGAAAGGACAGAGTGTGAGCCACTGTCCCAGATCTGAACCTTTTCAACATTGATCAGTAGATCCTCAGTCCGCTGTGTTCGGGAGGGAACTGAGACAAGTATTTACGATGATGTTAGCAGGCAGTTCTCCCTCAGCCATTCCGCAGAATAGGCCAGGGTCCGGCTCCATGGGGGGGAAGGAAAAAGCTTTGTTAACCATGCATGTTGAGGAAAGAGCGCAGAGATGCTCCTGGGCAATGGCAGGAGGGCAGACTGACCTGAGCAGAAGTCAAGGAGCTCCCCAGCCCCTACGCAGTGTAGCCAGGGGGCCTGAATCAGGACATGCTCTGACAAAACTCTGCCTCAAATCACTTCGATGGCCAATTGGAGGGCGAAGTGACCACAGCCCAGGCCGTGAGTTGACCCTCCAGCCATATGGAGGATCTAACAGTCTGCGGGACAGCCAGCATCAAGGTGTAAGTCTAGTTAGATAGCACAGGCAAGGCCTCCACAACAAGCTCAGTGCACACGGCTTCATGGCTGGTTTCTTTCGTTGGAAATTTCGTACTCCTCGGGATCAGGGATATTTGGGCTAGGGGACGGAACTCTTCCCTATCCCAGGGCAGGTACCACACGGGTTAGATACAGAGTAAAGCTCCCTCTACACTGTCCCATCAAACACTCCCAGGGCAGGTACAGCACAGGTTAGATACAGAGTAAAGCTCCCTCTACACTGTCCCATCAAACACTCCCAGGGCAGGTACAGCATGGGTTAGATACAGAGTAAAGCTCCCTCTACACTGTCCCATCAAACACTCCCAGGGCAGGTACAGCATGGGTTAGATACAGAGTAAAGCTCCCTCTACACTGTCCCATCAAACACTCACAGGGCAGGTACAACACAGGTTAGATACAGAGTAAAGCTCCCTCTACACTGTCCCATCAAACACTCCCAGGGCAGGTACAGCACGGGTTAGATACAGAGTAAAGCACCCTCTGCACTGTCCCATCAAACACTCCCAGGGCAGGTACAGCACGGGTTAGATACAGAATAAAGCACCCGCTACACTGTCCCATCAAACACTCCCAGGGCAGGTACATCACGGGTTAGATACAGAGTAAAGCTCCCTCTACATTGTCCCATCAAACACTCCCAGGGCAGGTACAGCACGTGTTAGATACAGAGTAAAGCTCCCTCTACACTGTCCCATCAAACACTCCCAGGGCAGGTACAGCACCGGTTAGATACAGAGTAAAGCTCCCTCTACACTGTCCCATCAAACACTCCCAGGGCAGGTACAGCACGGGTTAGATACAGAGTAAAGCACCCTCTACACTGTCCCATCAAACACTCCCAGGGCAGGTACAGCACGGGTTAGATACAGAGTAAAGCACCCTCTACACTGTCCCATCAAACACTCCCAGGGCAGGTACAGCACGGGTTAGATACAGAGTGAAGTATATCTGTACAGATCAATGGGTAGGGGAGGGGCTAACGGGGGAATCGAGTCGAAATTCCAAATGTAACCAGGTGATCTGAGGCCAGCGAAGGAATTTTTTTGCAGCTTCTCTCAGCAAGTGACGGAACCGAGCTGCCGGAGCTCTGCCACAGCGGGTATCAGGAGTCCCAGCCTGGGCTATCGAAGCATTCTTACTCCACAGCAATAGAATTGTTTCAGAGCTGGGCGGTGGGGTGTGGGGGTGTGGAGAATGACCAACCATTCCCCACCTCCCCCAATTACCTTGTACCAGAATTCCTGGCTCTTTTTTTGCTCGCTCGCCGCCTCCTTAAACGCCTGTGAAAAGAAACGTCACAAAGCCAGCGTCACGTCAAGCTCAGTCTGCCCCACAGGCACCGCACCCTCCTCACACCACTCCCTCCCTCCCTCACACCGCCCCCTCCTCACACCGCCCCCCCCTCACACCACTCCCTCCCTCCCTCACACCGCCCCCTCCTCACAGCCCGCTTCCCTCCCTCCTCACACCGCCCCCTCCTCACAGCCCGCTTCCCTCCCTCCCTCACACCGCCCCCTCCTCACAGCCCGCTTCCCTCCCTCCTCACACCGCCCCCTCCTCACACCACTCCCTCCCTCCCTCACACCGCCCCCTCCTCACACCGCCCCCCCTCACACCACTCCCTCCCTCCCTCACACCGCCCCCTCCTCACAGCCCGCTTCCCTCCCTCACACCGCCCCCTCCTCACAGCCCGCTCCCCTCCCTCCCTCACACCGCCCCCTCCTCACACCACTCCCTCCCTCCCTCACACCGCCCCCTCCTCACACCGCCCCCCCTCACACCACTCCCTCCCTCCCTCACACCGCCCCCTCCTCACACCGCCCCCCCTCACACCACTCCCTCCCTCCCTCACACCGCCCCCTCCTCACAGCCCGCTTCCCTCCCTCCCTCACACCGCCCCCTCCTCACAGCCCGCTTCCCTCTCTCCCTCACACCGCCCCCTCCTCACAGCCCGCCTCCCTCCCTCCGTCACACTGCCCCCTCCTCACACCGCCCCCTCCTCACAGCCCGCTTCCCTCCCTCCCTCACACCGCCCCCCTCCTCACACCGCTCCCTCCCTCCTCACACCGCCCCCTCCTCACAGCCCGCTCCCTCCCTCCCTCACACCACTCCCTCCCTCCCTCACACCGCTCCCTCCCTCCCTCACACCTCTCCCTCCCTCACACCGCCCCCTCCTCACAGCCCGCTTCCCTCCCTCCTCACACCGCCCCCTCCTCACAGCCCGCTTCCCTCCCTCCTCACGCCGCCCCCTCCTCACAGCCCGCTCCCTCCCTCCCTCACACCACTCCCTCCCTCCCTCACACCGCCCCCTCCTCACACCGCTCTCTCCCTCCCACCACTCCCTCCCTCACACCGCTCCCTCCCTCACACCGCCCCCTCCTCACAGCCAGCTCCCTCCCTCCCTCACACCACTCCCTCCCTCCCTCACACCGCTCCCTCCCTCCCTCACACCGCTCCCTCCCTCACACCGCCCCCTCCTCACAGCCCGCTTCCCTCCCTCCTCACACCGCCCCCTCCTCACACCACTCCCTCCCTCTCTCACACCGCCTCCTCCTCACAACCCGCTTCCCTCCCTCCTCACACCGCCCCCTCCTCACAGCCCGCTCCCTCCCTCCCTCACACCACTCCCTCCCTCCCTCACACCGCCCCCTCCTTACAGCCCGCTTCCCTCACACCCTCACACCGCCCCCTCCTCACACCGCTCCCTCCCTCCCTCACACCGCTCCCTCCCTCACACCGCCCCCTCCTCACAGCCCGCTTCCTTCCCTCCTCACACCGCCCCCTCCTCACACCACTCCCTCCCTCCCTCACACCACTCCCTCCCTCACACCGCCCCCTCCTCACACCGCCCCCTCCTCACACCACTCCCTCCCTCACATCGCACCCTCCCCACACCGCTCCCTCCCTCCTCACACCGCTCCCTCCCTCACACCCTCCCTCACACCCTCCCTCCTCACACCGCTCCCTCCCTCCCTCCCTCCCTCACACCCTCCCTCCCTCACACCGCTCCCTCCCTCCCTCACACCCTCCCTCACACCATCCCTCCTCACACCGCTCCCTCACACCCTCCCTCCTCACACCGCTCCCTCCCTCCCTCCCTCCCTCACACCGCTCCCTCCCTCCCTCCCTCACACCGCTCCCTCCCTCCCTCACACCGCTCCCTCCCTCCCTCACACCCTCCCTCCCTCCCTCCCTCACACCGCTCCCTCCCTCACACCGCTCCCTCCCTCACACCGCTCCCTCCCTCCCTCACACCGCTCCCTCCATCCCTCCCTCCCTCACACCGCTCCCTCCCTCCCTCCCTCACACCGCTCCCTCCCTCACACCGCTCCCTCCCCCCTCACACCGCTCCCTCCCCCCCTCACATCGCTCCCTCCCTCCCTCACACCGCTCCCTCCCTCCCTCACACCGCTCCCTCCCTCCCTCACACCGCTCCCTCCCTCCCTCCCTCACACAGCTCCCTCCCTCCCTCCCTCCCTCACACCGCTCCCTCCCTCCCTCACACCGCTCCCTCCCTCCCTCACACCGCTCCCTCCCTCCCTCACACCGCTCCCTCCCTCCCTCCCTCCCTCACACCGCTCCCTCCCTCACACCGCTCCCTCCCTCCCTCACACCGCTCCCTCCCTCCCTCCCTCACACCGCTCCCTCCCTCCCTCACACCGCTCCCTCCCTCCCTCACACCGCTCCCTCCCTCCCTCACACCGCTCCCTCCCTCCCTCACACCGCCCCCTCCTCACAGCCCGCTCCCTCCCTCCCTCACACCACTCCCTCCCTCCCTCACACCGCTCCCTCCCTCACACCGCCCCCTCCTCACACCGCTCTCTGCCTCCCACCACTCCCTCCCTCACACCGCTCCCTCCCTCACACCGCCCCCTCCTCACAGCCCGCTCCCTCCCTCCCTCACACCACTCCCTCCCTCCCTCACACCGCTCCCTCCCTCACACCGCCCCCTCCTCACAGCCCGCCTCCCTCCCTCCCTCACACCACTCCCTCCCTCACATCGCACCCTCCCCACACCGCTCCCTCCCTCCCTCACACCCTCCCTCACACCCTCCCTCACACCCTCCCTCCTCACACCGCTCCCTCCCTCCCTCCCTCCCTCATACCCTCCCTCCCTCACACCGCTCCCTCCCTCCCTCACACCCTCCCTCACACCCTCCCTCCTCACACCGCTCCCTCACACCCTCCCTCCTCACACCGCTCCCTCCCTCCCTCACACCGCTCCTTCCCTCCCTCCCTCACTCCGCTCCCTCCCTCCCTCACACCGCTCCCTCCCTCCCTCACACCCTCCCTCCCTCCCTCACACCGCTCCCTCCCTCACACCGCTCCCTCCCTCACACCGCTCCCTCCCTCCCTCACACCGCTCCCTCCCTCCCTCCTTCACACCGCTCCCTCCCTCACACCGCTCCCTCCCTCCCTCACACCGCTCCCTCCCCCCTCACATCGCTCCCTCCCTCCCTCACACCGCTCCCTCCCTCCCTCACACCGCTCCCTCCCTCCCTCACACCGCTCCCTCCCTCCCTCCCTCACACCGCTCCCTCCCTCCCTCCCTCCCTCACACCGCTCCCTCCCTCCCTCACACCGCTCCCTCCCTCCCTCACACCGCTCCCTCCCTCCCTCACACCCTCCCTCCCTCCCTCCCTCACACCGCTCCCTCCCTCACACCGCTCCCTCCCTCCCTCCCTCACACCGCT
This sequence comes from Somniosus microcephalus, assembly GCF_052327205.1. Taxonomy (NCBI): domain Eukaryota; kingdom Metazoa; phylum Chordata; class Chondrichthyes; order Squaliformes; family Somniosidae; genus Somniosus; species Somniosus microcephalus. The sequence goes on along the minus strand of NC_140988.1, from coordinate 385,160,048 downwards.
CCCTCCCTCCCTCACACCGCTCCCTCCCTCCCTCACACCGCTCCCTCCCTCCCTCACACCGCTCCCTCCCTCCCTCACACCGCTCCCTCCCTCCCTCACACCGCTCCCTCCCCCCTCACACCGCTCCCTCCCCCCCTCACACCGCTCCCTCCCCCCCTCACACCGCTCCCTCCCTCCCTCACACCGCTCCCTCCCTCCCTCACACCGCTCCCTCCCTCCCTCACACCGCTCCCTCCCTCCCTCCCTCACACAGCTCCCTCCCTCCCTCCCTCCCTCACACCGCTCCCTCCCTCCCTCACACCGCTCCCTCCCTCCCCCACACCGCACCGCTCCCTCCCTCCCCCACACCGCTCCCTCCCTCACACCGCTCCCTCCCTCCCTCCCTCCCCCACACCGCTCCCTCCCTCACACCGCTCCCTCCCTCCCTCACACCGCTCCCTCCCTCACACCGCTCCCTCCCTCCCTCCCCCACACCGCTCCCTCCCTCACACCGCTCCCTCCCTCCCTCCCCCACACCGCTCCCTCCCTCACACCGCTCCCTCCCTCACACCGCTCCCTCCCTCTCTCCCCCACACCGCTCCCTCCCTCACGCCGCTCCCTCCCTCACACCGCTCCCTCCCTCACACCGCTCCCTCCCTCTCTCCCCCACACCGCTCCCTCCCTCACACCGCTCCCTCCCTCACACCACTCCCTCCCTCCCCCACACCGCTCCCTCCCTCACACCACTCCCTCCCTCCCCCACACCGCTCCCTCCCTCACACCACTCCCTCCCTCTCCCACACCGCTCCCTCCCCCACACCGCCCACACTACAACCTGCATTTATGTTACACGTTAATGTGGAAAGAAAAACTGAGAAACATAGAATCATAGACTGACACAGCACAGGAGGCCATTCGGCCCATCGTGCCTGTGCTGGCTCTGTGAGGGAGCTCTCCAATTAATCCCACTCCCCCTGCTCTTTCCCCAGAGCCCTGCATTTTTTTCCCTTTCAAGTATTTATCCAATTCCCTGTTGAAAGTTACTATTGAATCTGCTTCCACCGCCCTTTCAGGCAGCGCGTTCCAGATCACAACAACTCGCTGCGTAAAAAAAAAAAGTTTCCTAATGTCACCACTGTTTCTTTTTCCATTTGTATTTCTCCAGCGCCTTTCACCACCTCGGGACATTCCAAAGCACTTTACAGCCAATGAAGTACTTTTGAAGTGTAGTCCCTGTTATAATGTAGGAAACGCAACAGCCAATTTACACACAGCAAGCTCCCACAAACGGCACCGTGATAATGACTCGATAATCTGTTTTGGTGAAGTCAGTTGAGGGATGAATGTTGGCCCAGGACACCGGGGAGAACTCCCCTGCACTTTTTCAAAATAGTGGCCGTGGGATCTTTTACGTCCACCTGAGAGGTCAGTCGGGGCCTCGGTTTAACGACTCATCCAAAAGACGGCACCTCCGACAGTACAGCTCTCCCTCAGTACTGCCCCTCCGACAGTACAGCTCTCCCTCAGTACTGCCCCTCCGACAGTGCGGAGCTCCCTCAATACTGCCCCTCCGACAGTGCGGTGCTCCCTCAATACTGCCCCTCCGACAGTGCGGCGCTCCCTCAGTACTGCCCCTCCGACAGTGCGGCGCTCCCTCAGTACTGCCCCTCCGACAGTGCGGCGCTCCCTCAGTACTGCCCCTCCGACAGTGCGGCGCTCCCTCAGTACTGCCCCTCCGACAGTGCAGCACTCCCTCAATACTGCCCCTCCGACAGTGCGGCGCTCCCTCAGTACTGCCCCTCCGACAGTGCGGCGCTCCCTCAGTACTGCCCCTCTGACAGTGCGGCGCTCCCTCAGTACTGCCCCTCCGACAGTGCGGCGCTCCCTCAGTACTGCCCCTCCGACAGTGCGGCACTCCCTCAGTACTGCCCCTCTGACAGTGCGGCACTCCCTCAGTACTGTTCCTCCAACAGTTCGCCGCTCCCTCAGTACTGCCCCTCCGACAGTGTGGCACTCCCTCAGTACTGCCCCTCCGACAGTGCGGCGCTCCCTCAGTACTGCCCCTCCGACAGTGCAGCACTCCCTCAGTACTGTTCCTCCAACAGTGCGCCGCTCCCTCAGTACTGCCCCTCCGACAGTGTGGCACTTCCTCAGTACTGCCCCTCTGACAGTGCAGCACTCCCTCAGTACTGCCCCTCCGACAGTGCAGCACTCCCTCAGTACTGCCCCTCCGACAGTGCAGCACTCCCTCAGTACTGTTCCTCCAACAGTTCGCCGCTCCCTCAGTACTGCCCCTCCGACAGTGTGGCGCTCCCTCAGTACTGCCCCTCCGACAGTGCGGCGCTCCCTCAGTACTGCCCCTCCGACAGTGCAGCACTCCCTCAGTACTGTTCCTCCAACAGTGCGCCGCTCCCTCAGTACTGCCCCTCCGACAGTGTGGCACTCCCTCAGTACTGCCCCTCTGACAGTGCAGCACTCCCTCAGTACTGCCCCTCTGACAGTGCGGCGCTCCCTCAGTACTGCCCCTCCGACAGTGCAGCACTCCCTCAGTACTGCCCCTCCGACAGTGCAGCACTCCCTCAGTACTGTTCCTCCAACAGTGCGCCGCTCCCTCAGTACTGCCCCTCCGACAGTGTGGCACTCCCTCAGTACTGCCCCTCTGACAGTGCAGCACTCCCTCAGTACTGCCCCTCCGACAGTGCAGCACTCCCTCAGTACTGCCCCTCCGACAGTGCAGCACTCCCTCAGTACTGTTCCTCCAACAGTGCGCCGCTCCCTCAGTACTGCCCCTCCGACAGTGTGGCACTCCCTCAGTACTGCCCCTCCGACGGTGCAGCACTCCCTCAGTACTGCCCCTCCGACAGTGCAGCACTCCCTCAGTACTGCCCCTCCGACAGTGCGCCGCTCCCTCAGCACTGCACTGGGAGTGTCAGCCTGGATTATGTGCTCAAGTCTCTGGAGTGGGACTTTGAACCCACGACCTTCTGACTCAGAGGCGAGAGTGCTGCCCACTGAGCCAGGGCTGACAGTGTAGAAAAAAGTCCCGTGGAGCTTCACGGGGGCGAGAGGGGAATGCACGCCGAGCCTAAGAGATTGCGGGGGGGGGGGGGTGCGAACAAAAGCTTGGTCAAAGAGGTGGATTTTAAGGAAAAAGGAGAAGAGGGAGAGGGAGAGGTTTAGGGAGGGAATTCCAGAGCTTGGGGCCTTGGAGGCTGGAGCCACGGCCGCCAAAGGTGGGGCAAAAGACAAAGTTGGGGTTAGAGGAACAGAGAGTTTGTAGGGAGAAGGTTGAAGGGCTGGAGGAGGTTACAGAGATTGGGAGAAGCAAGGCCACGGAGGGATTTAAACATGAGGACGAGAATTGTTAAATTCGAGGCATTGGGCGACCGGGAGCCAATGTAGGTCAGTGAGCACAGGGGTAGACGAACGGGATAGGATACAAGCAGCGGAGTTTTGAATGAGATGAAGTTTATGGAGCGTGAAGAGTGGGAGGCCAGCCAGGAGGGTGTTGGAATAACACACCCTCGACAGTTCCAGTACATTCTGGTGAATCTGCGCTGCTCCCCCTCTGAGGCCAATCGATCCTTCCTGAGGGGCGGGGCCCAGAACGGAACGCAGTGTCCAGGTGGGGTCTGACCAGAGCTCGGTACAGCTGGAACAGAACTTCCACTCCTTTGTGTTCCAGACCCCGGGAGATAAAGGCCAACATTCCATGAGCCTTTTTCATTATTTTTTGCCCCTGTCCACGAGCTTTAGTAAGAATTAGGAGCAGGAGTCGGCCATTCGGCCCATCGAGCCTGCTCCGCCATTCAATAAGATCATGGCTGATCTTCGACCGCAACTCCACCTTCCCGCAATAAGAACATAAGAAATACAATTTCTGTACTCGGACCCTGAAATCTCTCTGCTCCTCCACAGTTCCCAGCTTCTCACCATTTAGAGAATACTCTGATTTATCTTTCTTGGGTCCACAGTGGATGAGCTCACACTTCCCCACATTGAACTCCATCCGCCACAGTTTTGCCCATTCACAATCTATCAATGTCCCATTTGCAGCTTTCTGCTCCGATCTACACTGTTTACTGTGTCTCCTAACTTAGTGTCATCAGCAAACTCGGATATACGGCTCTCTACTCCTTCATCCAAGTCATTGATAAATATAGTGAAAACCTGCGGCCCCAGTCCAGATCCCTGGGGGATTACTTTCTGTGTGAAGAATGTTCTCTTGTGCTCAGTCCTAAATCTGTACCCACAGTCCTGTTGAGTCTGTGCAGAGTTGGTTGAGTTATTGATGCGCTATCAATTACTCAAAAGATTGAGGTTAAGCGAGTAACTAACAGGCTTTTATTAACAAGAGAATGAAGGTGTGCCTCGAGTGGTCGACCAGTCCAGAATACAGAGGGACTGTGGAGCAGTCACCTTTATACCTGGACTCGTGGGAGGAGTCAGCCGAGGCATGTACAGACATGTACACAGTGGAATACAAACACCCACACAGGCAGGTATAACAGTGGTTTACCACATTCACCCCTTGTTTAAAAATGAGTCCGGTGGGGTGAAGTGTCTTAAAGGTTTGTGTATTGGAGTCTCTCCAGAGGTCTTGTCTGCCGCTGTGATCGACGTGGCGACGGCAGGGGGAGTGAAGCTTCCGGCGTCGAGTCCCGCGTAGGCTGGGGCACTGGTGTGTAGTCCTCGTGGGTGTCGAGCGGGTCGCGGGGCCCAGGCGTGCCATCTGCTGGGGTTGGATATTGGATCGTGGGAGGTGGTGGTAGTGGGTTACTGGGGCCCCCGAGGGTGCGAGGTCTCGTATGGAGACTGTGTCCTCCCGCCCGTCCGGGTATGCAATGTAAGCATACTGGGGGTTGGCGTGGAGGAGGTCGACCCTCTCGACCAGGGGGTCCATTTTATGGGTCCTCACGTGTCTTCTCAGTAGGACTGGCCCTGGGGACGTCAGCCATGGCGGTAGCGATGTCCCCGATGTGGACTTCCTTGGGAAGACAAACATTTTCTCATGAGGGGTGGCGTTAGTGGCAGTGCAGAGCAGTGACCGAATAGAGTGGAGCGCATCGGGGAGCACATCCTGCCAGCGGGAGGTCGGGAAGGCCCCTAGGCTTTAAGGCTAGCAGGGCGGCCTTCCAAACTGTCGCATTCTCTCTTTCCACCTGTCCGTTCCCCCGGGGGTTGTAACTGGTGGTCCTGCTTGTGGCAATACCTCTAGCGAGCAGGTACTGGCAGAGTTCGTCGCTCATAAACGATGAGCCCCGGTCGCTATGGATATAGCTGGGGAAACCGAACAGGGTGAAGAGGTCGTTCAGACATTTAATGACCGTGGCAGTGGTCATGTCCGGGCAGGGGATGGCGAACGGGAAACGGGAGTACTCATCAATACTGTTGAGGAAGTACACATTGCGGTCGGAGGAGGGGAGAGGCCCTTTAAAATCAACGCTCAGGCGCTCGAAGGGGCGAGTGGCTTTTATCAGGTGAGCCCTGTCTGGTCTATAAAAGTGCGGTTTGCACTCAGCACAGACTTGGCAGTTCCTGGTCATGGTCCTGACCTCCTCAATGGAGTAAGGCAGGTTACGGGCCTTGATGAAGTGGAAGAACCTGGTGACCCCCGGGTGGCAGAGGTCATTGTGGAGGGCCCGCAGTCTATCGATCTGCGCGCTGGCGCAGGTGCCACGCGATAGAGCATCCGGGGGTTCATTGAGCTTCCCGGGCCGGTACAAGATCTCGTAATTGTAGGTGGAAAGTTCGATTCTCCACCTCAAGATCTTGTCGTTTTTGATTTTGCCCCTCTGCTTGTTGTTAAACATAAAAGCAACTGAACGCTGGTCAGTGAGCAGGGTAAATCGTTTTCCGGCCAGGTAGTGCCTCCAATGACGCACAGCCTCCACAATAGCCTGGGCCTCCTTCTCAACAGCGGAGTGTCTGGTCTCCAGGCCCTGGAGGGTTCGTGAAAAGAAGGCCACGGGTCTCCCCGCCTGATTAAGGGTAGCGGCCAGGGCAAAGTCAGACGCGTCGCTTTCCACCTGGAAGGGGATGGATTCGTCCACTGCGTGCATGGTGGCTTTGGCAATGTCTTCCTTGATACGGTGGAAGGCTAAGCGGGCCTCTGCCGTCAAGGGAAAAGAGGTGGACTTGATCAGTGGACGGGCCTTGTCCGCATAGTAGGGGACCCACTGGGCGTAATAGGAGAAAAACCCTAGGCACCTCTTCAGGGCCTTGAGGCAGTGGGGCAGTGGGAGTTCCATAAGGGGACGCATCCGGTCGGGGTCGGGACCGATGACTCCGTGTTCCACAACACAGCCAAGGATGGCGAGGCGGGTTGTGCGGAATATGCACTTCTCCTTGTTATACGTCAGGTTCAGGAGTTGGGCGGTGCAGAGGAATTTTTCGAGGTTTGCGTCATGGTCCTGCAAGTCATGGCCGCAGATGGTCACATTGTCCAGATATGGGAAAGTGGCCTGCAACGCATTTTGATCGACCATCCGGTCCATCTCCCTTTGGAAGACGGAAACCCCGTTGGTGACGCCAAAGGGAACCCTAAGGAAGTGATAGAGGCGGCCGTTTGCCTCAAAGGCAGTATACTGGCGGTCCTCAGGGCGGATAGGGAGCTGGTGGTACGCTGATTTCAGGTCAATGGTCGAGAAGACGCGGTACTGCGCGATCTGGTTGACCATATCAGCTATGCGGAGGAGTGGGTAGGCGTCCAGCAGGGTGTAGCGATTTATTGTCTGGCTGTAGTCGATGACCAGGCGCTGCTTCTCGCCGGTCTTAACGACCACAACCTGGGCTCGCCAGGGGCTGGTGCTGCCCTCAATAATCCCCTCCTTCAGGAGCCGCTCCACTTCGGTTTTAATGAAAACCCTGTCCCCGGCACTGTATCGCCTGCTCTTTGTGGCGATGGGCTTACAGTCGGGGGTGAGGTTAGCAAACAGTGGGGGGGGGGGGGTGACTCTGAGTGTGGAGAGGTTGCACCTGGTGCGCGGTGGGCAATTTGGAAGCTGCTGGCTGCGGACTGTGAGTGGGGGGAGGGGTCCACCGTACGCCATCGTAACACTTTTAAGGTGGCACTGAAAATCTAACCCCAGTAGAACGGCAGCGCAGAGGTGGGACAGGACCAGAAGTTTAAAATTATCGTACACAGTCCCGTCTACTAAGAGTGTCACCACGCAGTAGCCGCCAATGTCCGCCGACTGGGACTCGGAGGCCATAGAAATCCGCTGGTGCGCAGGCAGGACTGGGAGAGAGCAACGCCGCACCGTGTCGGGGTGGATGAAGCTCTCCGTGCTCCCAGAGTCAAAAAGGCAGGTTGTTTCGTGACCATTTACCTTAATGTCCATTGTGGACCGGGCCAGTTGGTGCGGTCTCGCTTGGTCCAGCGTAACGGAGGCCAGCGTAGGGGTCGGTGTGTCGCTGCGGGTATCAGATGAGGCGGTGTTGGGGGCCTGCTGCGTCCCGGCTGGCGTCCAAGATGGCGGCGTCCATGATCCCCATGTGGCTGGAAGCGTCCAAAATGGCTGCTGTTCCGGTGGTTTGCACATGGCTGGGGAGGCCCAAGATGGCGGCCCACACGCGGCGCTGCTGGGGTTCGGGGTGGCTTTGGCCCTGCAGACGCTGGCGTAGTGTCCCTTCTTCCCGCAGCCCGAGCAGATCGCATTTTTCGCCGGGCAGCGCGCTCTGGGGTGTTTGGCCTGGCCACAGAAGTAGCATTTCTGGCCTTGGGACACTGCTGCGGTAGTTGGGACATTGCTGGGATGTGGCTGGGGTGGCATGGCGCTATGAGACGGTCCTACCGTGTCCCAGGCTGTCGTTCCCCGCAGCGTCCACGGTGCAGAGGAGTAGGCATCCATGCCCCGGTAGGCTGCGTCCAATGATAGTGCGAGTTCAGAGACCTTGTTGAGGTCGAGGTCACTCTGCTCCAACAGTCGCTGTCGGGTGTAATTGGACCTGTAGCCCGCTACAAAAGCGTCCCGGATAAGTTCCTCTGTGTACACAGCGGCCTTTACATCCTTACAACCACAGGCCCGGCCAAGCACAGACAGTGCCTGAAGGTATTCCTCGGTCGATTCCCCAGGTTGTTGTTTACGACTCCCCAGGAGGTGCCTGGCATACACCTCGTTCACTGGGCGCGTGTACTGGTCCTTGAGGAGCTTGAGAGCAGCCGTGTACGAGGTCGCATCCTGGATGACCGAGTATGCTCGGTGGTTCACTTTGGAGGTCAGGACATCCAGTTTGTCCTCATCCGATTTGACCGTTGCAGCGGAGACGATCAGGAATCTTTCAAAGCACCTAAGCCAGTGAGCAAACTTGGTGGATGCGTCCGCCTCCCGATGGTCTAAGTCCAGGCATGCTGGTGTGAGGATCTTCTCCATTATAAAAAAATCTTGTTAATAAAATTGATGCGCTATCAATTACTCAAAAGACTGAGGTTAAGCGAGTAACTAACAGGCTTTTATTAACAAGAGAATGAAGGTGTGCCTCGAGTGGTCGACCAGTCCAGAATACAGAGGGACTGTGGAGCAGTCACCTTTATACCTGGACTCGTGGGAGGAGTCAGCCGAGGCATGTACAGACATGTACACAGTGAAATACAAACACCCACACAGGCAGGTATAACAGTGGTTTACCACAGCTATTGAGGGGAAATTTCAGCCCAGCTCCTGATCACATTGCACATGTGTGGAATTAAGGGCGAGGGCGGGATTGGACCAGGGAGGGACTGGGCCAGGGAGGGATTGGGCCAGGGAGGGATTGGCAAGGAGGGATTGGGCCAGGGAGGGATTGGGCCAGGGAGGGATTGGGCCAGGGAGGGATTGGACCAGGGAAGGATTGGGCCAGGGAGGGATTGGGCCAGGGAGGGATTGGGCCAGGGAGGGATTAGGCCAGGGAGGGATTGACAAGGAGGGATTGGGCCAGGGAGGGACTGGGCCAGGGAGGGACTGGGCCAGGGAGGGACTGGACCAGGGAAGGATTGGGCCAGGGAGGGATTGGGCCAGGGAGGGATTGGGCCAGGGAGGGATTGACAAGGAGGGATTGGGCCAGGGAGGGATTGGGCGAGGATAGGATTGGGCCAGGGAGGGATTGGGCGAGGATAGGATTGGGCGACGGAGGGATTGGGCGAGGATAGGATTGGGCGAGGGAGGGATTGGGTCAGGGAGGGATTGGGCGAGAGAGGGATTGGGCCAGAGAGGGATTGGGCCAGGGAGGGATTGGGCCAGGGAGGGATTGGGCGAGAGAGGGATTGGGCGAGAGAGGGATTGGGCGAGGATAGGATTGGGCGAGGGAGGGATTGGGCAAGGATAGGATTGGGCGAGGGAGGGATTGGGCCAGGGAGGGATTGGGCCAGGGAGGGATTGGGCGAGAGAGTGATTGGGCCAGGGAGGGATTGGACCAGGGAGGGATTGGGCCAGGGAGGGATTGAACCAGGATAGGATTGGGCTTGACTGTGATGCCGCTGATTGTTGAATTGCCTGCTAACACTCAATGTCTAAACTCACAAGTGTAGAATGGCTCCTTGGGCGAGGGACTGGGAATGGCCGTGCCCTCTGTGGGGAATTGTACCCCAGTGGGATTCAGCACCTTCGGATTTGGCAAGGAGCAGCCTCAGCTCAGTACTCCAGCCCTTGAATCATTCAAGAACAGTCCGTGTGAGCGGAAACCTAGCGAGACTTGGTGCCAACCCCAGGCAGGGTAAAACACAGCTGCACAAACCAGTGGATGCGTGTGATGGACCTTGGCCAAGTTCTTTGAATAGCTGAGGAAGAGAGATGGTAGGAAGCGATGGCAGAAGTTTCAAGTCTGGCCAGGTTATTTGAACTGAAGAAGCGTTGTGTCATCTGAGGTGAACATTGCCCATCCACCTGGTCTCCGTCTCCCGGGAGGGCCCCGGGGCACTGCCAATGTCCCAGGGGTGGGGGCAGTGGGCGGTCTGTGGGTCACTGGGCTGCGTCCCAGGGAGGGAGGGTCTGTGCGGTCACTGGGCTGTCTGTGAGCTGTCTGTGATTCTCTGGGCTGTCTGGGGGGCCGCGGGGCTGTCTGTGGGGTCGTTGGGCTGTCTGTGGGGTCGTTGGGCTGTCTGTGGGGTCGCGGGGCTGTCTGTGGGGTCGCGGGGCTGTCTGTAATTCTCTGGGCTGTCTGTGGGGTTGCGGGGCTGTCTGCGGGGTCGCGGGGCTGTCTGTCGGGTCGAGGGTCTGTCTGTGGGGTCGCGGGGCTGTCTGGGGGGCCGTGGGGCTGTCAGGTGGGTCGGGGGCTGTCTGTGGGGTCATTGGGCTGTCTGTGGGGTCGCGGGCTGTCTGTGGGGTCGCGGGTCTGTCTGTGGGGTCGCGGGTCTGTCTGTGGGGTCGCGGGGCTGTCTGTGGGGTTGTTGGGCTGTCTGTGGGGTTGCGGGTCTGTCTGTGGGGTCGCGGGGCTGTCTGTGGGGTCGTTGGGCTGTCTGTGGGGTCGTTGGGCTGTCTGTGGGGTTGCGGGTCTGTCTGTGGGGTCATTGGGCTGTCTGTGGGGTCGAGGGCTGTCTGTGGGGTCGCGGGGCTGTCTGTGGGGTCGCGGGGCTGTCTGTGGGCTGTCTCTGGCCCTAAATATAGACAGGAATATGTGGGCGTTTCAGCCAACAGAGAGTATGGTGTTCTCCATCCACACGTGTGTCTCGACAGTGAGCCTCGGAAGGCTATTCGAACATGGAGGGCATCATAGCCTGATCCGGTCCTGACCCGAAATCCACGGATTGGGATCACTGGACAGGGATCGGGAGCAGGAACCCTGTCTGATTGGGGTCACTGGACAGACCCACACCTGAGGGTAGGGATCCAGTTACTCACAGTCGGAGGGTAGGGATCCAGTTACTCACAGTCGGAGGGTAGGGATCCAGTTACTCACAGTCTGAGGGTAGGGATCCAGTTACTCACAATCCGAGGGTAGGGATCCAGTTACTCAGTCGGAGGGTAGGGATCCTGTTACTCAGTCAGAGGGTAGGGATCCAGTTACTCTCAGTCAGAGGGTAGGGATCCAGTTACTCACAGACCGAGGGGAGGGATCCTGTTACTCACAGTCGGAGGGTAGGGATCCAGTTACTCTCAGTCAGAGGGTAGGGATCCAGTTACTCACAGACCGAGGGTAGGGATCCTGTTACTCACAGTCGGAGGGTAGGGATCCAGTTACTCACAGACCGAGGGTAGGGATCCAGTTACTCACAGTCCGAGGGTAGGGATCCAGTTACTCACAGACCGAGGGTGGGATCCAGTTACTCTCGGTCCAAGGGTAGGGATCCAGTTACTCACAGTCCGAGGGTAGGGATCCAGTTATTCACAGTCCGAGGGTAGGGATCCAGTTACTCACAGACCGAGGGTAGGGATCCAGTTACTCACAGTCAGAGGGTAGGGATCCAGTTACTCTCAGTCAGAGGGTAGGGATCCAGTTACTCTCAGTCAGAGGGTAGGGATCCAGTTACTCACAGTCCGAGGGTAGGGATCCAGTTACTCACCGACCGAGGGTAGGGATCCAGATACTCTCAGTCCGAGGGTAGGGATCCAGTTACTCACAGACCGAGGGTGGGATCCAGTTACTCTCGGTCCAAGGGTAGTGATCCAGTTACTCACAGACCGAGGGTAGGGATCCAGTTACTCACCGACCGAGGGTAGGGATCCAGTTACTCACAGTCCGAGGGTAGGGATCCAGTTACTCTCGGTCCGCGGGTAGGGATCCAGTTACTCTCGGTCCGAGGGTAGGGATCCAGTTACTCACATTCCGAGGGTAGGGATCCAGTTACTCACAGTCCGAGGGTAGGGATCCAGTTACTCACAGTCCGAGGGTAGGGATCCAGTTACTCACAGTCCGAGGGTAGGGATCCAGTTACTCACAGTCTGAGGGTAGGGATCCAGTTACTCTCGGTCCGAGGGTAGGGATCCAGTTACTCACAATCCAAGGGTAGGGATCCAGTTACTCTCGGTCCGAGGGTAGGGATCCAGTTACTCACAGTCCGAGGGTAGGGATCCAGTTACTCACAATCCGAGGGTAGGGATCCAGTTACTCACAGTCCGAGGGTAGGGATCCAGTTACTCACAATCCGAGGGTAGGGATCCAGTTACTCACAGACCGAGGGTAGGGATCCAGTTACTCTCGGTCCGAGGGTGGGATCCAGTTACTCACAATCCGAGGGTAGGGATCCAGTTACTCACAATCCGAGGGTAGGGATCCAGTTACTCACAGTCCGAGGGTAGGGATCCAGTTACTCACAGTCCGAGGGTAGGGATCCAGTTACTCACAGTCCGAGGGTAGGGATCCAGTTACTCACAGTCCGAGGGTAGGGATCCAGTTACTCACAATCCGAGGGTAGGGATCCAGTTACTCACAGTCCGAGGGTAGGGATCCAGTTACTCACAGACCGAGGGTAGGGATCCAGTTACTCTCGGTCCGAGGGTGGGATCCAGTTACTCACAATCCGAGGGTAGGGATCCAGTTACTCACAGTCCGAGGGTAGGGATCCAGTTACTCACAGTCCGAGGGTAGGGATCCAGTTACTCACAGTCCGAGGTGCGGTGCCAATACACACATACAGTCTGCGGTTTATTGTAAACATGGCTCTGCAGGGAATTCAGTTCTTGGAAGCTCTGCATTTGGCAGCAGTATGAACGGAGAGAGGAACGTGACTAGCAGCATGCAGGAGGAGGGAGAGAGAGAGAGAGAGAGCGAGAAACAGAGAGAGGGAAAGCAGGAGAGGAAGAGAGAGAGCAGAGAGCGACACAGATAGAGAGAGTTAAACAGAGAGGGAGTGGGGAAGGGTGGGAGGAAGAGAGAGAGAAGTGACTGACAGGGAAAGAAACACAAAGAGAGAGGAAGACGAGGAGAGAAAGAGAGAGAAAGGCACGGAGAGAGAATGAGACAGTGAGGGAGAGAGGGATAGAAAAAGAGACGGAGGGAGAGAGGGCGAGGGAGAGGGATAGAGAGAGCGAGAGAGGGAGAGCGAGAGGGAGACAGAGGAGAGAGGTAGAGATAGAGAGAGGGAGAGATAGAGGGAGGGATAGAGAGATAGAGGGAGGGATAGAGAGAGAGAGGGAGGGATAGAGAGAGGGAGGGACAGAGAGAGGGAGGGATAGAGAGGAAGGGAAAGGGATAGAGAGGGAGAGGAGAGAGAGAGAGACAGAGAGAGAGAGAGGGCGAGGGAGAGGGATAGAGAGAGCGAGAGAGGGAGAGCGAGAGGGAGACAGAGGAGAGAGGTAGAGATAGAGGGAGGGATAGAGAGAGGGAGCGATAGAGAGAGGGAGCGATAGAGAGAGGGAGGGATAGAGAGGAAGGGAAAGGGATAGAGAGGGAGAGGAGAGAGACAGAGAGAGAGAGAGGGAGAGGGAGAGAAAGGGAGAGTGAGGGAGAGAGCGAGAGGGGGATAGAGAGAGAGGGAAAGGGAAAGAGAGGGATAGGGATAGAGAGGGAGAGGGAGAGTAGAGAGAGATAGGGATAGAGAGAGAGAGGGACAGAGAGAGAAAGGGGGAGAGAGAGAGAGTGTGAGAGGGAGCCCAGTCCCCTCCCCGCCTGTTGAAGAGATTGAATACCACGGGGAGATCCCATGGGAAAATTTCATAATAAAGGAATCAGTGAGTGGGGAGAAAATATTGCTGCAAGATCGAGGCATGACAAGGAGCGTTTACTCAGCATCCCGCGCCAAGAGAGGCTCCCAGTGAACGATCGGGGTCACCCTGGGCCCGTTCTGACAGCAGCTTTGCCACAGTCCCCGCCCCCACACAGCAGCACAGAGACACTGAGAACCAGATTCATCAGCAGCCAGGCTCGGACCCGTCTTAAACCCGGTCAAACCTCACACAGACTCAGCCAATCCTCCTTTAAAAGATGCAATGGCCTCTGCCTCAACCACTCTCTGTGGCAAACCATTCCCTGCTCCAACAGCCTGTGTAAAGAAACTGCTCCTCACCGCTCCCCTCACTCTCTCAGTGACCATTTTAAATTGATGACCTCCCTGCCCCACTCCACTGTTACTAAACTCCCCAACCAGAGGACACAGTCTGTCTGCATTAAAAAAATCACCATGTACTTCTTACAGGAATAAGGAAAAACACGGATGCTGAGGAACAGGAAGAATTACTAGGAACAGAGGAACAGGAGGAGGCCACTCAGCCCCTCGAGTCTGTTACACAGGGACAGCAGGAGGCCATTCAGTCCCTCGAGTCTGTTACACAGGAACAGGAGGAGGCCACTCAGCTCCCTCGAGCCTGTTACACAGGAACAGGAGGAGGCCATTCAGCCCCTCGAGCCTGTTACACTGGAACAGGAGGAGGTCATTCAGCCCCTCGAGTCTGTTACACAGGAACAGGAGGAGGCCACTCAGCTCCCTCGAGCCTGTTACACAGGAACAGGAGGAGGCCATTCAGCCCCTCGAGCCTGTTACACTGGAACAGGAGGAGGTCATTCAGCCCCTCGAGTCTGTTACACAGGGACAGCAGGAGGTCATTCAGCCCCTCGAGCCTGTTACACAGGAACAGGAGGAGGCCACTCAGCTCCCTCGAGCCTGTTACACAGGAACAGGAGGAGGCCATTCAGCCCCTCGAGCCTGTTACACTGGAACAGGAGGAGGTCATTCAGCCCCTCGAGCCTGTTACACAGGAGCAGGAGGAGGTCATTCAGCCCCTCGAGCCTATTGCACAGGAACAGGAGGAGGCCATTCAGCCCCTCGAGCCTGTTACATTAGGAACAGGAGGAGGCCATTCAGCCCCTCGAGTCTGTTACACTGGAAAAGGAGGAGGCCATTCAGCCCCTCGAGCCTGTTACATTAGGAACAGGAGGAGGCCATTCAGCCCCTTGAGTCTGTTACATAGGAACAGGAGGAGGCCATTCAGCCCCTCAAGTCTATTACACAGGAACAGGAGGAGGCCATTCAGCCCCTTGAGCCTGTTACAGAGGGGCCGAATGGCCTACTTCTGCTCCTATCTTCTATGTTTCTATGTAACAGCACTGTGGGAGTACCTTCACCACATGAACTGCAGCAGTTCAAGATGGTGATTCACTACCACCTTCTCAAGGGCAATTAGGGATGGGCAATAAATGCTGGCCTTGCCAGCGATGCCCACATCCCATGAACGAATAATAAAAAACTCCCAAGAGCATCATAGGCCGTGACACAGATTGTCGAGTATTGGTGCCGTGTAGTACAACCTGACCCACAACCACCCACCCATTCAACCAACCGCCCGCCCACGCATTCAACCAACTGCCCGCCCATTCAACCCACCCATCGCGCCCACACATCCCCCGCCCACCCTCCTTCCTGCCGATACCTACTTGTAGAATTTCCTGTTGGCCTTGCGCTCGGCGGGGAATCCCAGCATGCCACAGATGACCCGGCTGTTCTTGTGGTTCCAGTCATTGTCGCAGACCTGCTCCCAGCGGCCCTTGTACTTCACCTCCACGAAGCCCTCTGTCACCGGCAAGCGACTCTTGGCGTTGGGCACCACCGCTCTCAGCCGCACTTCCTCAATCTGCTCGCTCTCCACCTGTGGCGAATGGGGAGAACCGTCAAGAGATTCCAGCACCAGTGACGCCAACTGAGGCACTGCTGTTGGTGAACTGACGGCCCGTCAATCAGCAGAGGGCCAGGAGACAACGCGGAGGTGAGGAGTGACCACTACTCCAACATTGGGATTACTCATCTTCGGTAATCAAGGAGCATTTGCAGAAAACCTTTCCTCAGAAGGTTAAATGGGAGGGTAGAGTCCATGATAGGGGTGAGTGTACATGGGCTGTGGGAGGAGATTAAATGGGTGGGTAGAGTCTGTGATAGGGTAGAGTGTACATGGGCTGTGGGTGGAGATTAAATGGGTGGGTAGAGTCCATGATAGGGGCAAGTGTACATGGGCTGTGGGAGGAGATTAAATGGGTGGGTAGAGTCCATGTTAGGAGAGAGTGTACATGGGCTGTGGGAGGAGATTAAATGGGTGGGTAGAGTCCATGTTAGGAGAGAGTGTACGTGGGCTGTGGGAGAAGATTAAATGGGTGGGTAGAGTCCATGTTAGGAGAGAGTGTACGTGGGCTGTGGGAGGAGATTAAATGGGAGGGTAGAGTCCATGTTAGGAGAGAGTGTACATGGGCTGTGGGAGGAGATTAAATGGGTGGGTAGAGTCCATGTTAGGAGAGAGTGTACGTGGGCTGTGGGAGGAGATTAAATGGGTGGGTAGAGTTCATGATAGGGGAGAGTGTACGTGGGCTGTGGGAGGAGATTAAATGGGTGGGTAGAGTCCATGATAGGGGAGAGTGTACGTGGGCTGTGGGAGGAGATTAAATGGGTGGGTAGAGTCCATGATAGGGGTGAGTGTACATGGGCTGTGGGAGGAGATTAAATGGGAGGGTAGAGTCCACGATAGGGGCGAGTGTACATGGGCTGTGGGTGGAGATTAAATGGGTGGGTAGAGTCCATGATAGGGGCAAGTGTACATGGGCTGTGGGAGGAGATTAAATGGGTGGGTAGAGTCCATGTTAGGAGAGAGTGTACATGGGCTGTGGGAGGAGATTAAATGGGTGGGTAGAGTCCATGTTAGGAGAGAGTGTACATGGGCTGTGGGAGGAGATTAAATGGGTGGGTAGAGTCCATGTTAGGAGAGAGTGTACGTGGGCTGTGGGAGGAGATTAAATGGGTGGGTAGAGTCCATGATAGGGGAGAGTGTACGTGGGCTGTGGGAGGAGATTAAATGGGTGGGTAGAGTCCATGATAGGGGAGAGTGTACATGGGCTGTGGGAGGAGATTAAATGGGTGGATAGAGTTCATGATAGGGGAGAGTGTCCGTGGGCTGTGGGAGGAGATTAAATGGGTGGGTAGAGTCCATGATAGGGGAGAGTGTACATGGGCTGTGGGAGGAGATTAAATGGGTGGGTAGAGTCCATGATAGGGGAGAGTGTACATGGGCTGTGGGAGGAGATTAAATGGGTGCGTCGAGTCCAGGATAGGGGAGAGTGTACATGGGCTGTGGGAGGAGATTAAATGGGTGGGTAGAGTCCATGATAGGGGAGAGTGAGCTGACAACAAAATCTTGGGAGGGGGGGGGTCCAGTCTCATTTCTCTCTCTGTGGCTGTCTCTGTGCTCGGTTGGGTGAGTGTAGTTTTCTCCAGCGGGGGCGGGGTTGGGAGGGAGTACGGAAACGTCGAGGAGTCCAGCAGTGACTACAGCCAAAAGGAATTTGATTTTTCATCAGCTTATTCCTGTGTGGGACCTTGAGCTGCCGCATTCCTCAGCTCCTGAATCCACTGAAGTGATTCCATATGGGCTCCCGGATAAGCTAATCCCAAATTATAAACCTAGCCGTAGCCACAATAAATGTGCGTCAGCATTGCCGTGGGAACGAGACCTCGTCTCTCAACAACCGTCCCCCTGTCTGTGCAGAGATTCCCCCTACAATTAACACAGCAACGTGGCCTCAAACTCAACCTGTTGTCGGAGCAAAGTCAAGATAAGTAACAATCGCTTGTGTCTGCTAAACAACAACAACAACTTGCATTTATATCACCCCTTTAACATCGTAAAACGTCCCAGGGCACAGCACAGGAGCGACAAACACAATCTGACACCGGGCCACATAAGCAGATATTAGCACAGGTAACTAAAAGAGGTACAAAATAATACAAAGTGTTTACAGCACAGAAACAGGCCATTCGGCCCATTCTACACCGGTGTTTATGCTCCACACGAGCCTCCTCCCACCCCTCTTCATCTCACCCCATCAGCATACCCTTCTATTCCCTTCTCCCTCGTGTGTTTGTCTAGCCTCCCCTTAAATGCATCTATACAATTCGCTTCAACCACTCCCTGTGGTAGCGAGTTCCACATTCTCACCACTCTCTGGGTAAAGAAGTTTCTCCTCAATTCCCGATTGGATTTATTAGTGACTATCTTATATTGATGGCCCCGAGTTCTGGTCTCCCCCACAAATGGAAACATCTTCGCTACGTCTACCCTATCAAACCCTTTCATAATCTTAAAGACCTCTATCAGGTCATCCCTCAGTCTTGTTTTTTCCAGAGAAAAGGGCCCCAGCCTGTTCAGCCTTTCCTGATAGGTATAACCTCTCAGTTCTGGTATCATTCTAGTAAATCTTTTTATCACTTTCTCCAATGCCTCTATATCACTTTTTATAATATGCAGACCAGAACTGTGCACAGTACTCCAAGTGGTTTTAAGGAGCGTCTTAAAGGAGGAGAGAGAGAGAGAGACGGAGAGGTTTAGGGAGGGAATTCCAGAGCTTAGGGCCCAGGCAGCTGAAGGCGCGGCCGCCACTGGTGGAGGAATAGCCCTGGTCCAACAGTGCCTCCGCTTCACACAGCTGTCTATGTGTACCAGCCTGCGAATGGTGGTGGAGTGGTTATGCTGCTGGTCTAGTAATCCAGAGGAACTGGACTCATAGATCCAGTAGCACGTGACTTCAAATCTGACAATGAGACTTTGAAATCAGTTTTGGAAAAAGCTGGCGTCAGTAAACGTGAGCATGAATCTGCGGATTGTCGGAAAAACTCAGCTGGTTCACTCATGTCCTTTAGGGAAGGAAGCCTGCCGTCCTTACCCGGTCTGGGCCTCCAGTCCCACACCAATGTGGGCCAACTATTGAATCAGAGAATCAGATTTCAGCCTGACCTTCCTGAGCTCCCAATTCCAACTACATTGAGGGGTGAGTTGCATAGAGACGGACTCGTGCCCTAAAACAAACACTTCAGGAAATCAGAAAGCCAGGACTTGCATTTATAAAGCACCTGTCCCAACCCTCAGGACTTTTGAAGTGTGGCCACTGTAGGAAATGCAGCAGCCAATTTGAGCACAGCAAGCTCCCACAAACAGCAATGTGATAATGACCAGATCATCTGTTTTCAGTGATGTTGATTGAGGGATAAATATTGGTCCAGGACACCGGGGAGAACTCCCCTGCTCTTCTTTGAAATAGTGGCCTTGGGATCTTTTCCGTCCACCCGAGAGAGCAGACGGGGCCTCGGTTAAATGTCTCATCCAAAAGACGGCACCTCCGAAAGTGCAGCACTCCCTCAGCACTGGCACTGGGAGTGTCGGCCTAGATTATGGGGCTCAAGTCTCTGGAGTGAGACTTGAACCCACAAAATTCTGACTCAAGAGGCGAGTGTGCTGCCAATTGAGCCACTGCTGACACCTCGCGCCTTCCCAGCCCGTAAGGCTCGGTCTGCACTGGGCGGGTGTGGTAAATAATGCCGGTTCATTACCGCAATGACGTTTGAGTCCGTGAACCCGGGGATCCGCTCGTCCTTGCAGATGACTCCAGCGTCCTCTTCGTGTGTGCAGTCGCTCTGACCCCACCCTAGGGATTTGCACTCGGACACACTCTTCTCCGACCCACGACACTCTAGGTTGTCCAGCCACACCCTCCCTGCAAAGCAACAGGAAAGGCAATTTGTACTTGCTGCAATCTGTCCCTCTTTAGAAAGGACGTCAAAGCCTTGGAGGGGTGTGGAGGAAATTTACTAGAATGGTTCCAGGGATGAGGGACTTCAGTTAGGTGGAGAAGCTGGGATTGTTCTCCTTAGAGCAAAGAAGGTTTAGGGGAGATTTAATTGAGGTGCTCAAAATTATGAAGGGTTTTGATAGAGTAAATAAGGAGAAACTGTTTCCAGTGGCAGGAGGGTCAGTAACCAGAGGACACAGAGTTAAGATAATTGGCAAAAGAACCAGAGGGGAGATGAGGAGGAATTTTTTTTACGCAGCGAGTTGTTATGATCTCATTGAAACTTATAAAATTCTAACAGGACTAGACAGACTAGATGCAGGAAGGATGTTCCCGATGGCGGGGGAGTCCAGAACCAGGGGTCACAGTCTAAAGATAAGGGGGAAGCCATTTAGGACAGAAATTAGGAGGAATTTCTTCACCCAGAGAGTGGTGAACCTGTGGAATTCTCGACCACAGAAGGCAGTAGAGGCCAATTCATTAAATATATTCAAGAATGAGTTAGATATATTTCTTAAGGCTAAAGGGATCAAGGGATATGGGGAGAAAGCAGGGACAGGGTACTGAATTTGGATGATCAGCCATGATCTCATTGAATGATGGAGCAGGCTCGAGGGGCCGAATGGCGCACTCCTGCTCCTATCTTCAATGTTTCTATCTGGAATGCACTGCCTGATGGTGGACTGCAGGGCAGTGGAAACAGATTCAATAGTAAGTAAGTGAGTACTTTGCATCTGTCTTCACCAATGAAGAAGATGCTGCCATCGACATAGTGAAGGAGGAGGTAGAGGAGATACTGGATGGCATAAAAATTGATAAAGAGGAG
Source organism: Somniosus microcephalus (assembly GCF_052327205.1). Lineage (NCBI taxonomy): Eukaryota > Metazoa > Chordata > Chondrichthyes > Squaliformes > Somniosidae > Somniosus > Somniosus microcephalus. The sequence continues at coordinate 385,139,788 of NC_140988.1, read as the reverse complement.
GTACTAGAAAGGCTGGCTGTACTTAAGGTAGATAAGTCACCAGGGGCGGATGGGATGCATCCTAAGATGGTGAGGGAAGTGAAGGAAGAAATCGCGGAGGTACTGGCCACAATCTTCCAATCCTCCTTAGATACGGGGACTGGAGAATTGCAAATGTTACACCCCTGTTCAAAAAGGGTGTAAGGATAAACCCAGCAACTACAGGCCAGTCAGTTTAACCTCGGTAGTGGGGAAGCTTTTAGAAACGATAATCCGGGACAAAATTGGGCAAGTGTGGATTAATTAAGGAAAGCCAGTAGGGAAAGGCAAATCGTGTTTAACCAACTTGATCGAGTTTTTTGATGAGGTAACAGTGAGGGTTGATGAGGACAATGTGGTTGACGTGGTGTACATGGATTTCCAAAAGGCGTTCAACAAAGTGCCACATAATAGGCTCACCAGCAAAGTTGAAGCCCATGGAATAAAGGGGACAGTGGCAGCATGGATACGGAATTGGCTCAGTGACAGGAAACAGAGAGTAGCGGTGAACGGCTGTTTTCCCGACTGGGGGAAGGTATACAGTGGTGTTCCCCAGGGGTCGGTTCTAGGACCACTGCTTTTCTTGATATAGATTAATGACTTGGATGTGGGTGTACAGGGCACAGTTTCAAAATTTGCAGATGACACAAAACTTGGAAGTATAGTGAACAGTGAGGAGGATAGTGATAGACTTCAAGAGGACACAGACAGGCTGGTGAAATGGGCGGACACGTGGCAGATGAAATTTAACGCAGAAAAGTGTGAAGTGATACATTTTGGTAGAAAGAATGAGGAGAGGACATATAAACTAAAGGGTACAATCCTAAAGGGGGTGCAGGAACAGAGAGACCTGGGGGTATATGTGCACAAATCGCTGAAGGTGGCAGAGCAGGCTGAGAAAGCAGTTAAAAAAGCATACGGGATCCTGGGTTTCATGAATAGAGGTATAGAGTACAAAAGCATGGAAATTATGATGAACCTGTATAAAATATTGGTTCGGCCTCAACTGGATTGTTGTGTCCAATTCTGGACACCGCACTTTAGGAAGAATGTGAAGGCCTTAGCGAGGGTACAGAAAAGATTTATGAGAATGATTCCAGGGATGAGGGACTTCAGTTACGTGGATAGACTGGAGAAGCTGGGGTTGTTCTCCTTAGAGCAGAGAAGAGTGAGAGGAGATTTGATAGAGGTGTTCAAAATCATGAGGGGTCTGGACAGCGTAGATGGAGAGAAACTGTTCCCATTGGTGGAAGGGTCGAGAACCAGAGGACACAGGTTTAAGGTGATTGGCAGAAGAACCAAAGGTGACATAAGAAAAAACTTTTTTACGCAGCGAGTGGTTAGGATCTGGAATGCACTGCCTGAAAGGGTGGTGGATACAGATTCAATCACGGCTTTCAAAAAGGAGTTGGTTAAGTACCTGAAGAAAAAAAATTGCAGGGCTACAGGGAAAGGGCAGGGGAAGTGGGACTAACTGAAGTGCTCATGCAGAGAGCCGGCACGGGCTTGACGGGCCGAATGGCCTTCTACTGTGCTGTAACCATTCTATTCTATAACTTTCAAAAGGGAATTGGAAAAATATTTGAAGGTGGAAAATTTACAGGGCTATGGGGAAAGAGCAGAGGAGTGGGACTAATTGGATAGCTCTTTGAAAGAGCCGGCATAGGCACGATGGGCAGACAGGTGGAAGAATGGGCAGACAGGTGGCAGATGCAGTTTAGTGTGGATACATGTGCGGTTATATATTTTGGATGCACAAACAAGGAATGGGAGTACACACCGGATGGAAAGGCACTGAAGGGAGTGGATGAACAAAGAGCCAGGGGTTCAAACACAGAATTCTCTGAAAATGTGAATGTCAGTAGATAAAGTCATAAAAAAGGCCAATGGAATTTGAGATTTTATAAAGAAAGACTTGCATTTCTATAGCACCTTTCATGACCACCGGACATCTCAAAGCGCTTTACAGCCAATAAAGTACTAGGGCCATAGAGTACAAGAGTAAAGAAGTAATGATGAATTTATATAAAACATTGATTAGGCCAGTTAGGGACTGCATGCAGTTTTGGGAGCCCTATTATTCTACAGGAACTATAGGCCAGTTAGCCTGACACCAGTAGTAGGGAAAATACTATAATCTATTATTAGGGGCGTGGTAACAGGGCACTTGGAAAATCAAACTATGATTAAGCAAGGGAAATCGTGTTTGACAAATCTGTTAGAGGTTTTTGAGGGTGCAACTAGCTGGGTAGATAAGGGGGAACCAGTGGATGTAGTATATTTGGATTTCCAAAAGACATTCGATAAGGTGCCACACAAGAGGTTGTTACAAGGGTTCATGGGATTGGGGATAATATATTAGCATGGATTGAGCATTGGTTACCGGACAGAAAACAGAGAGTAGGAATAAACGGGTCATTTTTGGGTTGGCCGGCTATAACTAGTGGGATGCCGCAAGGATCAGTACTTGGGCCTCGGCTATTCACAGTCTACATGATTTGGATGAGGGGACCAAATGTAATATATCCAAGTTTGCTGTAGATACAAAGCTGGGTGGGAATGTAAGTTGTGAGGAGGATGCAAGGAGGCTTCAAGGGGATATAGACAGGCTAAGTGAATAGACAAGAACATGTCAAATGGAATATAATGTGGAGAAATGTGGTTATTTCTGGATTGGCAGCGTGTAACTAGTGGGGTGCCGCAAGGTTCAATGCTTGGGCCTCAGCTATTTACAATCTATATCAATGATTTGAATGAGGGGATCGAGTGTAATGTATCCAAGTTTGCTGACAATATAAAGCTAGGTGGGAAAGTAAGCTGTGAGGAGGGCACAAAGAGGCTGCAAAGGGATATAGACCGGCTACGTGAGTGGGCAAGAAGGTAGCAGATAAAAATATTAATATGGGGAAATGTGAGGTTATTCACTTTGGTAGGAAAACAGAATTTTTTTTTAACAGGTGAGAAACTAGTAAATGTTGGTGTTCAGAGGGACCTGGGTGTCCTTGTACACGAATCACTGAAAGTTAACATGCAGGTACAGCAAGCAATTAGGAAGGCAAATGGTGTGTTGGCCTTTATTGCAAGAGGGTTGGAGTATAAGAGTAAGGAAGTCTTACTGCAGTTATATAGGGCCCTGGTGAGACCACAGCTGGAGTACTGGGCACAGTTTCTTATCTAAGGAAGGATATACTTGCCTTGGAGGCTGTAGTGTATGTACCCGTCTACCTTTAAGGAAACTATTGTATGTAACCGTTCACCTTTAAGAGAACTACTTTAGGTGTGGCACTACTTGTTTGGCTTCTGTATACTGTAATACCGACGGTGACCACACCGGTATATAAGTGTTGTGGCATGATTCCTTGGGCAGATTCGCCCTGACCTTCAAATAGTAAAGACCTGTTTGTTTGTTATTCCTGAAGTCTGTGTCGTTATTAACAGTACAACCCACAGACTTTACAGTGGCGACGAGTCCGATCGTACCCTGCGGCAAGACTACCAAAGCAACTAAAGAGCGTCGAAGAGAGGCAACTGCCCTCGTCGTTATGCTGGGAGAAAACACGAGGCTGCAGCAATAGAAAGGAGGAAGACTTTAGCAACAAAAGCTTCCATCAGCAACAGGCACTGATTACCCTTCTACCACGGTGCGGAGTGAGCCGATCAGCAGGAAACAAGGCGGCCGCGGAGACTGTGAGTAGGGGAAAGTGTAACGAAATCCGGAGGATAAGGGCTGTGCACTCGACCACGGTCGAGGGGGAGCGGAGCTGGTCAGGAAGGCGGGTCCAACGGCGTCGTGAGATAGCCGGACCGCGATCGGCGGGAAAAGCCGGGCAGCGACCGAAGCCACGAAGCGCTGAGACCGGGAGCAGGCGCGGGAAGAGAGAAACTCAGCCGCAGCCGGGGAGGGAAGCACCGGACTGCGTGAGGGCTGGGAGGCGAACGGGAACCAGGCGTGTGGGAGAGGCAGAGCCGACCAAAGGAGGCTGCGCGAGAGCCAGTCCAGCGGCTGAACTGTTCTCCACCAACGGGGTACCCAGCGCCGGTAGAGCCGAACGTGTGGGAGAGAGAGACAGAGCCGAGCAAGGGGAGAGAGGCTGCGCGAGAGCCAGTCCAGCGGCTGAACTGTTCTCCGTGAACGGGGTACCCAGCGCCGGTAGAGCCGTGCGAGCGGGAGAGAAAGACAGAGCCGAGTAAGGGGAGCTGTGCGGAAGCCAGCCCAGCGGCTGAACCTGTCCGCTGTGGGGAAAGCGTACCCCTCCCACCAGGGAAGAAATGCGGGAAGCCGCCATTAGGCGGAGAAGACGACAGACGCGGGAGACCGCCATTGAAGGGGCAGGGAGAGAAGGAAAGAGTGGGAAACCGCCATTTTCGCGGGAAAAACCGCCATCTTAGAAATAAATAAATAATAAATAAGAATTTAAAGAAATACTTGTGCTGCTCCCAAGGAAAGGAAGATGCCTAAGCGAGGGAATATTAACGATTTTAATTCTGAGATAGAAGACTGGGCCACGTACGTGGAACGCATCGAGATCTATTGTGAAGCCAACAAAATAGAGGAAGACGACAAAGCGATAACATTGCTAAACTCGATGGGCGCAAAGACATACGGGCTCTTGAAGCACCTACTAGCACCAGCTAAACCAGCGGATCAGACTTTCAAAGGGATTGTGGCTGTTCTGAAGGACCACTTGAACCCCACACCGTTGATGTTGGCTGAACGATTCAAATTCTATGCAAGAACGCAACGGAAAGACGAAAGCAACGCGGAATACTTGGTCGAACTGCGTAGGCTAGCGAAATGCTGCCAGTTCGGAGGGAATCTGACAGAGGCACTGCGAGACAAGTTCGTATGCGGATTGTCCAAGGAAGGGACACAAAAGCGACTACTCGAAGAGAACGACCTCATACTTGACAGGGCTGTCCTTATAGCCGCATCGCACGAAGCCGCAGCGAAAGGAACGGCGGAAATGCAGCTAAAGGCGGCGGCACTCGGGGTGGACCAAATTACCTCAAGTACAACAAAATGCTATCGTTGTGGGAAGACAACACACGACCAGAATCAATGCTGGTTTAAGAACCAAGAATGTAGGAAATGTGGCAAACTGGGTCACATCGCTAAGGTATGCCGGTCAGGGAAGAAGACCAACAACCAAAGGAAGCCACCACAAGAAAAGTACAACAAGGTACACAAGGTGGCTGAGAAGAGTTCAGATGAACAGAATTCAGACTCAGACCCAAACAGCCAGGAGCTGGGTAGTCTGAGAATTCACAATGTGAGTAAGGAAGCTGACCTACAAACTATCTGGGTCATGCTAAAAATAGCTGGAGTCCAAGTAAGAATGGAGTTGGACACTGGATCAGCTCTATCAGTCATAAATCGAAGGGACTACCACCGGCTATTCTCTCACATACCCTTAAGAAATACCAAGTTCGTATTACAGACATACACGGGGCATAAGGTATACCCCATGGGGAAGATAAGAGTCAAGGTGAGAGATAGGGGTAAAGAACACCCAAGAATGAACTTGTACGTATTATCTGAGGGAGGACCACCACTTCTAGGACGAGAGTGGATCAAGAAAATAGACATGGAATGGCACTATCTAAAAGCCATAATGAGTGAGGACTCGGTGCAAGCTATCAGCTCAGATTCTGAAACGGATGACGATAAGACCAACTCAAATATGGAAGACAAGGCTAAAATGAACTTGCCGACTATGGTGGAGAAAACGAAGACATGCATAAAGGCTTATGCTACCGAGAAGAATAAAGCTTCAGAGCAGAACTCCAGTTTGACAGAGAATTCTGAGCCTGTTCAAGTTAAGGACTTATCCACGACGGAAGAACACCGAACTCGGACTCAAACTTATTTCAAAGTACAACAACAATTAGAACAGTTGAGTTACCGTCTCGTACAAGAGATGAAAACAATGGAAAAGTTCTGGGACACCGAATGGGAGAACCTGGAAAGACAGCAGAGGCAGCTAGCTCAAGCAAAGAGCGACCATAGAGCCATCGTGACCAATTACCGATCACATCTCCCTTATGATGTTCAGGAGTTAGAATATTTGCATGATCTAGAGATACAGCATAAAGGCAAACCACGCTACACTGAGGATTTTGTTCTGCAATTGGAGACGGAGCTAGTGCAAGCAAGGTTAAGAGAAGCTGAATCGCAGTGTGCACTTAAAGATATGCAGAAAAAAATCTTGGACATGGAAAAGAGAAACGCTTCTTTACCTGATGTGAATAATGTGGCCATGTTGCAAGAGGAGCTTATAGGGGCGAAACTGAAAGAAGCTAAGCAAAGGATGTTGGAACTTGAAACACAAAACCAAATCAGCAGTAACCAGCTATGTCGAGCAGAGAAGGAGTGCTATGGTCTACATGAGAAGGTGCAATATCTCTCAGCCCAGAATAAGGGACTACTCACTCAGTTAAATGAAAGTAAAGGGAAAATGGCTGAGATAGACTGCAAGAATAAAGAAGATTTGATGGCAGTGAGACTTCGAGAGGCAGATAGCATAGCAGCCTTGGCTGAACTCCAACAGGAAATTGCGAAAGAAGCAAATGAAGAGGAATCTTCAGGCAGCCAGGATTTTATCCCAGTTCTTCTCTACGACTCCTTACAAGCAGAGTGTGAGAAGTTGAAAGAACAGTATGAACAGGCCCAGGCTACAATTCTGGAGGGGGTTAACTCGGCAACCTCCGAAAAGCTAGTTTCAGTAGAAGCATATGAACAACTAAAGGTTGAACATGAGCAAGAAGTCCAAAGGCTGCAGGAAATTCTTGATGAGCTCAAGGCCAAGACAGACTCATCGGTAGAAGTTCCATCCATAGATGAGAAATTAGAGGTGAAAGACATGGCAGAACATGAAAGACAAGATGTCCAAGAACTCATAAAAATATTGAAGGAAACCCAAGACAAATATGAGGCGGCAATGTCCGAGGTTCAACAACTTGAAGAACAGATTCAACTGGGAATCCTTTCAGTGGAAGAAAAGGAAACTGTAAGAAACACAGAGACTGTAAGAATGGTCCCTGAACATGAGCTAGAGAGCATCAGGGCGCAACTTTTCCGAGCGCTGAAAGCCAAAGTACAAGAGGAACAGAAGGTGGAAGCATTGGAGGAAAAGGTGGATGAAATGGAGAAGACGCTGATCCACAGTGTTCCCGTGGAAGAGTTAACGGTCAGCCAACTCCTTCATATGCTGAGGGAAAAGACTCTGCAATGGGAACAATCTGAACACGAGCTTCAATCTTCAACGGGAAGGAGTTCGGAGCTCTCAAAAGTTTGGGAAATAGCTGAGGTTGCAAAACAGACTTTACTGGGATGCCAAAAGTACGCTGAATCGCGTCTATGTGAACAACAGAATGTTGAAACAGCTGCTCCAGTAGAAGGATTGAATAGCCCGATCAATCAATCCCCGAGGGAAGGGGAAGTGTTGAAATCACAAATGAGGTCATTAGTGAAGGATTTGCAGGAAACCCAGGAAGAGCGGGATGAAGATGAATGCATGAAGAAGTCTTTTCAAGAAAGATGTCTAGGGAAGGAACCACAGTCAGCTAACGTCCAGATGGGTAAGGAGGAAGTAGAAGGCCCTCTCGCTGGCCTAACTCAGGACGAACCCGAATATTACCATGACCTGTTGAGTGACACTGAATATTACGAGGATGTGGTCTGCCCAGTTTGTGATGAAAACTCCCAAAGTGCCGAAATCAGGATGAAGCACTTAAAGTCGAAGGAACATAGAGAGTTGGTGGCGCTACAGCTGGCAGCTGATAAGGGAGCCCCGAGAGTCTCCAAAAAGCAGAAAAGAAAAAGAAGCAGCAGATGATAACTATCGCAAATATTATCACTTCTACCAGATCATGCGTGGACCCTACGAAAGGAGTTAAATCAGTTGGGAAGTAGGAAAATATCAAGGCAACCCAGTTGTTGTAAAAGTCAGCACTGCTGGTTCAGCAGGACGAAAGTTCAAGCTGTTACGTCAAGAAAAGGATATGGAGGAGTCACGCTAGCAATGTGAACCATCTACACCAAAGAGACGTTGTTCGGACCGAGTCAAGATCAGAGACTGAATCTGTGAACTGTTCCCACAGAGACTGAACCTGTGAACTGTTTCCCACCGAGACTATGTCTGTAAATTGTTTTATATGAAGTTGAAGATATGTTATGTTTAATGGGGACTCTGTATGTAATAAGCTAAAAAGGGAGGATTGTAGTGTATGTACCCGTCTACCTTTAAGAGAACTATTGTATGTAACCGTTCACCTTTAAGAGAACTACTTTAGGTGTGGCACTACTTGTTTGGCTTCTGTATACTGTAATACCGACGGTGACCACACCGGTATATAAGTGTTGTGGCATGATTCCTTGGGCAGATTCGCCCTGACCTTCGAATAGTAAAGACCTGTTTGTTTGTTATTCCTGAAGTCTGTGTCGTTATTAACTGTACAACCCACAGACTTTACAGAGGCGGTGCAACGAAGGTTCACTAGACTGATTCCTGGGATGAGAGGGTTGTCCGATGAGGAGAGATTGAGTAGATTGGGCCGATACTCTCTTGCGTTTATATGAATGAGAGGAGATCTCATTGAAACATATAAAATTCTTAGAGGGATTGACAGGGTAGATGCTGAGAGGTTGTTTCCCCCTGGCTGGACTGTCTAGAACTAGGGGGATAGTCTCAGGATAAGGGGTCGGCCATTTAGGACTGAGATGAGGAGGAATTTCTTCACTCAGAGGGCGGTGAATCTTTGGAATTCTCTGCCCCAGAGGGCTGTGGAGGCTCAGTCGTTGAGTATATTCAAGGCTGAGAGCGATAGATTTTTGGACTCGAGGGGAATCAAGGGATATGGGGATAGTGCAGGAAAGTGGAGCTGAGGTCGAAGATCAGCCATGATCTCATTGAATGGCGGAGCAAGCTCGAGGGGCTGTATGGCCGACTCCTGCTCCTAATTCTTATGTTTTATGTATAGACAGGACATTAAAGCCATTGAGTTGGACAGTGTAGATTCACCAGAATGATGCCAGGGATGAGAAGCTACAGTTATGAGGAAAGATTCGAGATACTGGTTTCAATAGAGTGAATAGGAAATGACTTTTCCTCTGACTGGGGAGTCAGTGACATGGAGTCATCAATTCAAAAGTGTTGGACGCACTCTCGGTCATTCATAATCATACCCAGCCCCTGGGTGTCATGGGGGAAAAGCGGGCGGAGTGGGACTTTAAAAAAAAATTCATTCACGGGATGTGGGTGACGCTGGCAAGACCGGCATTTATTATCCATCCCTCGAGAAGGTGGTGGTGAGCCGTCTTCTTGAACCGCTGCAGTCCGTGTGGTGAAGGTGCTCCTACAATGCTGTTCGGGAGGGAGTTCCAGGATTTTGACCCAGCGACGATGAAGGAACAGTGATGTACTTCCAAGTCAGGATGGTGTGTGACTTGGAGGGGAACTTGGAGGTGGTGGTGTTCCTATGCGCCTGTTGCCTCCTAGGTGGTACAGGTCGCGGGTTTGGGAGGTGAAGCTGAAGAAGCACTAATTGGACAGCTCTTTCAAAGAGGCGTGATGGGCCGAATGGCCTCCTGCTGTGCTGTGTGATTCTACAGGAGGGTCTCTTCTGCTCAGGATGGTGGTGTCAGATGGCGAACTAATTTTTGCTTTGGGTCCCATTGATGGTTTATCTCTCGGGATGCGTGTTAGAGGGAGGGGTCACCGTAATGCCTGCGAGTTCTCACCTGTCCCTTTGCCGTACTTGGCGCTGTGAGTCCAGCCTGTGGCGGACGTGAAGCCCATCATCCTGCACAGAACCTTTGCGTTTTCCAGCTTGAAGTCATCATCGCAGATCGTCCCCCACTCTCCCTCGTAGAAGACTTCCACTCGCCCCTCGTTGTGCTTGCGGGGGTACCCCGACAATCGGACCCCCACCTTCTCCCGCTGGGGGGGCGCCCGCGTCGTCCGCTGGCCACAGACCGCCAGCACCCACATCCCGAGGATCGACAGTGTCACTTGCAGGACCTGCATCTCGCACCCTGTCAACACGGACATCCGAGGGGAGGGAGGAGGGGGAGGGAGGGAGTTGAGGAGGGGGAGAGAGGAAGGAGGGAAAGTGAGGGGAGGGAGGGAGGAGAGTGAGGGAGGAGTGGAGGGGGAGGAATGAGAAGGGAGGGAGGAGGAAGGACAGGGAGAAAGGGAGCGAGGAAGTGAGGGAGGTGGGGAGGGAGAGAAGGTGGGAGAGAGAGATGAGGGAAGGGAGCAAGGGAGGGAAGGGAGGGATGTGAGAACAGAGAGAGGGAGGTGGGGAAGTAGGGAGTGAGGGAAGAGGGAGGGGGGGAGCGAGCGAGGGATGAGGGGAGGAAGGGAAGGAGGGAGAGAGGGAGGGAGAGGGAGGGAGAGAGGCAGTGAGGAAAGGAAAGAAGGAAATATTCATTATATCTTTGAAGTAAATGTATTTTCAATTAATATCAGGTCAGATCAAACCTAGGTGCAGTTCAAATCCGCATAATAAAGACAGACTTGTATTTCTATAGCGTCTTTCACCACCTCAGGACGTCCCAAAGCGCTTCACAGCCAATGAAGTACTTTTTGAAGTGTAGTCACTGTTGTAATGTAGGAAACGCGGCAGCCAATTTGTGCACAGCAAGCTCCCACAAACAGCAATGTGATAATGACCCGATCATCTGCTTTTAGTGATGTTGATTGAGGGATAAATATTGGCCCCAGGACACCGGGGAGAACTCCCCTGCTCTTCTGCTAAAAAAGCAGCGATTAACTGGCCTCTGACATCATTGCTGTTTGTGGGATCTTACTGTGCACAAAGTAGTAGCTGTCGCGAGAACGTCAATTTTTTAAAGGAACATTGTGATTTGTAACTTTACCAACCCCCCTTTCCCCTTTCCCCTTTCCACCACCCCGGAAGGGCTGGGGTACAGACCCCACCACCACCCGCCCCACCCGCTTCCTCCCTGGTTACCCTCTCTGCCACTCCCAAGTGGCTGTGCTTTGTATGTGAGGGTTGGCAGACCCTTCCCCCGGTCTCAGTCAAGCCCAGGCCATGAGCTGACCTGAGCCCCTCACGCCCACCCCATCCAGTGATTTAAGAACATAAGAACATGAGAAATAGGAGCAGGAGTCAGCCATTCGGCCCCTCGAGCCTGCTCCGCCACTCGATAAGATCATGGCTGATCTTCGAGCTCAACTCCACTTTCCTGCCCGCTCCCCATATCCCTTGATTCCCCTGGAGTCCAAAAATCAATCGATCTCAGCCTTGAATATACTCAATGACTGAGCCTCCACAGCCCTCTGGGTTCCAAAGGTGTAGCTCACTCTACCCTGGTGATCGGGAGTCCTGATTCTGGGAGGCTGGGATGAAGCAGCATCTACCGGACTGAGCTCTCTCCCAGATGCCATGACATTCAGAGTAAATTCCGATCCTGACACATCCCGCAACACATCACCAAACCCCCCTCCAGGTGCAGGAGCAGATTCCGATTGCCATCACTGACTGACTCACTGAAGAGTTAACCTTCATTCCACCGTAACATTTCGTTCAGCTCACTTCACAATTCGCCTCCTCGCTCACATCCTTCTCTTTAATAAAGACCGAGGTGAAGTATTATTAAATACCGACCCCACAGGCATTTACCCTGTGATCGCGAGGTGGGGAGGGAGATAGAAAGCTCGTCAATATAACCCTTCCTCTCCCTCTCACTCTGGTACACTCTTTTCACAAGGAGTAGTTGAGGTGAATAGCATGGACGCATTCAAGGGGAAGTTAGATTAGTACAAGCGGGAGAAAGGAATAGAAGGATATGTTGATAGGGTGAGATGAAATAGCGTGGGAGGAGGCTCGTGTGGAGCATAAACACCGGCACAGACCAGTTGGGCCGAATGGCCTGTTTCAGTGCTGTGTCAGCCATGGCTCAGTTGCTAGCACTCTCGCCTCCGAGTCAGAAGGTTGTGGGTTCAGAGTCCCGCTTCAGAGACTTGAATACAAAAATCTAGGCTGACACTCCAGTGCAGTGCTGAGGGAGTGCCGCACTGTCAGAGGTGCCGTCTTTTGGATGAGACGTTAAACCGAGGCCCCGTCTGCCCTCTCAGGCGGACGTAAAAGATCCCACGGGACTATTTCAAAGAAGAGCAGGGGAGTTATTTTTTATTATTTTTGTTTATGGGGTGTGGACGTCGCTGGCAAGGCCGGCATTTATTGCCCATCCCTAATTGCCCTGGAGAAGGTGGTGGTGAGCCGCCTTCTTGAACCGCTGCAGTCCGTGTGGTGAAGGTACTCCCACAGTGCTGTTAGGGAGGGAGTTCCAGGATTTTGACCCAGCGGCGATGAAGGAACGGCGATATATTTCTAAGTCAGGATGGTGTGTGACTTGGAGGGGAACTTGGAGGTGGTGGTGTTCCCATGCGCCTGCTGCCCTTGTCCTTCTAGGCGGAAGAGGTCGCGGGTTTGGGAGGTGCTGCCGAAGAAGCCTTGGCGAGTTGCTGCAGTGCCCGGTGTCCTGGGGCCAATATTTATCCCTCAGTCAACATAACAAAAACAGATTATTTGGTCATTATCGCATTGCTGTTTGTGGGAGCTTGCTGTGCACAAATTGGCTGCCGCATTTCCTACATTACAACAGTGACTCCACTTCAAAAAAGTACTTTATTGACTCAAAGCGCTTAGGGACGTCCGGTGGTTGTGAAAGGCGCTATAGAAATGCAAGTCTTTCTTTCTTTCAAAATGCTATGTAATATGTATGTAAAATAACTCCGATCATCATCTACAAATTAACAATCCTCTCCTCCCAGGGCACACTTTTAGTAATCCTCTCTTTATTGATGTACAATATTTGGCTGTTCCTTTTGATGTTTGCTCAAATTGTTTGCCTCATGCTCCCTCTTATCCTGCTCTTAAACTTGTCTTATTATCACATATTCTCCGTTAGATGTTCCATTTTATAATAATTACAGTCCTCACAGGCCCACATCTTTAAGTTTAATTGGTCTCTAACCTCTTTATCTATCCGTGACATCCTGCAACTAATGTTAGTTTCTTTCTTTTTTTATGGCCTGTACTTATTCTGTACCTCTGCGATCTCTTTTTACAAACATCTCGCTATTACGCCACAGTCCTGTGTGACAAATCACTGAAGGTTATGAGTTCAAGTCCCACTCCAGAGGCTTCAGCACAAAAATCTAGGCTGACACTCCAGCGCAGTACTGAGGGAGCGCCGCACTGTCGCCGGGGCAGTACTGAGGGAGCGCTGCACTATCGGAGGGGCAGTACTGAGGGAGTGCCGCACTGTCGGCGGGGCAGTACTGAGGGAGCGCCGCACTGTCGGAGGGGCAGTACTGAGGGAGCGCCGCACTGTCGCCGGGGCAGTACTGAGGGAGCGCTGCACTATCGGAGGGGCAGTACTGAGGGAGTGCCGCACTGTCGGCGGGGCAGTACTGAGGGAGCACCGCACTGTCGGAGGGGCAGTACTGAGGGAGCGCCGCACTGTTGGAGGGGCAGTACTGAGGGAGTGCTGCACTGTCAGAGGAGCGGTAGTGAGGGAGCGCTGCACTGTCGGAGGGGCAGTACTGAGGGAGCGCCGCACTGTCGGAGGGGCAGTACTGAGGGAGAGCCGCACTGTCGGCGGGGCAGTACTGAGGGAGCGCCGCACTGTCGGAGGGGCAGTACTGAGGGAGCGCTGCACTGTCAGAGGAGCAGTAGTGAGGAAGCGCTGCACTGTCGGAGGGGCAGTACTGAGGGAGCGCCGCACTGTCGGAGGGGCAGTACTGAGGGAGTGCTGCACTGTCGGAGGTGCCGTCTTTCGGATGAGACGTTAAACCGAGGCCCCGTCTGCTCTCTCAGGTGGATGTAAAAGATCCCACGGCCACTATTGGAAGAAGAGCCGGGGAGTTCTCCCCGGTGTCCTGGGGTCAATATTTATCCCTCAACTAACATCACTAAAACCGATTATCTGGTCATTATCACATTGCTGTTTGTGGGAGCTTGCTGTGCACAAATTGGCTGCCATGTTTCCCACATTACAACAGTGACTACACTTCAAAAAGAACTTCATTGCCTGTGAAGTGCTTTGTGATGCCCTGAGGTTGTGAAAGACGCTTTAGAAATGTAGTTTCTTCCTAAAATCGGCCCCAATCCATTTTGCTCTTTTATTTTTTCATAGAATCATACAATAGCACAGCACAGAAGGCAGCCCTTCAGCCCATCGAGTCTTTCGAAGAGCAATCCAGTTAGTCCCACTCCCCCGCTCTCTCCCCATATCCCTGCAGTTTTTTCTCCTTCAAGTATTTATCCAATTCCCTTTTGAAGGTGACGATTGAATCTGCCTCCGCCGCCCTATCAGGCAGCACATTCCTGATCCTATTTTGCACTCGCATTTTTCCTTTCAAGTTGAGTCCTAAACCTTATATTGTGGGCACAATACCCGAGGTGCTCACCCATATTTAGCTCATCTACCTGTCCGTTCCATTCCGTTACTCACAACCTCGGTTACCTAGGCGACAGTGTATGGCCACTGGCGGAACATCCCATTCACAATATTGTTTTAAGGGCTGAAACACCTCAAGAAATAAACCGGCAGAGTGAGATCAGCAGCCGAGCCCGGGATCTGTGCCTGGGGAGCTGCCGAGTCTGCTTTACACACGGACACAGGGAGCTGTCAACAGGTGGAGGCAATGTCCTTCCTGAGGTGTCTGACAGGGGAACAGGAATCGATGGTCAGTGAGAGAGAGAGAGACGGAGAGACAGAGAGAGAGACAGAGAGAGAGACAGAGAGAACACAACAAGAATTTGCAAAATGGGACAAACACCCAATTGAGATCCTACATGCAGAATCCTGCAAAAGTATCCTCCGGACTCAAAGGAAAACCGTAAACAGTGCATGCAGGGCAGAACTAGGCCAATATCCATTAATAATTACTATCCAAAAAAGAGCCACCAAATTTTGGAAACACCTAAAAATGAGCAACCCCCACTGCTATCATTACGAAGCCCTGAAATGCCAAGAGAGGACCATAAAGAAGAACACCCTCAGTCAACTAGTCCTGGGACTCAGTGAAGCAACCACTAACACTACTAACAATAACCAGCCCCAGGACAGTGACATCGTAGCACAGAGAATTCGACCCAACACAATTGTCACTAAGCAAAAGGAAAAGTATCTGTCATATTGGGCAGAAACAACAAAAACCCAAAACAAACTCAATTGCTACTTGGCCCTAAACAGACAATACAACATGGCTGAATACCTGACCACGGTAAAAGATAGCAAATTGAGAAAAACCTTGACAAGGTACAGACTTAGTGAGCATAGCCTGGCTATCAAAAAAGGCAGACACAGACAGACCTGGCTGACAAGAGAGGACAGGATGTGCTCTCACTGCAGTCAGGGAGTGGTGGAGACAGAGATGCACTTCCTCACAGCTTGTGGAAAATATCAGGGCATAAGGGAGAATTTCTACCCAAAATTCACAAAAATATGCCCGGAATTCAGAAATTTGAATGATGACCAAAAACTCCCATACCTACTAGGGGAACAGAGAAATTGTGTAACCTTAGCGGCACACTATGTTACAGCTTGCCATAAACAGAGGGACAACCATTAAATCTAAGAAAAGAGTATATACAAATTATATGAATGTATATTTATACACTCAGGGATATATCTGTTTATACAGTCTATGGATAGATCTGCGTTTATGTGTTCAACCATAAATGTTTTTCGATGCTTTGGCAACATAAGATGTACCTTGTCATGCCAATAAAGTGATTTGAATTGAATTGAATTGAATTGAGAGAGAGAGAGACAGAGAGAGAGAGACAGAGAGAGAGACAGATAGAGGCAGACTCAAAGAGAGAGAGAGACAGAGAAAGAGAGCAACAGAGACAGAGACAGACAGTGACAGAGACAGAGACAGAGTGACAGAGACAGAGAAAGAGAGACAAAGAGAGACAGAGAAAGAGAGAGAGAGACAAAGAGAGACAGAGCGAGAGAAAGAGAAACAGAGCGAGAGAGAGAAACAGAGAGAGAGCGAAACAGAGAGGGAGAGAGGCAGACAAAGAGAGGTAGAGAGACAGACAGAGATACAGAGAGAGAGACAGACAGAGAGGGAGAGACAGAGAGAGAGACAGATAGAGACAGAGAGAGAGGCACACAGAGACAGACAGAGAAAGAGAGACAGAGAAAGAGAGACAGAGAGAGAGAGAAACAGAGAGAGAGAGAGAGACAGAGAGGGATGGACAGAGAGAGAGACAGACAGAAAGAGAGAGAAACAGAGAGAGAGAGACAGACAGAGAGGGAGAGACAGAGAGAGAGAGAGACAGAGAGAAAGACAGAGACAGAGAGAGAGAGACAGACAGACAGACAGATTAAACCAGTAGCTGACAGAGTAGCACAGTGCGAGCAGGCTGCTTGCCAGGGCCTTGCTGAATGTAGTATATTTACTGTCCAAGTTTCTGGGAGTGAGGCTCGGTTTGGGAATATCAAGCCAGTGCATTCTGGTTAGACAGTAAACAAGCAGCGTGTGATCCTGACCTCAGGCACACAGCCAGGTCAGACTGCCCCTCGCCCACCGGCCTCAGGGATTTCCTCAGCGCAGCAACCGATGGTCACAACAACAGAAAACCTCCGCCACATCCCCAGCGCCATTTACCACAGCCGCACCGCGATGCTGAGGGAAGAAAGAAAGAGCTTGCATTTATATAGTGTAGTTAATGACCTCAGGACCGCCCAAAGCGCTTTACAACTAATTCAGTACTTTTGGAATTGTAGTAATTGCTGAAAAACAGCAGGCAATTTGTGCACAGCAAGATCCCACAAACTGCAGTGTGATATAGCATCACAGAATGATACAGCACAGGCGGAGGCCATTCGGCCCATCATGCCAGTGCCGGCTCTTTGAAGGAGCTTTCCAATTAGTCCCACTCCCCCCTGCTCTTTCCCCAGAGCCCTGCAATAATTTCCCTTCAAGTATTTATCCAATTCCCTTCTGAAAGTTACGATTGAATCTGCTTCCACCGCCCTTTCAGGCAGCGAGTTCCAGATCACAACAACTCGCTGTGTAAACAAAAATCCTCGTCTCCCCCTCTGGTTCTTTTGCCAATCACCTTAAATCTGTGTCCTCTGGTTCCCGACCCTCCTGCCACTGGAAACAGTTGTGTATGTACCTTTAAGGGAATAACTGGTCTTAGACTGCAGTACCGGCAGTGACCACCCCTGTATAAAAGGCCCTAGCAGGCTTCTGCATTTTCAGTCTGACGCTGCCTCCTGTTCAGTAAAGTACCTGTTAAATTGTTCTCCCGAAGTCCGTGTATTATTGAGGCGCGGACTTTACAGTGGCAACGAGTAAGTTCGAACTCACCTGCAGTGTGGCATCATCTCACGGGGATCTCGCCTGAGAGGAGGGTCCTGGAAGGTCGTAGTCTGAGCAACGGGCGTCGACCGAGGGCAACCGCCCAAAGAATTCATCGGTGTTCGGAGAATTGCGGGAGAACTGTGGTTCCAGCGAATCGTGCTGGTAGCAGGTAGCGCGCTGACCCTTCCGGACTGCGGCGGGCTCAAGCTCGATCGAGCGGCTATACAAAACGGGCCGCGCAGCGTCGCCGGGAAAAGAAAACAAGAGAGAGAGGGTGGAGCGCACAGGGCGCGGTCGGTGCTCGAGAACAGGACAGCGGAGAGAAACTAAACGGGGGGGAAGGAAAGCGAGACGCGCCGAAGCTGCGGGTCGCCGCCATTACCCCGTAGAACGCTAGGAGCAGCGTGGCAGTAAGGGGAAGAAGCAAAAGCACGGGAGGCGCCATTTTATTCCATTGGGGAAGAAGCGAAAGCGCGGGAGGCGCCATTTTAAATCGCCCAAGATGCGGAAAAGTGGCAGTATCACTGCTTTCGACAGCGAGGTAGAAGACTGGACCACGTATGTGGAAAGAATCGAAGTGTACTGCAAGGCAAATGAGGTGGCCGATGGAAAGAGGGCGTCGGTATTATTAAATCTGATGGGTGCGAATACGTACGGCCTATTGCAGAATTTAATTACCCCAGCTAAACCAATGGAGAAAAGTTTTGAGGAGATTGTTCATATCTTACAGGAACACCTAAGCCCTACACCACTGCTGATAGCAGAAAGATTCAAGTTCCATAAAAGAAACCAGCACAAAGATGAGAGCAATGCTGACTATCTTACAGAACTATGCAAGTTATCGAAGCACTGCCAGTTCGGAGCAGGACTGGCAGACACCTTACGGGATAAGTTTGTCTGCGGGCTCCAGAGTGAAGGAACCCAGAAACGACTACTTTCAAAAAAGGACCTGACGCTAGAACAGGCTTTCAGTGTGGCAGTATCCTACGAAGCAGCAGCACGGGGAGCTGCGGAAATACAACAGAAACCACAAGAATACAGCGCTAACGAAATGGCGTATGGAGCAGAAAAGTGCTATCGCTGCGGCAGAACAACCCATGAGCAGAAGGACTGCTGGTTTAAAGACAAAATATGCAGGCAATGCGGAAAAATGGGACATATAGCAAGAGTCTGCAGGTCAGGAAAGAAGACCAACACGACAAGAACTACTAAGGAACAGTACAGGAAAGTAAAGAAACTGACAGATAGTAGTTCAGAAGATCAGGAGAGTGATAAGGACTCCGGGAGCAGGAGACTAAGTTGTTTAAAGTTACACAACGTGATCGCAAAGGAAGATCACCGAACCATTTGGGTCACCCTCATGATAGCAGGGTCCCCAGTAAAGATGGAATTGGACACAGGATCAGCCCTAACTGTCATGAATCGACGAGACTATGAGCGGCTATTCTCACACATACCCTTAAAGGACACGTCCATTGTATTGAAGACATACATGGGGCAAAAGGTCTACCCCAGAGGAAAAATAAGGGTGCCAGTTGAACATAACGGAAAGGAAACACAGAAACTATACATGTATAATGACGACATACCACTGCAACACAAGGTGGATAACTTCTTGTTTGCTTACCGGAATGCGACACATGCAGTAACCAACCAAACTCCAGCCGTACTGTTTTTCAACCGGAGACTAAGATGTCGCTTGGATTTGCTCAAACCAAACATAAGACGAGATGTTGAGGATAAGCAGTTCCAGCACATAAATGAGAAGCCAACCAGGAGCTTCAAGATAGGGCAACCAGTCTTGGCCCGCGACTACTGAACAGAAAAATGGCAGCCAGGAACGATATGCACACAGCAGGGACCACTAATGTACACAGTGGACGTTGGAGAGAGCATCGTGAGATGCCATGCTGACCAGATTCTAGAGTCACAGGAACAAGCCAAACCTATACCACAAGCATGTGCACCTGGTAATGAGCCTGAAGTACAGATTGTGTCTACCTCAAAAGCAGGGGTATTGGAAGCTGACGAACCAACCAATGACAATGAGCCAGAATTGACTCCACCGCCAGAACAGGATACTCGAGAAAGGCGCTATCCAGTCAGGATCAGGAAGCCTCCTCAAAGACTGAACTTATAAATGACTATTTCAGTTGATGTATATATTACTGAGAAAATTGTAATTGTAATTAGTTATTATTTAGTTGTTAAATGAATGTTATGTACTGTTTATCTAAAAGGGGAGGAATTGTTGTGTATGTACCTTTAAGGGAATAACTGGTCTTAGACTGCAGTACTGGCAGTGACCACCCCTGTATAAAAGGCCCTAGCAGGCTTCTGTATTTTCAGTCTGACGCTGCCTCCTGTTCAGTAAAGTACCTGTTAAACTGTTCTCCCGAAGTCCGTGTATTATTAAGGCGCGAACTTTACAGAAACAGTTTCTCCTTATTTACTCTATCAAAACCCCTCATGATTTTGAACACCTCTATTAAATCTCCCCTTAACCTTCTCTGCTCCAAGGAGAACAACCCCAGCTTCTCCAGTCTCTCCACATAACTGCAGTCCCTCATCCCTGGTACCATTCTGGTCAATCTCCCCTTAACCTTCTCTGCTCTAAGGAGAACAACCCCAGCTTCTCCAGTCTCTCCACATAACTGCAGTCCCTCGTCCCTGGTACCATTCTGGTCAATCTCCCCTTAACCTTCTCTGCTCTAAGGAGAACAATCCCAGCTTCTCCAGTCTCTCCACATAACTGCAGTCCCTCATCCCTGGTACCATTCTGGTCAATCTCCCCTTAACCTTCTCCGCTCCAAGGAGAACAACCCCAGCTTCTCCAGTCTCTCCACATCACTGAAGTCCCTCATCCCTGGTACCACTCTGGTAAATCTCCCCTGCAACCTCGCCAAGGCCTTGACATCCTTCCTAAAGTGCGGTGCCTAGAATTGAACACAATACTCCGGCCGAGGGCTAACCAGTGATTTATAAATGATGAGATAATCTGTTTTTATTAGTGATGTTGGTTGAGAGCCAAACATTGTCAAGGACACCAGGGAGAGCTCCCCTGCTCTTCTTTGAACTAGCGCCATGGGATCTTTTCTGTCCACCTGAGAGAGCAGACAGGGCCGCAGTTTAACGTCTCATCCCGAAAGACGGCTCCTCCGACAGTGCAACGCCCCCACACCAGCCCCCCCCATCCCGCCAACACTGCACTGGCGTGTCAGCCTGGCTTATGTGCTCAAATCTCTGGAGTGGGTCTATGAGCCCATGACCTTCTGACCCTGAGGTGAAAGTGCAACCACTGAGCCAGGGCTGACACAGAGCAGCTGTTGGATCAGATAATGGCAGGAGGTGGCGATGGGACAGAGGTCTGGTATTTCAAAAAATAAAACAGCAGAAAGATCATCCCACAAAATGACAATTTATAAAATAATTTCTCTTTGTGTTGTATGCTTCTGAACCCTTCTAACGAGGGCTGATTCCGCAGTGCGTGATCCCGGTGAGGAATGGGGTCACTGGGAGTACTTCGTTGGTGAGATTGTGGGCCCCCAATATCTGGTTTTCTGTCCAGTGATTCCCATGCAAAGATAAGATTCAAAGCTTATCTGTCTGTAATGCGAAGGATTTCAGAACCCTATCAATAAGGGGCTTGTTTTTTTTTATTCATTGATGGGATGTGGGCGTCGCTGGCTAGGCCTGCATTTAGTGCCCATCCCTAATTGCCCTTGAGAAGATGGTGGTGAGCCGCCTTCTTGAACCGCTGCAGTCCATATGGTGTAGGTACACCCACAATGCTGTTAGGAAGGGAGTTCCAGGATTTTGGCCCAGCGACAGTGAAGGAACGGCGATACAGGTCCAAGTCAGGATGGTGTGTGGCTTGGAGAGGAACTTGTAGGTGGTGATGTTCCCATGCGTCTGCTGCCCTTGTCCTTCTAAGTGGTAGAGGTCGCGGGTTTGGAATCTGTCTGGGTTTCACAAAATGACCCACTGGCCTCTGCACTAGAGTGGAGCCCACCCAGCAGGAAGGCAGGGCTCAGGAGTGGGGAACAGGGCAATCAGCTGTCAGAGAGAGACACAGACTATTACAGCCCTGATTCTGGAAGAATACCTAACAAGGAGCATCCTGCTCTCTTTAAAATTCATTCTGGGGATGTGGGCGTCGCTGGCAGGGCCCGGCATTTATTGCCCATCCCTAGTCACCCTGAGAAGGTGATGGTGGGCTTTCTTCTTGAACTGCTGGGAGCGGTTTTGATAGAACTGAGAGGCTTGCTGGGCCACTTCGGAGGGCAGTTAAGAGTCAACCACGTTGGTGTGGGACTGGAGTTACACGTAGGCCCAGACCGGGTAAGGATGGCAGGTTTCCTTCCCTAAAGGGACATCAGTGAACCAGTTGGGTTTTTACGACAAGCCAACAGCTTCACGGTCACTTTTACTGACACCGGCTTCTTATCGCCAAAATATTTTTTTTAAACCGAATTCAAATTCTCAAAAATGCGGTGGTGGGATTTGAACTCACGTTCTCTGGATTACAAGTCCGGTAACTTAACCACGGCACTGTGTTTTATAAAATGACCCATTGCTCCCCCCTGGTCTAAACATCACCAACCGGCAGGGGTCAGGAGTTGGGAACGGGGCAATTAGCCGTGAGAAGGGGGTTAAGGGTTAGGGACCCAAGCCGAGGAGATACAGATCAGCTGTGATCTCATTGAATGGCGGAACAGGATCGAGGGGCTGACTGGCCCCCTCCTGGTCCTATTATAGAATCATAGAATGATGCAGCACACGGGAGAAAAAGTTCCAGCGATATGGGGAAAGAGCGGAGCTAACTGGATTGCTCTTTGAAAGAGCTGGCGCAGACTCGATGGGCCGAATGGCCTTCTTCTTAGAATCATAGAATAGTACAGAAGGAGGCCATTCGGCCTATTCTGTCTGTGCCGGCTCTTTGAAAGCGCTGTCCAACATGTTCCTAGAAAACCAGACTATTACCGCCCTGGTTCTGAAAGAATAATGACCGCGAGGGGTCCTGCTCCTCCTCCACTGGCACATCAACAGGGCTCTCTCTGCTGGCAAATCAGCCTTTGCAGCGGAAGCTGGTTAGCTCTCCAGTCCAGGGAATAACCTACCCGACTGTGTGCGTATTTGCTAATGTCAGTCCAGCCCCAAAACAAGGAGCTGACTGTGCTCCGACACCGTGCAGTACGGGACATTCCATCCCCTGTTAGTCACTGCTTGACTCACTTACACTACCCGCTGCAGAGCCTTTCCTAAACCCCATTCCCCTTTGGGTGGAAACCTTATCCCGACTTCCCTTCTTCTTACCCCTAACATCCTCATTGTCAACCTGTGTCCCCAGGGCACAGAAACAGGCCGTTCGGCCCAACTGGTGTTTATACTCTACACAAGCCTCCTCCCACTCGAATTACCACTCCCCACCCTGCCCCCCCCCCGTATCCCTCTATTCCCGTCTCCCTCATGTATGCCTCAAGCCTCCCCTTAAATGCATCAATGAATCATAGACTCTCACAGCACAGAAGGAGGCCATTCGGCCCAGCGTGCCTGTGCCGGCTCTTTGAAGGAGCGATCCAATTAGTCCCACTCCCCCCCTGCTCTTTCCCCAGAGCCCTGCAAATGTTTCCCCTTCAGGTATTTATTCAATTCTCTTTTGAAAGTTCCTATTGAATCTGCTTCCCCCGCCCTTTCAGGCAGCGCATTCCAGATCACAACAACTCGCTGCGTAAACAAAATTCCTCATCTCACCTCTCACTTTTCTGCCAATTATTTAAAATCTGTGTCCTCTGGTTACCGCTTTC
>NC_140988.1:384814106-385111606 GCF_052327205.1 Somniosus microcephalus | reverse complement strand
ATCTGAATCTGTCTGAAACAACACCCTCCCTGGCCACCAATCATTAATAAAAAAATAACACCCAGTAATGACTCGCAACGACCCGGGTTAAAATCCGATACATGTTAAAATTTCCATTCTGACCCTTGAGTCTGAACTGGACTGAAATAAATAAACAGTTCGCAAAAAGAACTCTCCTTAAAAGGGAAAAGGATTAAACGGCATGCGTCCGTGAGCAGTTTCGAAGTCATTTAGAATAGTTATAGCTGAGAAAAATACTTGTGTTAATATCTTACCAGACTTGAGAAACTTTTCCAAACTTTTCCAAACTTTCCCAAACTTTCTCCTGGTCCCCAACCTGCCCTGTCTGACTTCAACTCTCTCTCTCAGATCTCACATTTTTCTGTCCGCTCAGGATGATTGCTGTCAGGATTGTGAGGGCAGAACTCACACAAGTGGGCGGCCCAGAGGAGGGCAGAGAGGGTAAATATTCAAAAATGAGGAGGAGGGGGCGGAAATTAAAGTTATTTTTTTTGATTCTACAACTCTAGTATATTGCTTTAAATTGACATTGCGCTCAGAGAAAGACCGAACACTCGGGGAACGGGCGGCGAAGCACTTTCCATTGAGACCTCCTGTGGGGGAACGAGTGGAGTCTGGAGAAATCATTAACCTGACTTAAGGGGTTTTGATAAGAGTCGATAGGGAGAAACTGTTTGCAGTGCCAGCAAATCGGTAAACAGAGGACACAGATTTAAGACAATTGGCAAAAGAACCAGAGGGGAGATGAGGAGAATTGTTTTTACTCAGCCAGTTGTTGTGATCTGGAACTTGCTGCCTGAAAGTGGGAGCAGATTCAATGGGAACTTTCAAAAGAGAATTGGATAAATACTTGAGAAGGAGATATGTGCAGGGCTCTGGGGAAAGGGCAGGGGGACTGGGACTAATTGGAGAGCTCTCTCAAAGAGCCAGCTGAATGGCCTCCTTCTGTGCTTTAAGATTCTGTGAGACGTTGAACCGAGGACCCCTCCCGTGGGATCTTGCTGTGTGCTTGTAGGCTGCCGCTTTTCACAGAAACACAGAAACCCCACAGTGCAGATAGAGGCCATTTCGGCCCATCGAGCCTGCACCAACACATATCCCACCCGATCCCCGTAACCCCTACACCAACACATATCCCACCCTATCCCTGTAACCCCACGTATTTAATCCCCCTAACACTAAGGGTCAATTTATCATAGCCAATCAACCTAACCCGCACATCTTTGGACCACTGCTTTTGCCCACAGCAGTGATGCTTCTAAAGTAATTCATTGGGTGTTTTAAAAAAAATTCATTCCCGGGATGTGGGCATCGCTGGCAAAGCCAGCGTTTATTGCCCATCCCTAGTTGCCCGTAAGAAGGTGGTGGTGAGCCGCCTTCTTGAACCGCTGCAGTCCGTGTGGTGAAGGTACTCCCACAGTGCTGTTAGGGAGGGAGTTCCAGGATTTTGACCCAGCGACGCTGAAGGATCGGCCGATATATTTCCAAGTCAGAATGGTGTGTGACTTGGAGGGGAACAAGGAAGTGGTGGTGTTCCCATGATATTGCTGCCCTTCTTGTGAAGCGCTTTGGAACGTTCCGAGGATGTGAAATGGCCGAGGATAGGGTGACCAGCAAATTCGTCTTCTCTTCTTAGGCAGTCCCTCGGAACCGAGGATGACTTGCTTCCACACTAAAAATGAGTTCTCAGGTGACTGATGAGTCCAATGCGGGACCTACAGTCTCTGTCACAGGTGGGGCAGACGGTGGTTGAAGGGGCGGGTGGGCGGGGTGCTTGGGTTGACGTGCGCTCCTTGCGCTGCCTGCACTTGGCTTCCGCTTGCTCCCGGCGAAGAGACTCGAGAAGTTTGGCGCCTTCCCGGATGCTTCTCCTCCACTTTGTGTGGTCTTGGGCCAGGGATTCCCAGGTGTCGGTGGGGATGTTGCACTTTTTCAAGGAGGCTTTGAGGGTGTCCTTGAAGCGTTTCCTCTGCCCACCTGGGGCTCTCTTGCCGTGTCGGAGCTCCAAGTAGAGCGCTTGTTTTGCGAGTCTCGTATCGGGCATGCGGACAATGTGACCCATCCATCGGAGCTGATCGAGCGTGGTCAAAGCTTCAATGCTGGGGATGTTGGCCTGAGCGATAACACTGACGTTGGTGCACCTATCCTGCCAATGGATTTGCAGGATCTTACGGAGGCAGCGTTGGTGGTACCTCTCCAGTGCTTTGAGGTGCCTGCTGTACATGGTCCATGTCTCTGAGGCATACAGGAGGGTGGGTATCACTGCTGCTCTGTAGACCATGAGCTTAGTGCCAGGTTTGAGGTCCTTCTCTATAAACACTCTCTTCCTCAGGCGACCGAAGGCTGCACTAGCACACTGAAGGCGGTGTTGGACTTCGTCATCGACGTCTGCCCTTGTTGACAGTAGGCTCCCGAGGTATGGAAAGTGGTCCACGTTGTCCAAGGCCTCGTCATGGATTTTGATATTCGTGGTGCAGTACTGTGTGGCGAGGGCAGGTTGGTAGAGGACCTTTGTCTTACAGATGTTTAGTGTAAGGTCCATGCTCTCGTATGCTTCGGTGAAGGTGTTGACGATGGTTTGGAGTTCGGCCTCAGAGCGTGCGCAGATGCAAGCGTCGTCTGCATACTATAATTTGATGGCAGAGGATGGGATGACCTTGGATCTGGACTGGAGGTGACGGAGGTTGAACAGTTTCCCGTTTGTTCTGTGGATTAACTCCACTCCAGCGGGGAGCTTACTGAGGGTGAGATGGAGCATTGCAGCCAGGAAGATCGAGAAGAGCGTTGGTGCGATGACACAGCCTTGCTTGACCCCGGTCCGTACGTGATTTGGGACTGTGGTGGATCCATTGGTCAGGATCATGGCTTGCATGTCATCGTGAAGCAGGCGGAGGATGGTGACAAACTTTTGAGGGCAGCCAAATTTGAGGAAGACACTCCATAATCCCTCATGGTTGATGGTGTCGAAGGCCTTTGTGAAGTCAAAGAAGGCCATGTACAGTGGTTGGTGCTGTTCCCTGCATTTCTCTTGTAGTTGACGCGCGGTGAAGATCATGTCCATTGTGCCCCTTAGTGGGCGCAATCCGCATTGCGACTCTGGGAGGAGCTCTTCAGCCACTGGGAGAAGGCGATTGAGGAGGATTCTTGCGATGACTTTCCCTGTGGCAGACAGCAGAGAAACTCCTCTAATTACCGCAATCGGACTTGTCACCTTTCTTGAAGATGGACACAATTACGGCATCTCTGAGATCCCCTGGCATGCTCTCCTCCTTCCAGATAAGAGAAATGAGTTCATGAATTCGTGCAAATAGTGCTTCTCTGCCATGTTTTAGCGCCTCGGTGGGGATTCCATCTGCTCCTGAGGCCTTGTTGTTCTTCAGTTGTCGGATGGCCTTTTCAACCTCATGCCGGGCTGGGGTTGTGCTGAGGTGGTGGCGGGTAGCATGTTGCGGGATGAAGTTGAGGACTCTCGCGTCGAAGACAGGGTCTCGGTTAAGGAGATCTTTGAAGTGCTCCTTCCAGCAGGCACTGAATGAGCTGCTTTCTTGCTCTCGAGTTCTGTTGCTGTTTCCAGATCAGGAATGCCTTGCGCTTGTGGCTTATTAGCTCCTGGATCTCCTGGTCATTCTCATCGAACCAGTCTTGGTGTTTCCTGGTCGAGTGACTGAGCGTCTCTTCACAGGTGCTGATTATGGAGGCCTTGAGTGCAGACCAGACGCTGTGGGCACTCTGTGTCTCTGCATCACTGGGAGTCGTCAGGTTGTTTGTGAGGCACAGGCTGAATAGGGCTTTCTTAGCGGGGTCTTTGAGTGCTCTAGCATTGATTTTCCTGCGTTGCTTCTGTTGCCACCGCTGTTTTGGGGCTACGTTGATGGCGATGACAGAGCGGATTAGGTGGTGGTCTGTCTAGCAGTCGTCAGCTCCTGTCATGGCGCGGGTGATGTGGACGTCCTTGCAGTCCCTTGCTCGGACGATGACGTAGTCCAGCAGATGCCAGTGCTTGGAGCGAGGGTGTTGCCATGAAGTCTTGTACTTGTCTCTCTGGCGTAGCAAGGTGTTGGTTATGACAAGGCCATGTTCTAAGCATTTCGTCAGGAGGAGGGTACCGTTGGAGTTGGCTTTCCCTACCTACTCTCTGCTGATCACACCTCCCCAGAGGTCTGTGTCCTTTCCAACTCTGGCGTTGAAGTCGCCAAGGAGGATCAGTTTGTCGCCCAAAAGGGAATCGGGACAGGGATTGTTGGAGGCTGGAGTAGAATTCCTCTTTGGTCTCCCCTGTGATTTCCAGTGTTGGGGCGTACGCACTGATGACCGTAGCGCACTGGTTCCGGGCTAGGGGGAGCCATAGAGTCATGAGGCGTTCGTTGTATTCCACAAGGGGAGTCTCTGAGACGTTCAACTAGCTCATTTTTTATGGCGAAGCCTACCCCATGGAGGCGGCGTTCTTCTTCAGGTTCGCCTTTCCAGAAAAAGGTGTAACCACCGCCTTGCTCCTTGAGCTGGCCTTCCCCTGCCCACCGAAACCCAGGCAGAGAGGACCTGCGGGAAGGAGGGAGGACAGTAGCAGTATGTTTGTGTGTGTGTGCTAGGCCGATGGAGCAGAGCCTGGTCTCCAATCATCTTGGATCCCCTTGCCATTGGACCAAGACCTTGCTCTGTCAAGCCCGTGTGGTAGCTGGTGTGCAACGGCCACCCCACGTTAAAAGAATTCCACCCTTTAAAATGAAGTTCGGGACCTGGAACATCAGGACCTTCATGGACAACCCCAACAGCGACAGACCGGGACGCCGTACTGCTATCGTTGCCCGGGAACTCAGACGTTTTGACATAGACATCGCCGCCCTAAGTGAGACCCGGTGGGCAGGTCACCAGCAAATAAAGCTCTCACGAGTCAGTGCCTTCGGAAGAAAAGGTGATTGGGGGGGCGTGGGGATATGGGAGATAGAGGGAATGATAACATGGTCCTAGTGCCGAGCGACCAGCACCGCTGCTTGTGCCTTGATATCACGAAAGTTTGCTCAACTCAATATTTAAACGTTGCACGATGCGCATCTGTGGCAGCTCAGAAACGTCTGCTGGAGCCGAGGGGCCCTGTGCTGGAGGGGGTGCGGGGAATGGGGAAGGAGGGCGGCTACCCGAGCCAGGTCCATGCCAGCAGTGTCCTGGAATTGTCCCTGCTCGCTTGGATGGTGCAGACTCAACAACAGCCCTTCAACACCGTCCAGAGCAGAACAACAGGCTCTATCCCCATCCCCACCAGTGCACCACGGCCGCTGTATGTACGGTCCACAAGATGCACTGCAGCAACTTCAACAGCACCTCCCCCCGCAACCCCCACCCACCCCCCCGCAACCTCCACCCCCCGCAACCTCCACCCCCCCGCAACCCCCACCCACCCCCCTGCAACCTCCACCCCCCCCCGCAACCTCCACCCCCCCAAAATCTCCACCCCCCCGCAACCTCCACCCCCCCCCACAACCCCCAGGCCCCCCACAGCCTCCACCCCCCCGCAACCCCCACCCCCCCGCAACCTCCACCCCTCCCTCCACCCCCCCGCAACCCCCACCCACCCTCCCCGCAACCTCCACCCCCGCAACCTCCACCCCCCCGCAAACCCCTGCAACCCCCACCCCCCCACAACCCCCACCCAACTCCCCTCCACCCCCACCCCCCCTTCCACCCCCACCCCCCCCGCAACCTCCACCCCCCCGCAACCCCCCCCCCGCAACCTCCACCCCCCACCTAGAAGAACAAGGGCAGCAATGTCATGGGAACACCATCAGCTCCAAGCTCCCCTCCAGGTCACACGGCATCCAGACTTGGACATATATCGCCGTTCCTTCATCGTTGCTGAGTCAAAATTCTGCAACTCCCCACTTAACAACAACAATAGTTTGTATTTATATAGCACCTTCAATGTAATAAAACGTCCCAAGGTGCTTCACAGGAGCGTTATCAGACAAAATTTGACAACGAGCCACATAAGAGTCGGAGCACGGAGCCTGGGAGGTGAGGAGCCGGTATAAAAACCGGAGAGCAGCGAGGCCTGAGAGCAGTCGGAGCACGGAGCCTGGGAGGTGAGGAGCCGGTATAAAAACCGGAGAGCAGCGAGGCCTGAGAGCAGTCGGAGCACGGAGCCTGGGAGGTGAGGAGCCGGTATAAAAACCGGAGAGCAGCGAGGCCTGAGAGCAGTCGGAGCACGGAGCCTGGGAGGTGAGGAGCCGGTATAAAAACCGGAGAGCAGCGAGGCCTGAGAGCAGTCGGAGCACGGAGCCTGGGAGGTGAGGAGCCGGTATAAAAACCGGAGAGCAGCGAGGCCTGAGAGCAGTCGGAGCACGGAGCCTGGGAGGTGAGGAGCCGGTATAAAAACCGGAGAGCAGCGAGGCCTGAGAGCAGTCGGAGCACGGAGCCTGGGAGGTGAGGAGCCGGTATAAAAACCGGAGAGCAGCGAGGCCTGAGAGCAGTCGGAGCACGGAGCCTGGGAGGTGAGGAGCCGGTATAAAAACCGGAGAGCAGCGAGGCCTGAGAGCAGTCGGAGCACGGAGCCTGGGAGGTGAGGAGCCGGTATAAAAACCGGAGAGCAGCGAGGCCTGAGAGCAGTCGGAGCACGGAGCCTGGGAGGTGTTCGGGAGAGAGCAGCAGCGGAGGAGGAGCCCGGCTTAAAAACCGGCGCGAAGGCAGAGGCCCGACCAGTTCGGGAGAGCGGAGCGGAGAGGCAGCAGTCGGCGAGACTCGGGGCCATTTAAAAAACAGCTGAGGCGGAAGTCCAGCTCTTGAGCTTTTTTTCAGAAGCGGACCTGGTGGGAAGCACCCAGGTGAAAGGTATTTAAGGAGGGTGGTGGCTTAAACCCGAGTTCCTACAGAGTAGGAACCCCCACCGCCCCCCTCCTCTAACCTAGTAGTCTTTTAGCAGCTGTCTAAAAACAGAGGTCACAAATTTTTTGGTCTCAGTTTCTTTTCAGCAGGGCAGGAACCGGGAGGAGCGGGAAGTCGGCGTAGGACCAAGGGGACACAAGACCGGGAAGTCAGCGAAAGACCAGGGAGGTAAGACTAACTGGTAAGTACTTTCCTCAAACCTTCCTAGAAAGTAAAACCAAAACTAGTGGGATTTGGTTAGTTTAAAAAGGAATAAGAGGAGTACAGTAT
Source organism: Somniosus microcephalus (assembly GCF_052327205.1). Classification (NCBI taxonomy): domain Eukaryota; kingdom Metazoa; phylum Chordata; class Chondrichthyes; order Squaliformes; family Somniosidae; genus Somniosus; species Somniosus microcephalus. The sequence continues at coordinate 385,104,439 of NC_140988.1, read as the reverse complement.
ACATTGGTCTAAGTAAGCTTCGGGAAAACAAAAGTCGATAAATAAACTAAAACTAGAAAATTAAAAGTAATATAAGGGTTAAGTCATGGCAGTAGAGCTCGGACCTGTGTCATGCTCCTCCTGTAACATGTGGGAAATCAGGGACGCTTCCTGTGTCCCTGACGACTATGTGTGCAGGAAGTGTGTCCAGCTGCAGCTCATGTGGGACCGCATGACGGCCCTTGAGCTGCAGGTGGACTCACTTTGGAGCATCCACGATTCTGAGAGGGGTGTGGATAGCACATTTAGTGAGTTGGTCACACCGCAGGTTAAGGCCAGCGTAGACAGTACATGGGTGACCAAAAGGCAGAGCAAGGGCAGGAAGGTAGTGCAGAAATCCCCTGGGGTTGTCTCCCTTAGCAACAGGTTCACCGCCTTAGGTACTGTTGTCGAGGGGGGTGACACATCGGGGGAAGGCACCAGCAGCCAGGCTCATGGCACCATGACTGGCTCTGTTGCAAAGAAGGGAGGGAAAAAGAGTGGCAGGGCTATAGTAATAGGGGATTCGATTGTAAGGGGAATAGATAGGGGTTTCTGTGGTCGCGACCGAGACTCCAGGATGGTATGTTGCCTCCCTGGTGCAAGGGTCAAGGATGTCTCGGCGCGGGTGCAGAACATTCTGGAGGGGGAGGGGGAACAGCCAGTTGTCGTGATACATGTTGGTACCAACGACGTAGCTAAAAAAAGGGAAGAGGTCCTACAAGTAGAATTTAGGGAGTTAGGAGCCAAACTAAAAAGTAGGACCTCGAAGGTAGTAATCTCTGGATTACTACCAGTGCCACGTGCTAGTAAGAGTACAGAGAACAGGATAGTTAGGCTAAATACGTGGCTTGAGCAGTGGTGTAAGAGGGAGGGTTTTAAATTTTTGAGGCATTGGAACCAGTTTTGTGGTAGGTGTGACCTATACAAAAGGGACGGTCTACACCTGTGCAGAGATGGAACTGATGTTCTCGGGGTAATTTTTGATAAAGCAGTTCGGGAGCATTTAAACTAGTATGGCAGGGGGCTAGAAACCTATGTAGTGAAATAGAGGAAAGTGAAAGGCAGACAGAAATAAATGATAAAAGGGTGAGGAACAAAAAACAAAGGGCCAAACTAATTCATAAAAAATGTGAGCATAAAAAAAGCCTGAGGGTTTTATACCTTAATGCGAGAAGCATCAGGAACAAGGTAGATGAATTAGCTGTGGAAATAGAGGTTAATAATTATGATCTAATTGGGATTACGGAAACATGGTTGCAGGGTGAGCAGGGCTGGGAGCTTAACATACAGGGGTATTCAGTATTTAGGAAGGATCGACAAAAAAGAAAGGGAGGAGGGGTAGCATTGCTAGTAAAAGAGGGGATAAATGCAATTGAAAGGAAGGATATTAACTCAGTTAATACAGAATCTATATGGGTGGAGCTAAGAAATAGCGAGGGGCGAAAAACATTAATAGGAGTGGTATATAGGCCTCCAAATAGTAAAATAGAGGTTAGGGAGGGCATCACGAGGGAAATTAGAGAAGCGTGCAATAAGAGCACAGCTGTCATCATAGGTGACTTTAACTTACATATAGATTGGACTAGCCTAATCAGTAAAAATAATGAGGAGGAGGAATTCCTTGAGTGTTTGAGGGATGGTTATCTGGATCAATATGTCGAGGAACCAACTCGGGAACAGGCTATATTGGACTGGGTACTGTGCAATGAGAAGGGACTAATCAGTAATCTTGTTGTACGGGGACCCTTGGGTCAGAGCGATCATAACATGATCGATTTCTCACTCGAAATGGAGAGCGAAGAAATTGACTCAGAGACTAAGGTCCTGAATTTAAACAAGGGGAATTATGATGCCATGAGACGGGAACTGAGTAGGTCTGAGTGGACAACGTTCCTGGGAGGACTGGAGGTAGATAAACAATGGCAAACATTTAAAGATAGAATGACAAAATTGCAAAAATTGTTTATACCAATCTGGCATAAAAGGAAATCTAAAAAGGTGACTCAACCGTGGATAACAGGGGAAATTAGAGACAGCATAAAATCCAAAGATAGGGCGTATAAAATAGCCAAAAAAAGCGCCAGAGCGGAAGATTGGGAACAGTTTAAGATAGAGCAAAGGAGGGCAAAGGGCATAATCAAGAGGGGCAAAATAGCTTACGAAAACAAGCTGGCGGAAAATATAAAAACTAACTCCAAAAGCTTTTATAAGTATATCAAAAGGAAAAGACTGGTGAAAACCAAAGTTGGTCCATTGCAGTCAGATACGGGGGAATATATAATGGGAAATAAGGAAATGGCAGATCAACTAAATGCATACTTTGGGTCAGTCTTTACGAAGGAAGACACAAAAAACCTCCCTGGGATATCGGGAAAAATAGGGACATTGGCAAAGGAGGAACTGACGCAAATCAATATCTCTAAGGATATGGTGTTAAGGAAGCTAAAGGGATTGAAGGTGGACAAATCCCCAGGGCCTGATAACATGCATCCTAGGGTACTGAAGGAGGTGGCCCTAGAGATAGCGGATGCACTAAGGATGATTTTTCAGAATTCATTAGACTCGGGAACAGTACCGATGGATTGGAGGGTAGCTAACGTTACCCCACTATTCAAAAAGGGGGGTAGGGAAAAAGCAGGTAATTACAGACCTGTAAGCCTTACATCAGTTGTGGGCAAAATGCTGGAGTCCATCATTAAGGATGAAATAGCGGAGCACTTAGCAAATGGGGACAGGATAGGACAGAGTCAACATGGATTTACAAAGGGTAAATCGTGCTTGACTAATCTATTGGAATTTTTTGAGGGAGTAACTGGTAGAATAGATGGGGGAGAGCCAGTAGATGTGGTGTACCTGGACTTCCAAAAGGCCTTCGATAAGGTCCCACATAAAAGATTAGCATGGAAAATTGAGGCTCATGGGATAAAGGGGAAAGTTTTGGCGTGGATAGGGAACTGGCTGTCAGATAGAAAACAGAGAGTTGGAATAAACGGCTCATTTTCTGAATGGCAGGCAGTAACAAGTGGGGTACCACAGGGATCTGTCCTGGGCCCCCAGCTGTTCACAATTTACATTAATGACCTGGATCAGGGAGTCGGATGCAGCATTTCCAAATTTGCAGACGACACTAAACTAGGAGGGGGGGTGGGCTCAGAGGAAGAGACCAGGAAGCTCCAGAGCGATTTGGACAGACTGGGCGATTGGGCGGATAAATGGCAGATGCACTATAATGTGGACAAGTGCGAAGTTATCCACCTTGGGTGCAGGAACGGGAGGGCAAATTATTATTTAAATGGCAATAGATTGGGAGAGGGGGAAGTACAGAGAGACCTGGGTGTTCTTGTACACCAGTCACTGAAGGCGAGCATGCAGGTGCAACAGGCGGTCAAGAAGGCAAACGGTATGCTGGCCTTCATAGCAAAAGGGTTAGAATACAGGAACAGGGATACCTTGCTGCAGCTGTACAGGGCACTGGTGAGACCACACCTCGAGTACTGTGTACAGTTTTGGTCGCCTCATCTGAGGAAGGATGTTCTTGCCATGGAGGGGGTGCAGCGGCGATTCACCAGGCTGATACCAGGAATGGCGGGAATGACCTATGAGGAGAGACTATGTAGTTTAGGGATGTACACACTGGAGTTTAGAAGATTGAGAGGGGACCTCATAGAAGTGTATAAAATTCTGACAGGTCTAGACAGACTGGATGCAGAAGGAATGTTTCCCTTGGCGGGTGAGAACAGAACTAGAGGACATAATTTAAGGATAAGGGCTAAACCATTTAGGACAGAGATGAGGGGGAATTTCTTCACTCAGAGAGTGGTGAACCTGTGGAACTCATTGCCACAGAGGGCAGTGTACGCCAGCTCATTAAATATATTTAAGAGGGAATTAGATATATTTCTACGGGCAAAAGGGGTTAAGGGTTACGGAGAGAAGGCGGGGACGGGATACTGAATTAAAGGATCAGCCATGATCTCATCGAATGGCGGAGCAGGCACGAAGGGCCGAATGGCCTACTCCTGCTCCTATCTTCTATGTATAAGGAGATATTAGGGACAGGTGACCAAAAGCTTGGTCAAAGAGGGAGGTTTTAAGGAGCGTCTTAAAGGAGGAGAGAGAGGCGGAGAGGTTTAGGGAGGGAATTCCAGAGCTTAGAGCCTAGGCAACAGAAGGCACGGCCACCAATGGTGGAGCGATTATAATCAGAGATGCTCAAGGGGCCAGAATTAGAGGAGTGCAGAGATCTCGGGGGGTTGTGGGGCTGGAGATTACAGAGATTGGCAGGGGCGAGGCCATGGAGGGATTTGAAAACAAGAATGAGAATTTTAAAATCGAGGTGTTGCTTAACTGGGAGCCAATGTAGGTCAGTGAGCACAGGGGTGATGGGTGAACGGGTCTTGGTGTGAGTTAGGACACGGAGCAGCCGAGTTTTGGATGACCTCAAGTTTACGGAGGGTTGAACAAGAGAGGTCAGCCAGGAGTGCGTTGGAATAGTCAAATCCTAACAGCTCTGTGGGGGTACCTTCAATCTCAGGGATCCAGGGTGCCTTGGCGCGTTGGATCCTAAACTGGCTGAGTGGCAGGAGGCAGAGGGTGATGGTCGAAGGTTGCTTTTGTGACTGGAAGCCTGTGTCCAGTGGGGTACCTCAGGGATCGGTGCTGGGTCCCTTGTTGTTTGTGATCTACATAAATGATTTGGATGAGAATGTAAAGGGTATGATCAGTAAGTTCGCAGATGACACGAAAATTGGTGGGGTGGTAAATTGCGAGGAGGAAAGCCTCAGGCTACAGGACGATATAAACGGGTTGGTCAGATGGGCGGAAAAGTGGCAAATGGAATTTAACCCTGAAAAGTGCGAGGTGATGCATTTTGGACGGACAAATAAGGCAAGGGAATACACAATGAGTGGTAGGACCCTAGGAAGTACAAAGGGTCAGAGGGACCTTGGTGTACATGTACATAGATCCCTGAAGGCAGCAGAACAGGTAGATAAGGTGGTTAAAAAGGCATATGGGATACTTGCCTTCATTAGCCGAGGCATAGAATATAAGAGCAGGGAGGTTATGATGGAGCTGTACAAAACGCTGGTGAGGCCACAGCTGGAGTACTGTGTGCAGTTCTGGTCGCCTCACTATAGGAAGGATGTGATTGCTTTGGAGAGGGTGCAGAGAAGATTCACCAGGATGTTACCTGGGATGGAGCGCCTCAGCTATGAAGAGAGGCTGGACAGGCTGGGGTTGTTTTCCTTGGAGCAAAGAAGGCTGAGGGGGGACCTGATTGAGGTGTACAAAATGATGAGGGGCATAGATAGGGTAGATAAAGAGGAACTTTTCCCCTTAGTAGGGGGGTCAATAACAAGGGGGCATAGATTCAGGGTAAGGGGCAGGAGATTTAGAGGGGATTTGAGGAGGAACTTTTTCACCCAGAGGGTGGTTGGAATGTGGAACTCAATGCCTGAAAGGGTGGTAGAGGCAGGAACCCTCACAACATTCAAGAAGCATTTGGATGAGCACTTGAAATGCCATTGCATACAAGGCTATGGACCAAATGCTGGAAAATGGGATTAGACTGGACAGGGATGGATGGGCGGCGCAGACACGATGGGCCGAAGGGCCTCTTTCTGTGCTGTAAAACTCTATGACTCTATGACTCACGGACCATGCGACCACTCAGGATGAATATATACCCCAATATATAGGCTGTGCTCCTCCAGTGCAGAGGGGATATGACTGTCCTCTTGTTCTGTGATTGCAGACCCCATAGGCTACAATTATCATAATGATACACACCACTAGGAGTTGTGCTCATGTCAATTACTGTCCCAGACTGTTATCACTGCAATCCCAACTTCTACTTAGAAGACGGGAGAAAGGCACAAGATGTAAAGATATTAGAAAGGGTACAGAGGATATTTACCAGGCTGTTACAGGTTGGAAAAGTTAGAAGTGTTCCCCTTGGAACAGAGAAGGTTAAGAGGTGACCGAATAGAGGTTTTGTACAGTAACCGCCATGGCTCAGTTGGTAGCACTCTTGCCTTCGAAGGTTGTGGGTTCAAGTCCCACTCCAGGGACTCGAGTACAAAAGTCCAGGCTGACACTTCAGTGCAATACTGAGGGAGTGCTGCACTGTCGGAGGTGCCGTCTCTCAGATGAGATGTTAAACTGAGGCCCTGCCTGCCTTCTCAGGTGGACGCAAACAATCCCAGGGCACTATTTCGAAGAGGAGCAGGGGTGTTCTTCCCCAGTGTCCTGGGTCCAATATTTATCCCTCAATCAACATCACGAAAAACAGATTGTCTGGTCATTATCACATTGCTGTTTGTGGGAGCTTGCTGTGTGCACATTGGCTGCTGCGTTTCCTACATTACAACAGTGACTACACTTCAAAAAGTACTTTATTGGCTGTAAAGCACTTTGAGACGTCCGGTGGTCGTGAAAGGCGCTATATAAATACAAGTCTTTCTTTCTTTTGATTGAGTAAATAGGAAAAAACTATTCCCTTTGGCGAGTGGGTCAATGACCAGAGGTCATAGATTCAAAAAAGATCTCGAGGGAGATGAGGAGAAATGTTTTCACTCTGAGAGTTGTGGGGATCGGGAACGCTCGACCTGAACAGCTGGAGGAAGCTGACTCCATCAATCATATTAAAGGGGCATTGGACGGGTTCTCGAGGATCGGGAACTCACAGGGTTCCAGACAAAATGTGGGATTGTGAGACTGAGCACGACTGGTCTTTCACAGAACTAGCACATTCACGACGGGCCGAATGGCCTCCTCCTGTGCTGTCAGTTTCTATGAATTCTATGAATCATAAGGTACACAACTCATGCAGAAAGGACACTCTCAGGAGGTCATCCCTGGGACCTGTGCCAACATAGAGTCAACCAGGGGAGAAAGCTGTGAGATTAGCCATCAGTCTCCTACTCTGGTATCACTCATTTCCAGGAACTCCAAATCATTGGGCTCTTGACACCCTCCTCCCCCAACCTTCTCTCCCACTGCCCTTCAAAGCCAAAATTGGTCTTGCTGATCTCTTCTTCCTTCTGCTTCTCAATCTCTTCTCATCTCACGATCCTTAACTTACAGGGTTTCAAACATTCGGCTCCTTGACTGTTTCACGTCACTGCCGCGAGTCAGTCAGGTCTCGACAGATCCGGCACAGCCTTGACTGCCCATTTTGGTTTTTCAGTAAAACAAAACCACAGCCAGGGGGAGGGGTTGGTAGGCAGAAAGGCACATAAGTACCCGCAGAAAAGGTCCAATAAATGGAGGAATTATTGCAGGCAGACCGATGCATTCACTGCATTGGGATAGATTCTTCTTGTTGTTTTCTCCCCCCCCCCCACGCAACGCCCCCCCCCCCCCCAATCTCTCACCTTGTCCAGCACAGTCGAACCAGAGGACACGGCCTGCGCTTGAAAGGGGGGTAAATTTAAAACTAATCTGTGGAAACATTATTCCAGTGAGCGAGTGGTAAATCTATGAGACAGGCTCCTGAGGGAGACGGTGGAAACCGTTAGTATTGATTCATTCAAATGCAAATAAAAAATGAGAAATGCAAAAGATTTCTTTCAGAGAATATTTTGGGACATATTATATGTAACTAGTGGGGGTGCCACAAAGGTCAGTACTTGGGCCTCAGCTATTTACAATGATGTGTGGTGAGTGTAGCGGTCTTGGGAGTAACAGGCGACTTTGGACCTATGGTTCCCAAAGCTCTCGACCACTCGTCTTCCTCGCTGCATGTCTGGGTCTGTTGTAGACTCATTAATAGAGGTCAATTGCTAGTGATTAGGCAACAACTCCATTATATTCGGGATCAGCAATAAATACTGGCATTGCCAGCGGCGCCCACTTCCCGTGAATCAATAATTTAAAAAAATTGTTGTATCGTAACATGATTAGGCAGAGTCAACATGGTTTTATGAAAGGGAAATTGTGTTTGACAATTTTTTTTAAGAGTTTTTTGAGGATGTAACTAGCAGGGTAGATAAAGGGGAACAAGTAGATGGAGTATATTTGGATTTCCAAAAGGCATTCGGTAAGGTGCCACATAAATATAGATCTAGACTTGAATGTAGGGGGTAGGATTAAGAAGTTTGCAGATGATACTAAAATCAGCTGTGTGGTTGATACTGAAGAAGGAAGCTGTAGACTGCAGGAAGATATCAATAAATTGGTCAGGTGGGCAGACAGTGGCAAATGGAATTAAATCCGGAGACATGTGAGGTAATGCATTTGGGGAGGGCTAACAAGGAAAGGGAATACGCATTAAATGGTAGGACACTGAGTAGTATAGAGGAACAAAGGGACCTTGGAGTGCATGTCCACAGATCCCTGAAGGTAGCAGGCCAGGTAGATAAGGTGGTTAAGAAGGCATACAGAATGCTTGTCTTTATTAGCTGTGGCATAGAATACAAGAGCAGGGGGGGGGGGTTATGCTTCAACTGTATAAAACACTAGTTAGGCCTCAGCTAGAGTACTGCGTGTAGTTCTGGTCACCACATTACAGGAAAGATGTGATTGCACTAGAGAGGGTGCAGAGGAGATTTACAAGGATGTTGCCAGGAGTAGAGAATCTTAGCTATGAGGAAAGACTGGATAGACTGGGTCTGTTTTCCTTGGAACAGAGGAGACCTTATTGAGGTGTATAAAATTATGAGTGGCAGAGATAAAGTGGATAGAGAGGACCAATTTCCCTTAGCAGAGGGGTCAAAAACCAGGGGGCACAGATTTAAAGTGATTGGTGGAAGGTTTAGAGGGGATTTGAGGGGAAATTTCTTCACCCAGAGGGTTGTGGGGGTCTGGAACTCACTGCCTGAAAGGGTGGTAGAGGCAGGAACCCTAACCACATTTAAAAAGTACTTGGATGTGCACTTGGGATGCTGTAACCTGCAGGGCTACGGACCAAGAGCTGGGAAGTGGGATAAGGCTGGAGAGCTCTTTGTTGGCCGGCGTGGACACAATGGGCCAAAATGGCCTCCTTCCGTGCTGTAGCTTTCTATGATTCTATGAAAAGGTTGTTACGCACGATTAGAGCTCATGGGGTTTGAGGTAATATAGTAGCATGGATGGAGGATTGGTTAACAGACAGAAAACAAAGTGGGGATAAACAAGTCATTTTCAGGTTGGCAGGCTGTAACTAGTGGGGTGCCGCAAGGATCAGAGCTTGGGCCTCAGCTATTTACAATCTATGTTAATGACTTAGATGAAGGGACCGAGTACAATATCCAAGTTGACTGACGATACAAAGCTAGGTGGGAAAGTAAGCTGTGAGGAGGACACAAAGAGCCTGCAAAGGGACATAGATAGACTAAGTGAGTGGGCAATAAAGCAGAATCAAAAACATAATTTCTTTTGGAATCAAAACACAATTTCTAAATTTGCAGATGACACCAAATTGGGGGGATACTCAATACTGAGGAGAACTGCAACAAATTACAAGAAGACATTAATAAACTTGAAGAATGGGCATATAATTAACAAAATGAAATTCAACATAGATAAATGTGAGGTATTACATTTTGGTAAGAAAATAGGGTAGTCATATATTACTTGGAAAATACAAATCTAAGTGGGGTAGAAGAGCAAAGGGATCTCAGAGTATAAATACAGTGTCAGCTGTGGCTCAATAGGTAGCACACTTGCCTTTAAGTCAGGTCATAAATCTAGGCTGACACTCCAGTGCAGTGCTGAGGGAGAGCTGCACTGTCAGAGGTGCCGTCTTTCAGATGAGACGTTAAAACTGAGGCCCCGTCTGCTCTCTCAGGTGGACGTAAAAGATCCCATGGCATTATTTCAAAGAACAGCAGGCCAGTTATCCCCGATGTCCTGGCCAATATTTATCCCTTAATCAACATAACAAAAACAACTCATCATTCTGTGATGCTATATCACATTGCTGTTTATGGGAGCTTGCTGTGTGCAAATTGGCTGCTGTGTTTCCCACATTACAACAGTGACTACACTCCAAAAGTACTTCATTGGCTGTAAAGTGCTTTGAGACATCAGGTGGTTGTGAAAGGCGCTGTATAAATATACGTCTTTTCGTTTACACAAATCACTAAAAGTAGCAACACAGGTTAACAAGGCCATAAAAAAAGCAAACCAAATAAGGTTTATTTCTAGAGGGATTGAATTGAAAAGTAGAGAAGTTATGTTAAACTTTTATCGAACCTTGGTTAGACCACACTTGGAGTACTGCGTACAATTCTGGTCACCATATTATAAAAAGGATATAGAGGTACTAGAGAGGGTGCAAAGAAGGTTTACAAGAATGATATCAGAAACACGAGGTTATACCTATCAGGAAAGGATGAACAGGCTGGGTCTCTTTTCTCTTGAAAAAAGAAGGCTGAGGGGTGACCTAATAGAGGTCTTTAAAATTATGAAAGGTTTTGATAAAGTAGACACCGAGAGAGTGTTTCCACTTGTGGGGAAGAGCAAAACTAGAGGCCATCAATATAAGATAGTCACCAAGAAATCCAACAGGGAATTCAAAAGAAACTTCTTTACCCAGAGAGTGGTGAGAATGTGGAACTTGCTACCACAGGGAGTGGGTGAAGTGAATAGTATCGATGCATTTAAGGGGAGGCTAGATAAGCATATGAGGGAGAAGGGAATAGAGGGTTATGCTGATAGTTAGATGAGGAAAGACAGGAGGAGGCTCGAGTGGAGCATAAACGCCGGCATGGACTGGTTGGGCCGAATGGCCGGTTTATGTGCTGTATATCCTGAGTAATCCTATGGGGCAGATGGAGTATAATGTGGGGAAATGTGAGGTTATTCACTTTGGTAGGAAGAATAGAAAAGCAGATTACATAGAAACATAGAAGATAGGAGCAGGAGTAGGCCATTCGGCCCATCGAGCCTGCTCCGCCATTCAATGTGATCATGGCTGATCATCCAAATTCAGTACCCTGTCCCTGCCTTCTCCCCATATCCCTTGATCCCTTTAGCCTTAAGAAATATATCCAACTCCTTCTTGAATATATTTAATGAACTGGCCTCCACCGGCCTCTGTGGCAGAGAATTCCACAGGTTCACCACTCTCTGGGTGAAGAAATTCCTCCTCATCTCAGTCCTAAATGGCTTACCCTTTATCCTTAGACTATGACCCCTGGTTCTGGACTCCCCGGCCATCGGGAACATCCTTCCTGCATCTAGTCTGTCCAGGCCTGACAGAATTTTATGGGTTTCGATGAGATCCCCTCTCAATCTTCTAAACTCCAGTGAGTATAAGCCCAATCGACACAATCTCTCCTCATACGTCATTCCTGCCATCCCAGGTATCAGCCTGGTTAATCTTCGCTGCACTCCTTCCATGGCAAGAACATCCTTCCTCAGATAAGGCGACCAAAACTGCACACAATACTCAAGGTGCGGTCTCACCAAGGCCCTGTACAACTGCAGCAAGACATCCTTGTTCCTGTACTCGAACCCTCTTGCTACGAAGGCCAACATACCATTTGCCTTCTTAACCGCCTGCTGCACCTGCATGCTTACCTTCAGCGACTGGTGCACAAGAACACCCAGGTCTCTTTGCACTTCCCCTTCTCCCAATCTATTGCCATTCAAATAATCTGCCTTCCTGTTTTTGCCACCAAAGTGGATAACCTCACATTTATCCACATTATAGTGCATTTGCCATGTTTCTGCCCAATCACCCAACCTGTCCAAATCGTACAGGAGTTTCACGGCATCCTCCTCACAGCATACCGTCCCACCCAGCTTTGTGTCATCTGCAAATTTGGAGATATTACATCCAATTCCCTCGTCCAGATCATTAATATATATTGTGAACAGCTGGGGTCCTAGGACCGATCCTTGCGGTACTCCACTAGTCACTGCCTGCCACTCGGAAAACGACCCGTTTATTCCAACTCTTTGCTTTCTATCTGCCAACCAGTTCTCTATCCAAGTCAATACCTTGCCCCCAATCCCATGTGCCTTAATTTTGCACGCTAATCTCTTATGCGGGACCTTATCAAAAGCCTTCTGAAAGTCCAAATACACCACATCCACTGGTTCTCCCTTATCTATTTTGCCAGTTACATCCTCAAAAAATTCCAGATTAGTCAGGCACGATTTACTTTTTGTAAATCCATGTTGACTTTGTCCAATCCTGTCACTGCTTTCCAAGTGCTCTGCTATTACATCTTTTATAATGGACTCTAGCATTTTCCCCACTACCGATGTCAGGCTTACCGGTCTATAATTCCCCACTTTTTCTCTACCACCTTTTTTGAATAGTGGGGTAACATTAGCTACCCTCCAATCCATGGGTACTGTTCCAGAGTCTATCGAGTTCTGGAAGATGATCAGCAATGCATCTACTATCTCCAGGGCCACTTCCTTAAGTACCCTAGGATGTAGATTATCAGGCCCTGGGGATTTATCGGCCTTCAATCCCGTCAACTTCCCCAACACCATTTCCCTACAAATACTGATTTCTTTCAGTTCCTCCCTCTCATTAGTCCCTATGTTCCCCGACATCTCTGGGAGGTTATTTGTGTCCTCCTTTGTGAAGACAGAACCAAAATATGTATTTAATTGGTCTGCCATTTCTTTGTTCCCCATTATAAATTCCCCTGATTCTGACTGCAAGGGACCTACGCTTGACTTCACCAATCTTTTTCTCTTCACATATCTATAAAAGCTTTTACAGTCAGTTTTTATGTTCCTTGCAAGCTTACTTTCATAATCTATTTTCCCCTTCTTAATTAATCCCTTTGTCCTCCTTTGCTGAATCCTAAACTGCTCCCAATCCTCAGGTTTGCTGCTTTTTTTGGCCAATTTATATGTCCTCTCTTTGGATCTTATGTTATCCCTAATTTCCTTTGTTAGCCAGATTATTTTGAAATGGTGAGCAACTATTAAATGTTGGTGTTCTGAGAGATTTAGGTGTCCTAGTACAAAAAACACAAGTGTTAGCGTGCAGGTACAGCAAGCAATTAGGAAGGCAAATGGCATGTTGGCCTTTATTGCAAGAGTAAAGAAGTCTTGCTATAATTGTACAGGGCCTTGGTGAGACCATACCTGGAGTACTGTGCAGCTTTGATCTCCTTATCCAAGGAAGGATATGCTTGCCTTGGAGGCGGTGCAACGAAGGTTCACTAGATTGATCGCTGGGACCAGAGGGTTGTCCTATGAGGGGAGATTGTGTAGAATGGGCCTATACTCTCTGGAGTTTAGAAGAATGAGAGGTGATCTCATTGAAACATACAAGATTCTGAGGGGGATTGACAGGATATATGCTGAGAGGTTGTTTCCCCTGGCTGGAGAGTCTAGAACTGGGGGGATAGTCTCAGGATAAGGGGTCGGCCATTTAAGACTGAGATGAGGAGGAATTTTTTCATTCAGAGGGTTGTGAATCCTCAGAATTCTTTCCCCAGAGGGCTGTGGATGCTGAGTCATTGAGTATATTCAAGGCTGAGATCGATAGATTTTTGGACTCTAGGGGAATCAAGGGATATGGGGAGAGGGCAGGAAAGTGGAGTTGAGGTCAAAGATCAGCCATGATCTTATTGAATGGCGGAGCAGGCTCGAGGGGACGTATGCCCTACTCCTGCTCCTAAATCTTATGTACCAGGATGGTAGAAGGCAAACTTGATGGACCTTGGTCTTATTTCGCCTAGCAGTTCCTATGTTCCTCTCTGGATTGCGTTGACTCCCACTGAGGGACGGGGTCCACCACTTCCAGCAGCTACCTTACCCAAACGGCCGTTCTTGGTGTGAGAGCCCGGATAGGCTATTCCAGACAGGAAGAAATTGTAGCCAAGCTCACCCAATGTGCACACGCCCATTGTTCACCCGGGATTGCTGGATTGCTATCAGGAACAAAACCCTGGCTAATTTTAGCCCAGGGACAGAGGGCAATTCAAGTACTCCTGCGAGCTCTCCGGCTGAGATCAGGTAAACTCAGCACAGGTTATTTTTGCACAAGTAATCCAGAGGCCTGGACTAATAATTTAGAGAACGTGAGTTCAAATCCCACCATGGCATTTGAGAATTTCAATTCAATAAAAAAAAATCTGGGAATAAAAATTTGATATTGGTAAAAGTGGTCATGAAGCTGTAGGATTGGTTCACTTTGGTGTCCTGTCCATTATTCCTCAACCAACATCACTAAAACAGATTATCTGGTCATTTAGGAACATAGGAACAGGAGGAGGCCATTCAGCCCTTCGAGCTTGTTCCACCATTCAATGAGACCATGGCTGATCTGCGACCTAACTCCATATACCTGCCTTTGACCCGTATCCCTTAATACCTTTGGTTAACAAAAAGCTATCAATCTGAGATTTAAAATTAACAATTGATCTAGCATCAATTGCCGTTTGTGGAAGAGAGTTCCAAACTTCTACCACCCTTTGTGTGTAGAAATGTTTCCTAATTTCACTCCTGAAAGGTCTGGCTCTAACTTTTAGACTCTGCCCCCTAGTCCTAGAATCCCCAACCAGCGGAAATAGTTTCTATCTACCCTATCTGTTCCCCTTAATATCCTGAAAACTTCGATCAGATCACCCCTTAACCTTCTAAATTCTAGGGAATACAACTCTAATTTGTGTAATCTCACCTTATAACTTAACCTTTGAAGTCCGGGTATCATTCTGGTAAACCTACGCTGCACTCCCTCCAAGGCCAATATATCCTTCCTAAGGTTTGTGCCCAGAACTGCTCACAGTGCTCCAGGTGTGGCCTAACCAGGTCACTAATGTACTTCCAAGTGGCTGGATAGAGACCGGTGGCGGGAGGCTGGTGAAACAGACAGCCACGCCGGAAGTACCCTGTTCTATCCTTTTTACATCCAAAGTGTGGGAGCTTGCTGTGCGCAAATTGGCTGCATCGTTTCCCACATAACAACACTTCATGAGTACTCCATTGGTTGTAAAGTGCTTTGGGACATCTTGAGGCCTTTGCTAGTGATGCCCACATCCCAAGAATGAATAAAAGAGCAGATTGTAGCCTGGCTGTTATTTGAATTATTTTATAATTTCTCCCAGGATCAGTGCCAGGGACCACTGGCTCACCTTAGAGCTGCCCTTCCGGGGCTGATGAATAGGATCCTGTTCGAGACACATCTCGCATACAAGGTGAGGAGATCCCAATCAGACCAAAACTACCAAAACCCAAATATCATTTTCAGATGGTTCTTTGGGTGCTGTTGCACACGCCTTGGAGTAATGGGAAAGGAACAGACTTGCCTTTCTCTAGCATCTTTCACGACTTCAGGCTGTCCCAAAGTGCTTTACAGCCAATTAAGTGCTTCTGAAGTGTAGTCACTGTTGTAATGTAGGAAACGCAGCAGCCAATTTGCACATAGCAAGCTCCCACAAATAGCAACGTGATAATGACCAGATAATCAGTTTTAGTGATGTTGGTTGAGGGATAAATATTGGCCAGGAGACCGGGGTAACTCCCCTGCTCTTTGAATAGTGTCTTGGGATCTTTTACATCCACTGGAGAGGGCATATGGGGCCTCGGTTTAACATCTTATCTAACAATGCTCCCTCAGTACTGCACTGAAATGTCAGCTTAGTATGCGTTCAAGTCTCTGGAGTGGGACTTGAACCAACGACCTTCCGACAAGAGGCAAGAGTGCTACCCACTGAGCCATGGCTGACACCAGGCTGGAGTTTGCTCTCATGGGGAATGTGTAGGACAGGCTGAGATTGTGGGGTGCGATATAGTTTAAGTAAAGGGGAAAAGTTAAATATTTGGGATTCTGTTGGTTTAAGAAGAGTAAAATAAGGTTACACTGCAGTAGGAGTAAATTGGCACAGCAGGCAGTGGAAACCAGTTTTCTAACCAATCAGCAGGGGTGACTCATTTGGCTGTAAACAAACAAACAGTATAAAAAGACCAGTCCTAGTGCGAGTCATCAAAGAGTGTTGTGAGTTTGGGTAAGTGGGGTGTTAGGTGCTCTTTTCAAACTTTAACTCTGTGGGTTGTAGTTAATAAGGCCTTTCTGGTGCAGAGTGACTGTTGGTAAACCATTTAACTGGTGTAACTAGAGGGATTGATTTAATTTAAATCCAATTAATTAAAGGGGATACTAGCATCTAAAATCGGGCAGAGGGTGTCCATAACTAACAATAAAAAATTTAATTAATTACATAGAATGGAGCAGGTGATGTGTTACTGTTGCGAGATGTGGGAGCCGGTGAACCCCATTGAGGCTCACGGTGATTACGTCTGTGACAGTGTCTGCTGCTACAGGAACTCCAGCTCCGTGTTGATGAGCTGGAGTCTGAGCTTCAGACACTGCGACACATCAGGGAGGGGGAGAAGTACCTGGACTCTGTGTATCAGGAGGTGGTCACACCTATGAAGTTAATTAATTCAGATGTAGCCCATGGTCAGGGACAGGATGGTGTGACCACGAGTGAGGCAGGTATGGGGATCCAGGAGGTAGAGCTGGAGGAGCCGCAGCCCTTGCTCTTGTCCAACAGGTTCGAGGTTCTTACTCCCTGTGGGGACAGGAGCAGGGACTGCAGGGAGGATGAGCAACCTGGCCACAGCACCGGGGAACAGGGGGCCATTCAAGAGGGGGGAGTAAATAGAAATGTTGTAGTGGTAGGGGATAGTATTATTAGGGGGATAGATAGAGTTCTCTGCAGCCGAGAGCGAGAGTCCAGAAGGCTGTGTTGCCTACCCGGTGCCAGGGTTAAGGACATCTCCTCTGGGCTGGAAAGAAACTTGCAGTTGGAGGGGGTGGATCCAGTTGTCGTGGTCCATGTTGGTACAAACGACGTAGATAGGACAAGGAAGCCGGTTCTGTTAAAGGAGTATGAGCAACTAGGGGTCAAATTAAAAAACAGAACCTCAAGGGCAATAATCTCTGGATTATTACCTGAGCCACGAGCGAATTTGGCTAGGACAAATAAAATTAGAGAGTTAAATGCGTGGCTCAAAGACTGGTGTGGGAGAAATGGGTTTTGCTTCCTGGGACACTGGCACCAGTACTGGGGCAGGAGGGAGCTGTTCCGTTGGGACGGGCTTCACTTGGCCAGTGCTGGGACTAGAGTCCTGGCGGATCATATAACTAGGGCTGTAGAGAGGGCTTTAAACTAACTAGTGGGGGGGAGGTTCCTGGAGAGCAAATAATAAAAATGACAACAGAGAAGGTCATAGACTTAGGTAGCAGTGGGGAAATTAAAAACCAGAGCGTGTCAGGAAGGGGCAGAAGGTATGGAGTAAAAGGTAAAGTAATAAAAAGGGCAAAAGCAGGAACTAAGTGTCACAAAACATATTTGAAAGTTCTCTATCTGAATGCACGTAGCATTCGTAACAAAATAGACGAGTTAATGGCACAAATAACTACATATGGGTATGATCTTGTGGCCATTACAGAAACATGGCTACAGGGTGACAATGCCTGGGAATTAAACATACCAGGTTATTTAACGATCAGGAAGGACAGGCAGGAAGGAAGGGGAGGTGGGGTGGCTATGTTAATAAAGGAAGGAATCACTGTAATACAGAGAAATGATATTGGGTCAAAAGATCAGGATAATGAAACAGTTTGGGTGGAGGTAAGGAATAATAAGGGGAAAAAAACACTAGTGGGCGTAGTCTATAGGCCTCCGAACAGTTGCAACTCTGTTGGACGGAGTATCAATCAGGAAATAGTTGAGGCTTGTAATAAGGGAACATCTATAATTATGGGGGATTTTAACTATCATATTAATTGGACAAATCAAATTGGGCAGGACTGCCTTGAGGATGAGTTCATTGAGTGTATTAGGGATGGGTTTCTTGAGCAGTATGTAACTGAACCGACCAGGGGGCAAGCAACCTTAGATCTGGTCCTGTGTAACGAGACAGGATTAATTAAAAATCTCCTAGTAAAGGATCCCCTTGGAATGAGTGACCATAACATGGTTGAATTCCATATTCAATTAGAGGGTAAGAAGGTTGGATCTCAAACAAGCGTGCTAAGCTTGAATAAAGGAGACTATGAAGGTATGAGAGCAGAATTGAGTAGAGTGGATTGGGAAAATAGATTAAAGGGTAAGACGATACATGATCAGTGGTGTACATTTAAGGAGTTATTTTACAACTTCCAAAAAAAATATATTCCACTGAGAAGAAAAGGGTGTAAAATAAAAGACAGCCATCCATGGCTAAGTAAAGAAATTAAGGATAGTATTCGACTAAAAACAAGGGCATATAAGGTAGCCAAATCTAGTGGGAGGATAGAGGATTGGGAAAAGTTAAAAGACAGCAAAAAATAACAAAAAGATTGATTAAGAAAGGGAAGATAGATTATGAAAGTAAATTAGCAAAAAATATAAAAACAGATAGTAAGAGTTTTTATAGTTATATAAAAAGAAAAAGGGTGGCTAAAGTAAATGTTGGTCCCTTAGAGAATGAGACCGGGAAATTAATGGTGGGAAATATGTAGATGGCAAAAACACAATGAATATTTTGTATCAGTCTTTACAGTAGAGGACACTAAGAATATCCCAACACTGGACAAACAGGGGGCTATAGGGGGGGGGGGGAGGAGCTAAACACGATCAAAATCACTAAGGAAGTGGTACTCGGTAAAATAATGGGACTCAAGGCGGATAAATCACCTGGACCTGATGGCTTACATCCTAGGGTCTTGAGGGAAGTGGCGGTAGGGATTGTGGATGCATTGGTAATAATTTTCCAAAACTCCCTGGACTCGGCAAAGGTCCCGGCAGACTGGAAAACTGCTAATGTAACACCCTTATTTAAAAAGGGCAGTAGACAGAAGGCTGGAAACTATAGACCGGTTAGCCTAACATCTGTGGTAGGTAAAATTTTGGAGTCCATTATTAAGGAGACAGTAACAGGACATTTGGATAATCATAATTTAATAGGACAAAGTCAGCATGGTTTTATGAAGGGGAAGTCATGTTTGACAAATTTGCTGGAGTTCTTTGAGGAAGTAACGTATAGGGTGGATAAAGGGGAACCAGTGGACGTAGTGTATTTAGACTTCCAAAAGGCATTTGACAAGGTGCCACACAAAAGATTATTGCTTAAGATAAAAAATCACGGGATTGGGGGTAATATTCTGGCATGGATAGAGGATTGGCTATCTAACAGAAGGCAGAGAGTTGGGATACATGGTTCATTCTCAGACTGGCAATCAGTAACTAGTGGTGTTCCGCAGGGGTCAGTGCTGGGTCCCCAACTCTTTACAATCTATATTAACGATTTGGAGGAGGGGACCGAGTGTAACATATCAAAGTTTGCAGATGATACTAAGATGGGAGGGAAAGTAGTGAGTGAGGAGGACATAAAAAACCTGCAAGGGGACATCGACAGGCTAAGTGGGCAGAGATTTGGCAGATGGAATACAATACTGGAAAGTGTGAGGTTATGCACATTGGCAGGAAAAATCGTAGAGCAAGTTATTATCTTAATGGCAAGAAACTGGAAAGTACTGAAGTACAAAGGGATCTGGGGGTCCTGGTGCACGAAACTCAAAAGGTTAGTATGCAGGTGCAGCAAGTGATTAAGGCCAATGGAATGTTGGCTTTCATTGCTAGGGGGATAGAATATAAAAATAGGGAGGTATTGCTTCAGTTGTACAAGGTATTGGTGAGACCGCACCTGGAATACTGCATACAGTTTTGGTGTCCATACTTGCTCTCGAGTCAGTACAAAGAAGGTTCACTTGGTTAATCCCGGGGATGAGGGGATGGACATATGAGGAGAGGTTGAGTAGATTGGGACTCTACTCATTGGAGTTCAGAAGAATGAGAGGCGATCTTATTGAAACATATAAGATTGTGAAGGGGTTGGATCGGGTGGATGCGGGGAGGATGTTCCCGATGATGGGTGAAACTAGAACTAGGGGGCATAGTCTTAGAATAAGGGGCTGCTCTTTCAAAACTGAGATGAGGAGGAACTACTTCACTCAGAGGGTGGTAGGTCCATGGAATATGCTGCCCCAAAAAGCTGTAGAAGCTACATCATTACATAAATTTAAAACAGAAATAGATAGTTTCCTAGAAGTAAAGGGAATTAAGGGTTACAGGGAGTGGGCAGGAATTTGGACATGAGTCTAGGTTCGGATTGGACATGGCCCTGTGGGTAGCGGAGCGGGCCCAGGGGCCGTGTAGCCTGATCCTGCTCCTATTTCGTGTGTCTAATTGTTAGATTCAGGAGATGGTTCTGTGATAGTAGATTGGCGGTTAGGATCAGATCAGCCATGATCTTATTGAATGGGGGAGCAGGCTCGAGGGGCCGATTGGCCTACTCCTGCTCCTATTTCTTATGTTCTTATAGTTCACAGAAACTCGCTCTATCAATTTTCTGAAGACTCAATGGCTCACGTGGCCCTCTTGAAGTAGCTGGGAGCAATTGGCTTTTATCTGGGATGTATACTCCATATGAAGATAGATGGTAGACCCATTTGAGCTAGCTCTCTCCTGAAAAAGGAGTGTGTCCACTCTCACCCATCCCATTCTATATCTTCATTAATGGCATTGTAGGGCTGGACTGGGAGTGTCTGTTCCAGCCATACTGAAAGTACCGCTCGACGATATTGTCCATAGACTCGGTCAGGGAGCTTGTGCGCTCTGCTGGTATGAACACAGGGTGACCTGTGGGGTGCAGTGGTGAGTTCCCCTTAAAAGTGGTATCAGAGCTTTTTCCGTTGGCACAAAGCAGGGAAGATACAAGGGGCACCTACCAATTGCTGATGGACATCAGAACCTGGGCGTTCTGGTGGATGCCAACTTCAGCCTGGACACAGTCCTTTGAGCCATGGGGACTAAGGTCTTTCTCCTTAGTTGACCCAGTGCAGGTTAAGCCTGTGGTATATCGGACATCGATCCAAACCGTTCTCTTGCCTGCCTTGGCCTGGAAGCAAATGTCTTCCTCAGGGCTTCGTGTGGGAGACCAAACTATGCAGCAAAAAAAAGAAATCCGTTCTAGGGAAGAATCCTATCCCATAGCGACCCATCACTGAGCACGCTGGAGAGGGAGTTGGCCTCATGAAGGGCCATCTTTCTTTGCCGAAGTCAAACACAAGAATGAACGCAGGGTCACAGATCTGAAACGTTAACTCTGTTTCTCTCTCTACGGATGCTGCCTGGTCTGCTGAGTGTTTCCAGCATTTTCTGTTGTTATTTCAGATTTCCAACATCCGCAGTATTTTGCTATTGTATTAATGAACGAAAGCAGTTGGTGCTGCTTTAGCCTGATCCATGCTCATGTCTAGAACAACCATGGCTGCAGTGTGTACCATCTACAAGATGCACTGCAGCAATTCGCCAAGGCTTCTTCGGCAGCACCTTCCAAACCCGCGACCTCTTCCGCCTAGGACAAGGGCAGCAGGCGCATTAGTGCCCCTCCACTTGGAAATATATCGCTGATCCTTCATCGTCGCTGGGTCAAAATCCTGGAACTCCCTCCCTAACAGCACTGTGGGAGTACCTTCACCACACGGACTGCAGCGGTTCAAGGCGGCGGCTCACCACCACCTTCTCAAGGGCAATTAGGGATGGGCAATAAATGCTGGCCTTGCCAGCGATGCCCACATCCCAGGAACGAATAAAAAAAAAAAGGCCGACACGCCTCATACTGCCCCGTGTAGCTCCTGCCATCACACACGCTGAAAGCTGACGGCCATTATTCAATTGCGGAGCAAAGTCATACTTGGGTCGACAGATGAAGTCTCTCAGCATCCACAACCTTTTGGAGGGAATGTTCCAGATTTCTACTACCCTTTGTGTGAAGAAGCTGCAATGTGTGGAACCGCACCCTAGGGGGATTAAGGAGACAGGGTCGGAGGCAAGGCTGCGGTGTGAAATTGAGAGCCTTACGATTGCCAAATAGTTCATGGTTAGGCGCGGACTGAACTTGATCACCTTGCCATTGCGTTCTAGTCCGAATTCTTAAACTGCACCCTCTGGGACTGACCTCCTCCCCACCTCACGCACCACATGGACTGACCGACTCCTCACCTCACGCACCACATGGACTGACCGACTCCTCACCTCACCCCACTGCAAGCATGGTCTGGGACCGACCTGTGCCCCAACTGAGCAGGAACTCACATCACGTTGGCGCTGGTTGAATTTCCCTTCCGCCCGCCAGGTTCTGAGCAGGAGGAACACACACTGACGTTCTGCCTAGCACCCAGAAATGGTTGTGGAAGAAGGCCAGCAACAGAGAAGGGTTCAACAGACTGAAAAAACACGTGGGATAACTTTTGAAAATCAATTGAGAATCGAACAAAGTCTTAAACCGCTTCACTTAACTAGCATTTAGAAAATTCCTCACCAGCCAGTGCTAACCCATGTAGCCAACAAGTCTCCTTCTTGCTAACCTGTGTAACCATCAAGCTTTTAGCAACCTTCTCATTAATCAGTGCTGACCCGTACAATAGGCACAATCCCCAGGATGAACAATAGCCAATGTGTCAGTGGACTGTGTGCCTCACCATGCTGTGTTGAGGTGTGCGGTGCATGTCAGGAGCTTTAACTGAAACAGGAAGAGACAAAGTATACAAGAGTCTGACTGGCATTTTATGTGGATAATATATTTGCAGTCTCTGCCACTCCTCATTTTCTTCAAATCAATTTTTATCTGATTATAGAAACTTGATTTTTTTTTATTATATATACAAGACATTGTGCAGTTTATAAAATGTAAAATCAGCTCATTTATTACAGGGTGCAACATTTTAACAATCATCAGAATGCACGCCCTCCAATATGGCACCACAGTAGGGGGCAGAGAGCGGGTTCTGAACCCCCTCCCCCCTCCGTCACACATTTCAAGACATGGTTTGTGGGGGGGAATCAGCAAAACTGCAAATATGGCGATGTGAGGACCAGGCATTGAGGCAGCGCTGCGCGAGACGGGTTCACAGGGCGGAAACGTCTCTAGGAGCGAGCCACAGCGTGCAGCCCTGGTAACAACTTTCAACCTAAAAGCTTTGCGCTCATAAGTGTGGAGGGGAGTCGGGAGGGCATTTAAACGGCGGTGCTCACTCGATTTCCATTGAGGGCGACGGTCCCACTCGTGTCCATGCTCGAGGGCAACACTTTCAGAAACGCTGTGATTTCCACCCCCCACCACACCCCTCTCCAAACAGTTAGCTCCTAATTTCAGACATTTAACCGGGGGTGGGGGGTGCCCACAGGAGGAGAAATGAAAACGGCAGAGCCCTTCCACTTACTGTATGGAAGCTGGGACAGCACTGCCTCCAGATAGCATTCCCTTACCTCACTTCCTTCTGTCGGAAAGGGAACAGCATTGAATCCCAGCCGGACCGCCTACAGCTTGGGGGGTGAAATCTGCAAATGGGGGCCCCCCCCCACCCCGAGACACAGAGCAGCAAAAGTGCACTGAGGGCCAGACGAGCGGGAGGCTGTCTGTTAAAAGGACAGCCAGGCTGCGCCACTTCATGCCAGAGGTGTGGGGGGGGGGGGGGGGGGACTTGCAGCGCTTGTACTCTCTGTGGACAGATTGCATGATGCAGTGGGTGGATGCTCAAACAGGGAGCGATCATTGAAGAAGGGGCTGCCATATTGCAGTCCAAATCCTCTGGGCTGTGCTCCTCGGGAATGTGCAATCACTCTTTATACGAGTGTCAGAAATCCACGCTGGGAGTCCTGCTCCTTCACACTCCCCCCGCCACCCCGCCAACAGAAAGACTTTGAGAGCTCATTTTCCAACCAAAGCATTTCTGTTTTACAAATCTCTTGAAGACTTGATTCCAATAAAAAAAAGGGCTCCACTGCAGCCGAGGCAACGGCAACGTCCTCCATCGCGCATCAGCCTGTTCTGGTCGCAGATCCCTTCATTATCATAGTCGGTTATCCGGCATTGCGCCCTCTGGTTTGACAACTTGGGGCTTTTTAAAAATATATCAAAAAGGTGGGTGTGCCCGGTCGAGGTTTAATTCTGCAAGACCTTGCTGTCCACGCCTTTGTGCTGTGGAATGTGCCGGAAGCGACACTTGTCTCCGTAGACGCAGCCGATGTTCCTCCAGAAATGGCACTCCATGCTGGGTGGGATTTTCACCTTCTCCCTGTTGGAGTGAGAGAGCGGTTAGTCGCGGGGGGGGGGGGGGGGGGGGGTGGTGTGGTGTGGTGGTTTTAAACAGCTGAGGAGGAAATCGAAGGAAATCGCAAGAGGTCTGTGGGAAAAGCGGCGTTGCTAGTGAATCTACAGCGGGTGCTAGGTCCCGTGTGCCTGTAACTGAGGTGTGACGGAGCAGCAGAGGGCACAGTGCAGGAGCGCTACTTACACAAGTGAAGGTTTAGCGGCTGGAGCAGCCAGCTTGGCTGACCCCAGGTTTTTGTAATTATTGTCAGGATGTCGAATCACCAGCTTGGTTCCTTCGAGTTCAATACCCTGCAGAAAGGAGGGAGAGCAATCAGCACAGCAACAAACTCAGTGGAAACGGCGGTGGAGAGATGGCATGGAGTGAATTTCAATTATTTCTCGCAAGTCCCACTGACAGCTCCCACCGCTTCCTCGGCCTGCTCCATCCCCCATCTACCCGATTCTTGGCCTCACTATCTCCTCTGATCTCCAGTGCAATTCCCAATTCACCACCGCTGATGGCTCCATCTACTGACTTAGCAGAGAGGTCAATAACCAGGGGGCATAGATTTAAAGTAATTGGTAGAAGGATTAGAGGGGAGTTGAGGAGAACTTTTTTCACCCAGAGGGTGGTGGGGGTCTGGAACTCACTGCCTGAAAGGGTGGGAGAGGCAGAGACCCTCATCACATTTAAAAAGTACTTGGATATACACTTGAAGTGCCGTAACCTGCAGGGCTACGGACCAAGAGCTGGGAAGTGGGATTAGGCTGAATAGCTCTTTGTCGGCCGGCACGGACACGACGGGCCGAATAGCCTCCTTCTGTGCCATAAATTTCTATGATTCTATGACTCCCAGCCTCACTGCTGAATGTTTCCTCTCTACGGGCAAATGCTTCTTTTCTCCTCGACAACTCTGAACTCCATCTTTGAGCACCGTTTCCACATCTGGGAGGCTCCTCTTACGGATTCACCTCCTGCCTCCTTGTGCTCTTTGCTCCCCGATAGTGTCCCTAGGCCTGTGGCACTCCGCCCCTCAAGTGACTTAAAATCAAACTACAGTCCTGCCTTCAAACAAAGCACATAGAAATTTCAACAAGCTCACACTGTAGTGTACTCCCCTCTCTCCAGCTCCGGCATTCCTCCGACATTCTGCTCTCCCACTGCTTCCCATCTTCTCTCCCACTCCTGTCTAATGGCCGCCTGGTTTCCAGAGGCCACCCTATCACCTCCCCTCCCCATCGATCCCACAACCTTTGCACGCTTGTCAGTCTGCCACCACGTTCCCACACTTTCCAGTCTCCCACTAACCCCCCCCCTCCACCTCTCCCCAGTCTCCCACTAACACCCCTCCCCCCAGTCTCCCCCCTCCCCCCAGTCTCCCACTAATCCCCCTGCCCCGCCCTCCAGTCTCCCACTAACACCCCCTCCTCCCAGTCTCCCACTAAAGCCCCCTCCCCCCAGTCTCCCACTAATCCCCCCTGCCCCGCCCTCCAGTCCCTCACTAACCCCCCTCCCCCGCCCCCAGTCCCTCACTAACCCCTCCCCCTCGTCTCCCACTAGCCCCTCCCCCTCCCCCCAGTCTCCCACTAACCCCTCCCCCTCCCCCAGTCCCTCACTAACCCCTCCCCTCCCCAGTCCCTCACTAACCCCTCCCCCTCCCCCCCAGTCCCCCACTAACCCCCCCAGTCCCTCACTAACCCCTCCCCCTCCCCCCAGTCTCCCACTAACCCCTCCCCCTCCCCCCAGTCTCCCACTAACCCCTCCCCCTCCCCCAGTCCCTCACTAACCCCTCCCCCTCCCCAGTCCCTCACTAACCCCTCCCCCTCCCCCCAGTCCCCCACTAACCCCCCCAGTCCCTCACTAACCCCTCCCCCTCCCCCCAGTCTCCCACTAACCCCTCCCCTCCCCCCACTAACCCCTCCCCTCAGTCCCCCACTAACCCCTCCCCCTCCCCTCAGTCCCCCACTAACCCCTCCCCCGTCTCCCACTAACCCCTCCCCCTCTCCCCAGTCTCCCACTAACCCCTCCCCCTCCCCCAGTCTCCCACTAACACCTCCCCCTCCCCCAGTCTCCCACTAACCCCTCCCCCTCGTCTCCCACTAACCCCTCCCCCTCCCCCCAGTCTCCCACTAACCCCTCCCCTGTCTCCCACTAACCCCTCCCCCTCCCCCCAGTCTCCCACTAACACCTCCCCCTCCCGTCTCCCACTAACCCCTCCCCCCAGTCTCCCACTAACCCCTCCCCCCAGTCTCCCATTAACCCCTCCCCCTCCCCGTCTCCCACTAACCCCATCCCCTCCCCCCAGTCCCCCACTAACCCCGCCCCCTTCCCCAGTCTCCCACTAACCCCTCCCCCTCCCCCCAGTCCCCCACTAACCCCTCCCCCTTCCCCAGTCTCCCACTAACCCCTCCCCCGTCACCCACTAACCCCTCCCCCTCCCCCCAGTCTCCCACTAAATTCAAATTCAAATTGCTTTATTGGCATGACAAGGTACATCTTATGTTGCCAAAGCATCGAAAAACATTCATGGTTGAACACATAAATATAGATCTATCCATACAGTGTATAAACAGATCTATCCCTGAGTGTATAAATATACATTCATATAATTTGTATATACTCTTATATTTAATGGTTGTCCCTCTGTTTATGGTAAGCTGTAACATAGTATGCCGCTAAGGTTACACAATTTCTCTTTTCCCCTAGTAGGTATGGGAGCTTTTGGTCGTCATTCAAATTTCTGAATTCCGGGCATATTTTTGTGAATTTTGGGTAGAAATTCTCCCTCATGCCCTGATATTTTCTACAAGCTGTGAGGAAGTGCATCTCTGTCTCCCCCCAGTCTCCCACTAACCCCTCCCCCTCCCTCCAGTTCCCCAGTAACCCCCCTCCCCCTGTGAAGTATATTTCTTGCCTGGTACCTGTGACCAGCCAGTCGTTTCACAATGGTCTTTGCCAGACCCATGCATTCTATATTCCTGGAGCTCCCACTAGTGGCGAGGAAACTCATATCACAACATTTCAATTCGCTCCAGAGGTCCCACTGGTTTTTTTAAAACACAAACATTTTTCATCCCCATTGCGTACAGCCCTGGCAATTAATGCAAATCCACCATAGAGTTTTATCACAAAACATTTTGTACAGGAGCGCGGTCCTCGCTGTGCGTCTGACAGAAAGAGTTGGTGTGCTCAAGTACCTGTAACTCCACAATGGCACGCTCGGCTCCCTGTTTGGTCGTGAAGTTAATGAAGGCACAAAAACGATCTTGAAGCATTCTGATGCTGTGTATGGTTCCGACACTGCAGCGGAAACACAGGGAGAGAGATTTTCAGCAAGTCCTAGCTAGTGTTCCGACGAGTTAAACATGCACCAACGCAAGGGGTCGGTCACCACCTGCCCAGGACTACAAACGCAACTCTGAGAGGGCAACAGAAGAGGAGGGAGGCAGCGCCACACCTCTTCCATGGAGAGGCGGCAGCACACCACCAAATGGGCTCCCCTCCCTAACCAAGGTTCAAACGCAGGAACCATCAAGTTATGCAGGGAGCCTGGAGCCTTTGTTACCTCAGTCCTCCCACGTTCTAGTCAGGATATTGTGCAACCCCTGCCAAGGCAGGAAGGCCAGGCAAGAGCCACTTTCCCCAGACCGCCAATTTCCCCCCACCGACGCCGAGGAAAGGTCTGGGTTCCGTCCCACTCCTTCACCCGACATCAGGCTGAAACAGGGGCTTCCTGGATGTTTCCCAACACACTCTTCCTGAAGTGAGGCACCAATTCAGTCTTGCCCCACCGAACTGATTTCTTCCTATCACAACTGTTTTTTCTCTCCTTGTCCAGTCTCTTCCCACCTACATCCGCGACTCTTCCAACACCCTCCGCCACTAACAGTTTCCAGTTTCCTACCGCCTCCTTTTCACTGTGGATGTCCAATCCCCCTACACCTCCATCCCCCACCAGGACGGCCCGAGGGCGCTCTGCTCCTTCCTTGAACAGAGGCCCCACCAGTCCCCATCCACCACCCTGCTCCGCCATGCTAAACTTGTTCTCCCATTAAACAACTTCTCTTTTGATGCCACTCACTTCCTCCAAATTAAAGGTGTTGCTATGGGTACCCGCATGGGTCCGAGCTACGCCTGCCTTTTCATGGTATATGTGGAACATTCTTTGTTCCAGTCCTACTCGGGTCCCCTCCCTCACCTCTTTTTCCAGTACATTGATGACTGTATCAATGCTGTTTCCTGCTCTCGCCCCGAACTAGAAAATTTCATTCACTTTGCTTCCAATTTCCACCCTTCCCTCACCTTCACATTGTCCATCTATGACTCTTCCCTTCCCTGTCTCCATTTCTGGGGATAGGCTATTGACAAACATTCATTATAAGCCCACTGACTCCCACAGCTACCTGGACTTCACTCCCTCCCACCCCGCCTCCTGTAAGGACTCTATTCCATTCTCCCAGTTTCTCCATCGCTTCTGCTCTGATGATGCTACCTTCCATACTAGTGCTTACGATGTGTCTTCCTTTTTCCTCAACCGAGGGTTCCTCTCTACCGTGGTTGACATGGCCCTCGACCATGTCCGTTCTATTTCCCGCACTTCTGCCCTCACCCCTTCCCCTCCCTCCCAGAACCACGATAGGGTTACCCGTGTCTTCACCTTTCATCCCACCAGCCTCCACATCCAATGTATCATCCTCCGCCACCTCCCACCACCAAACACATCTTCCCCTCCCCTTTCAGCATTCCGAAGGGACAGCTCTCTCCACGACACCCTGGTCCACTCCTCAATCACCCCCAACACCCCTTCCCGTGCAAGTGCAAGAGATGCAACACCTGCTGTTTTACCTCCTTCCCTTCCCACCGTCCAGGGCCCCAAGCACTCCTTCCAGGTGTAACAGCAATTTACTTGTACTTCTTGCAATTTAGTACTGTATACTGTATTCACTGCTCACCATGCAGTCATTGAAGAGACCAAACGCAGATTGGGTGACCGCTTTGCGGAACACCTCCGTTCAGTCCGTAAGTGTGGCCCCGAGCTTCCAGTTGCCTGTCATTTTAATTCTCCGCTCCACTCCCACTCTGACCTCGGCCTCTTACACTGTTCCAACGAAGCTCAACATAAGCTCGAGGAACAGAACCTCATCTTTCGATTAGGCACTTTACAGCCTTCTGGATTCAACATTGAGTTCAACAATTTCAGACCATAACCTCGGCCCCTATTTTTTTTGTCACATGGCAGCTGTTGATGCTTCTGCCATTTCCATTTACACCTCATCTAGACTCATCTTTTGTTTCTTTTCTTTTTCCAGTACCGTCTCCTCGCACCATCACCCCTTTTGTCATTTAATCTCTCCTGCCTTCCAGCCTATCACAGACCTTCCCTTTTGTTCTTTCCTCCCCTCCCCCCTTTCCCTGCCCTTCACTTGCTTAAAAATTCATTACATCTCTAACTTTTTCCAGTTCTGACGAAGGGTCATGGGGAGCGGGCAGGGAAGTGGCTTTGAGCCCAAGATCAGCCACGATCTTACTGAATGGCGGAGCTGGCTCGAGGGGCCAACTGGCCTATTCCTGCTCCTATTTCTTATGTTCTTATTCTACCAGTTACATCCTCAAAAAACTCCAGTCGGTTTGTCAAACACGATTTCCCTTTCATAAATCCATGTTGACTTTGTCTAATCCCGTTGATATTTTCTAAGTGACCTGTTATCACATCCTTTATAATAGACTCTAGCATTTTCCCTACTACTGATGTTAGACTAACCGGTCTGTAGTTCCCTGTTTTCTCTCTCCCTCCTTTTTTAAATAGTGGGGTTACATTTGCCACCCTCCAATCTGCAGGAACTGTTCCATAATCTATAGAATTTTGGAAGATGACAACCAATGCATCCACTATTTCCATGGCTACCTCTTTTAGTACTCTGGGATGCAGATTATCAGGCCCTGGGGATTTATCGGCTTTCAGTCCCATTAATTTCTCCAGCACTATTTTTTTACTAATACTAATTTTCTTTAATTCCTCCTTCTCACTAGACCCTTGGTTCCCTAGCATTTCTGGGAAGTTATTTGTGTCCTCTTCCGTGAAGACAGAACCAAAGTATTTGTTTAATTGCTCTGCCATTTCCTTGTTCCCCATTATAAATTCTCCCATTTCTGGCTGTAAGGAATCTACATTTGTCTTCACTAATCTTTTTCTTTTTACATACTTGTAGAAGCTTTTACAATCC
Organism: Somniosus microcephalus; assembly: GCF_052327205.1. Lineage (NCBI taxonomy): Eukaryota > Metazoa > Chordata > Chondrichthyes > Squaliformes > Somniosidae > Somniosus > Somniosus microcephalus. The sequence goes on along the minus strand of NC_140988.1, from coordinate 385,074,148 downwards.
ACTTTTATGTTACTGGCAAGTTCCTTAATGTTAGCCATTGCCTATCCACCGTCATGCCTTTTAATGAAGCTGCCCAATCTATCATAGCCAACTCACTCCTCATACCTTCATAGTTTCCTTTGTTTAGATTTAGGACCCTAGCTTTGGATCGGACTTCTTCACTTTCCATCTTAATGAAGAATTCTATCATGTTATGGTCACTCTTCTCTAAAGGACCCCGCACAACAAGACCCGGTCCACAACGGGTCAACAGAGATGGAGGGAAGTAAACTATACAGGAACAGGAGGAGGCCATTTAGCCCCTCGAGCCTGTTCCGCCATTCAATGAGATCATGGCTGATCTGCGACCTAACTTTGGCCCATATCATAAGTAGGTAATCCAAAAGTCTTCTACGGGAATATAAATAGTAAAAGGGTAGTAAGAGGGCGGGGGCGGGAGGGCGATTAGGGACCAAAAAGGAGACCTACGCATGGAGGCAGAGGGTATGGCTGAGGTGCTAAATGAGAATAAAATAGCAAAATACTGCGGATGCTGGAAATCTGAAATAACAACAGAAAATGCTGGAAATACTCAGCAGGCCAGGCAGCATCCGTGGAGAGAAACAGAGTTAACGTTTCAGGTCTGGGACCCTTCATCAGAACTGGAAAAAGCTGGAACTGTAACAGATATTAAGCAGGTGCAGAGACCGGGGGGTGGGGGGGGGGGGCGGTTAGGAGGGGAGGAAGGAATTGAAAGAACATGCTGTGAAAATGTTGCAAATGGGAATGGCAAAATCATACTGCATGAAAAATGGGGGCAGGGATTATTATCTGAAATTGTTGAACTCTATGTTGAGTCCGGCAGGCTGTAAAGTGCCCAATCGAAAGATGAGGTGCTGTTCCTCGAGCTTACGTTGAGCTTCATTGGAACAATGCAATAGCCCGAGGACAGAGAGATCAGAGCAGGAGTGAAGCGGTGAATTAAAGTGACAAGCGACCGGAAGCTCAGGGTCACCCTTACGGACTGAATGGAGGTGTTCCGCAAAGCGGTCACCCAATCTGCGTTTGGTCTCCCCAATGTAGAGGAGACCGCATCGTGAGCAGCAAATACAGTATATTAAATTGCAAGAAGTACAAGTAAATCGTTGTTTCACCTGGAAGGGGTGTTTGGGGCCCTGGACAGTGGGAAGGGAGGAGGTAAAAGGGCAGGTGTTGCATCTCCTGCGCTTGCACGGGAAGGTGCCAGGTGAAGAAGGGGGGCTGTTGGGGGTGATTGAGGAGTGGACCAGGGTGTCGCGGAGGGAGCGGTCCCTTCGGAATGCTGAAAGGGGAGGTGAGGGGAAGATGTGTTTGGTGGTGGGATCACGTTGGAGGTGGCGGAAATGGCGGAGGATGATCCGTTGAATGTGGAGGCTGGTGGGGTGAAAGGTGAGGACAAGGGGAACCCTATCGTGGTTCTGGGAGGGAGGGGAAGGGGTGAGAGCAGAAGTGCGGGAAATAGAACGGACACGGTCAAGGGCCGTGTCAACCACAGTGGAGAGGAATCCTCGGTTCAGGAAAAAGGAAGACATGTCGGAAGCACTGGTATGGAAGGTGGCATCGTCAGAACAGACGCGGCGGAGACGGAGAAACTGGGAGAATGGAATAGAGTCCTTACAGGAAGCGGGGTGGGAGGAAGTGTAGTCCAGGTAGCTGTGGGAGTCGGTGGGCTTGTAGTGGATGTTTGTCGAAAGCCGATCGCCAGAAATGGAGACAGAGAAGTCAAGGAATGGAAGGGAAGAGTCGGAGATGGACCATGTGAAGGTGAGGGAAGGGTGGAAATTGGAAGTAAAGTGAATGAACTTAAGTGCTAAATGAGAACTTTGGCAGCATCACCTTACTTGAACACAGATGCATAGACATCGTGAAGGAGCAGGGAGAGGAGATACTAGATGGGATAAAAATTGATAAAGAGGTATTAGAAAGGCTGGCTGTACTTAAAGTAGATAAGTCACCAGGACCAGATGGGATGCATCCTAGGACGCCGAGGGAAGTGAAGGGAGAAATCATGAAGGTACTGGCCATAATATTCCAATTCTCCTTAGAAACAGGGGTGGTGCCAGAGGACTGGAGAAATGCAAGTGTTACACTTTTGTTCAAAAAAGGGTGCAAGGATAAACCCAGCAACTACAGGCCAGTTAGTTTGACCTCGGTAGTGGGGAAGCTTTTAGAAACAATAATCAGGGACAAAATTAAGAGTCATCTGGACAAGTGTGGGTTAATTAAGGAAAGCCAGCAGGCAAATCGTGTTTAACCAACTTGATAGAGTTTTTTGATGAGATAACAGAGAGGGTTGATGAGGGCAATGTGGTTGACGTGGTGTACATGGATTTCCAAAAGGCGTCCGACAAAGTGCCACATAATAGGCTTGCCAGCAAAGTTGACGCCCATGGAATAAAAGGGACAGTGGCAGCATGGATACGGAATTGGCTAAGTGACAGGAAACAGAGAGTAGTGGTGAACGGTTGTTTTCCGAACTGGGGGAAGGTATACAGTGGTGTTCCCCAGGGGTCGGTTCTAGGACCACTGCTTTTCTTGATATATATTGACTAGGATGTGGGTGTACAGGGCACAATTTCAAAATTTACAGATGGATAGTGATGGACTTTAAGAGGACATAAACGACAGGCTTGTGGAATGGGTGGACATGTGGCAGATGAAATTTAACGCAGAAAAGTACAAAGTGATACATTTTAGTAGAAAGAATAAGGAGAGGAAATATAAACTAAAGGGTACAATCCTAAAGTGGGTGCATGAACAGAGACACCTGGGGGTATATGTGCACAAATCGTTGAAGGTGGCAGGGCAGGTTGAGAAAGCAGTTAAAATAGCATATGGGATCCTGGGCTTCATGAATAGAGGCATAGATTACAAAACCGTGGAAATTATGATGAACCTGTATAAAACACTGGTTCGGCCTCAACTGGAGTATTGTGTCCAATTCTGGACACCGCACTTTAGGATGGATGTGAAGGCCTTAGAGGGTGCAGAAAAGATTGATGAGAATGATTCCAGGGATGAGGGTCTTCGGTTACGTGGATAGACTGGAGAAGCTGGGGTTGTTCTCCTTAGAGCAGATTTGATAGAGGTGTTCAAAATCATGAGGGGTCTAGACAGAGTAGATAGAGAGAAACTGTTCCCATCAAGAACCAGAGGACACAGATTTAAGATGATTGGCAAAAGAACCAAAGGCGACGTAAGAAAAATCTTTTTTACGCAGCGAGTGGTTAGGATCTGGAATGCGCTGCCTGAAAGGGTGGTGGAGGCAGACTCAATCGTGGCTTTCAAAAGGAAGTTGGATAAGTACCTGAAGGAAAATTTTTTTGCAGGGCTTCGGGGAAAGGGCGGGGGAGTGGGACTAGCTGAAGTGTTCTTGCAGAGAGCCGGCACGGGCTCGACGGGCCGAATGACCTTCTTCCATGCTGTAACCATTCCATGATTCTATAACATAAGTAGTAGGAGCAGGAGTAGGTCATTTGGCCCTTCAAGCCTGCTTCGCCATTCAACAAGATCATGACTGATCATCTTCCTCAACCCCACCTTCCAGCACTATCCCCATATCCCTTTATTCCCCCAAAATTTATCGACCTCTGTCTTGCATATACTCAGCGACTGAGCATCCACAGCCCTCTGGGGTAGAGAATTCCAAAGATTCACTACCCTCTGAGCGAAGAAATTTCTCATCTCAGTCCTAAATGGCCGACCCCTTATTCTGAGACTGTGACCCCGTGTTCTAGATTCCCCAGCCAGGGGAAACATTTTCTCCGCATTAACCCTGTCAAGCCCCTTCAGAATTTTATATGTTTAAATTAGATCACCTCTCATTCTTCTAAACTCTAGGGAATATAGGCCTAGTCTACTCAATCTCACCTCATAGGGCAATCCCCCCATCCCAGGAACAAGTCTAGTGAACCTTCGTTGCACTCCCTCTAAGGCAAGTATGTCTTTCCTTAGGTAAGGAGACCAGAACTGTACACAGTACTCCAGGTGTGGCCTCACCAATGCCTTGTATAATTGTAGTAAGACTTCTTTACTCTTATACTTTAATCCCTTTGTAACAAAAGCTAACATACAATTTGCTTTCCTAATTGCTTGCTGTACCTGCATGTTAACTTTGTGATTCAAGGACACTCAGGTTCCTCTGAATGCAACATTTCCCAGTCTCTCACCATTCAAAAAATATTCTGCTTTTTTGTTTTTTGACCTTCCCTCCAAATAAGGTCAGAAATGGGGATGTTCGCTGATGACTGCACAGTGTTCAGTGCCATTCACAACTCCTCAGATAATGAAGCAGTCCATGCCCGCATGCAACAATACCTGGACAATGTTCAGGCTTGGACTGATAAGTGGCAGGTAACATTCACACCACACAAGTGCCAGGCAATGACGATCTCCAACAAGCGAGACTCTAACCACTGCCCCTTGAAATTCAATGACATTACCATTGCCAAATCCCCCACCATCAACATCCTGGGGGGGGGGGTCACCATTGACCAGAAACTTAACTGGACCAGCCACATAAATACTGTGGCAACAAGAGCAGGTCAGAGGCTAGGTATTCTGCGGCGAGTGTCTCACCTCCTGAATCCCCAAAGCCTTTCCACCAACTACAAGGCACAAGTAAGGAGTGTGATGGAATACTCTCCACTTGCCTGGATGAGTGCAGCTCCAACAACACTCAAGAAGCTCGGCATCATCCAGGACAAAGCAGCCTGCTTGATTGGTACCCCATCCACCACCTTAAACATTCACTCCCTCCACCACCGGCGCACCGTGACTGCAGTGTGTACCATCTACAAGATGCACTGCAGCAACTCGCCAAGGCTTCTTCGGCAGCACCTCCCAAACCCACGACCTCTTCCACCTAGAAGGACAAGGGCAGCAGGCGCACAGGAACACCACCACCTCCAAGTTCCCCTCCAAGTCAACACATCATCCTGACTTAGAAATATATCGCCTTTCCTTCATCGTCGCTGGGTCAAAATCCTGGAACTCCCTCCCTAACAGCACTGTGGGAGCACCTTCACTACATGGACTGCAGCGGTTCAAGGCGGCTCACCACCACCTTCTCGAGGGCAATTAGGGATGGGCAATAAATGCTGGCCTTGCCAGCGACGCCCACATCCCATATATGAATTTTTTAAAAACCTCCCTCTGAAATAGGCCTGCAAGGCACTCAGTTACAAGAGAGGTTTTAGGGACGATCGGATTTACAGACTGGTCGCAGCACTACCACCCTCGTAAACCCGTTGTTAGATACGGCACCCACCCCCCTGCCCCTCAGAATCCTCCGCCTCAACCTTTCTCTTCATTAAGTGACTCACGTTTCAAACATTATGCGCAATGATTCTTCGGTAATACGAGTGGTTACGTTCCCAATCCAGATCGGAAACAGTTCCCTTAAAAACACAACATGTCCATTGTTACAATCCAAACATAAAGAAACCTGACACCACTGTGCAACAACACAAGGACAGGGAGCAAAATTAAAAACACTAATACACACAATATTTAAAAGCAGGATTGCAGGCGGAAGGAGGCAGCTGTATGAAATGTGACTCTGGGTTTATATACCGGGGGTGGGGGAAGCGGTGATTAATCTGCGCCGGACAATGGCGAGCCCACAGCCAGGTGCTGCGTGCAGGTTTGGGCGGCCCGTTACACAGAAGACTTTGGAGCCATGGAGAATGCGCAATGTAGATTCAGTGATTATCCCAGGGATAAGAGGATGTAGTTATAGTGGGCGGCTTGGAAAACCCGCGCTTTATCCACTGGAGCACAGAGGGATCAAACTGTTCAAAATCAGAAGAGAGTTCAAGAGGCTGAAAGGTTATTTCCACTGAACAGCAAAGGATGAAGGGACAAGCCCAGAACGAGGATGAGAAGCGTAAAGGGGGAGGGTGGATTTCTTTATTTTCACACAAAGAATTATTTGAATATGGAACGCTTTACCACAAGGGGCTATTGAAGTCAAGTCATGTCAATTAAAGCATTTGACATGAAGAAAAATATTGTGGGGAATAGAAAATGGGCAGGCTAATGGGGTTAGTGTGGGTAACTGCAGTGAGGGAGAGGGTAGCTGTCATGAGAGGCCAAATGGTCTCCTCTGTAACAAAACCGTCTATGACTGCACCACCTAGTCTCTGTTCTGCAAAAGAGAATGACAGGTACTTGCTTATAAACACAGGAAAACTGCTTAAATTGTGAGTGAAACATAGGAACAGGAGGAGGCCATTCAGCCCCACACGCCTGTTACACAGGAACAGGAGGAGGCCATTCAGCCCCACACGCCTGTTACACAGGAACAGGAGGAGGCCATTCAGCCCCTCAAGCCTGTAACACAGGAACAAGAGGAGGCCATTCAGCCCATCAAGCCTGTTACACAGGAACAGGAGGAGGCCATTCAGCCCCTCAAGCCTGTAACACAGGAACAAGAGGAGGCCATTCAGCCCATCAAGCCTGTTACATAGGAGCAGGAAGAGGCAGTTCAGTCCATCGATCCTGTTCTGCAATTCAATTAGATTATGGCGGATCTGTATCTTAACTCCACCTACCCGTCTTGGTTTGATATCCCCCCAATATCCTTGCCCAAGTGATTATAATGGGTACTGCCCTCAGCAGTCGCTGCACTTACCTTGGCTGCTGCAGCTGTGGCTGCACTAACACTGAGGCGGATTTATTTTTTTGCTGGTTTGAGGATTTTGTCACGCGTACAAAGTCCTTATCGTCTTCGTCCGATACGTATATGCTTGTGTTAATATGGCTGTTTCGGGGTTTCTGAGCTGGAGCAAAGACGACAGAGATTAGGGTGGGAGGAGAAATTAAACTATCCACAAAGCCCAAAGTGGGTTAAACAATTAATGTTCAAAAATAAATGATGGGCTGAGTGGCCTCCTTCGATGGGGGAGGCTGCAAGCGGACTCGAACTCACCAACAGACTTTCTTCACTTAGTCCATGCTCCCAATCGCCCCTCCCCCTCGCCCGCCACAGCTTCAGGTACCTTGCCCAAGTCTCCATCCCTCACATGTCCCTTAGTGTCCATTCCTTGGTGTGTCAGCTGTGGCTCAGTGGGTAGCACTCTCGCCTCTGAGTAACAAGGTTGTGGGTTCAAGAGACTTGAGCACGAAAATCTAGGCCGACACTCCAGTGCAGTGCTGAGGGAGCGCTGCACTGTCAGAGGTGCCATCTTTTACGGGAACGATAGCATAGTGGTTATGTTACCGGACTAGTAATCCAGAGGCCTGAACTAATGATCCAGAGACATGAGTTCAAATCCCACCACGGCAGCTGGGGAATTTAAATTCCGTTTTCTGAGGTTGTAACTAGCAGAATAGATAAGGGGGAACCAGTGGATGTGGTGTATCTGGATTTTCAGAAGGCTTTCAATAAGGTGCTACACAAGAGGTTATTAAACAAAATGAGGGCTCATGGGATTGGGGGTAATATACTAGCATGGATTGAGGATTGGTTAACGGACAGAAAACAGAGAGTAGGAATAAACAGGTCATTTTCGGGTTGGCAGGCTGTAACTAGTGGGGTACCGCAAGGATCAGTGCTTGGGCCTCGGCTATTCACAATCTACATGATTTGGATGAGGGGACCAAATGTAATATATCCAAGTTTGCTGTAGATACAAAGCTGGGTGGGAATGTAAGTTGTGAGGAGGATGCAAGGAGGCTTCAAGGGGATGTAGACAGGCTAAGTGAATAGACAAGAACATGGCAAGTGGAATATAATGTGGAGAAATGTGGTTATCCACTTTGGTAGGAAAAATAGAACAGCAAAGAATTTTTTTAATGGTTTGAGATTGGGAAATGTTGGTGTTCAGAGGGACCTGGGTGTCCTTGTACACGAATCACTGAAAGTTAACATGCAGGTACAGCAAGCAATTAGGAAAGCAAATGGTATGTTGGCCTTTATTACAAGAGGATTTGAGTATAAGAGTAAAGACGTCTTACTGCAATTATATAGGGCCCTGGTGAGACCACACCTGGAGTATTGTGGACAGTTTTGGTCTCCTTACCTAAGGAAGGATATACTTGCCATAGAGGGAGTGCAACGAAGGTTCACCAGACTGGTTCCTGGGATGGGGAGATTGTCCTATGAGGAGAGATTGAGTAGACTAGGCCTACATTCTCCAGAGTTTAGAAGAATGAGAGGTGATCTCATTGAAACATATAAAATTCTTACAGGGCCTGACAGGGTAGATGCAGGGAGGATGTTTCCCTTGGCTGGGGAGTCTAGAACCAGGGGTCACAGTCTCAGAATAAGGGGTCGGCCATTTAGGACTGAGAGGAGGAGACATTTCTCACTCTGGGGTAAAGAATTCCAAAGATTCACCACCCTCTGAGGGCTGTGGTAGCTCAGTCGTTGAGTATATTCAAGACAGATATCGGTAGATTTTTGAACATTAAGGGAATCAAGGGATATGGGGATAGAGCAGGAAAGTGGAGATGAAGATGATGATCAGCCATGCTCTTATTGAATGGCGGAGCAGGCTCAAAGGGCCAAATGGCCTACTCCTGCTCCTATTTCTTATGTTGAGTAACCACAGCGCTGGATTCCCTCTCTGATCGCTAACAAACCAAGCACTAGGTTTATTTCTAGAGGGACAGTATTGAAAAGTAGAGAAGTTATGTTAAACTTGTATAGAACCCTTGGTTAGACCACTCTTGAGTACTGAGCACAGTTCAGGTCTCCGTATTATAAAAAGGGTATAGAGGCACTGGAGAGGGTGCAAAAATGATTTACAAGGGTTATACCAGAACTGAGCGGTTGTACCCATCAGGAAAGGTTGAACAGGCTGGACTCAGTTCTCTAGAAAAGAGAAGGCTGAGGGGGTGACCTGATAGAGGTCTTTATGATTATGAAAGGGTTTGATAGGGTAGACACTTGTGGGCGAGACCAGAACTAGGGGCCATCAATATAAGATAGTCACTAATAAATCCAATAGGGAATTCAGGAGAAACTTCTTTACCCAGAGAGTGGTGAGAATGTGGAGCTCACCTACCACAGGGAGTGGTTGAGGTGAATAATATAGATGCATTTAAGGGGAAGCTAGATAAACACGAGGGAGAAAGGAATAGAACAATGTGCTGATAAGATGAGATGAAGAGGGATGGGAGACAGCTCATGTGGAGAATAAACACTGGCACAGACCTGTTGGGCCGAATGGCCTGTTTCTGTGCTGTAAATACTTTGTAATATCCAGTGACCCTGATGGAGCCTCTCTACTTGTGTCTGTCTGTCCTGGAAGGGCAAGTTCGGTTCTGCTGTGATGCCCTATCATAGCCGAATATCCTGCCGAAACTCAGTCTAGGCTCACACTGTGCAGTGTGGCGAGGCAGCACTCTGCCGAGGCCTGTGCAGCATCTTCAGAAGAGAGATCGGGAATGGATTTTTTTTGCCCTTGTTACCAGTTTTCTCCCCTCATCTTTTGACAATGCTGCCTCAGGCAGTCTTAGTACTTAGAATCATAGAAAGTTACAGCACGGAAGGAGGCCATTTCGGCCCATCGTGTCCGCGCCGGCCAACAAAGAGCTATCCAGCCTAATCCCACTTCCCAGCTCTTGGTCCGTAGCCCTGCAGGTTACAGCATCCCAAGTGCACATCCAAGTACTTTTTAAATGTGGTTAGGGTTCCTGCCTCTACCACCCTTTCAGGCAGTGAGTTCCAGACCCCCACAACCCTCTGGGTGAAGAAATTTCCCCTCAAATCCCCTCTAAACCTTCCACCAATTACTTTAAATCTGTGCCCCCTGGTTTTTGATCCGTCTGCTAAGGGAAATAGGTCCTTTCTATCCACTCTATCTAGGCCCCTCATAATTTTATACACCTCAATACGGTCTCCCCTCAGCCTTCTCTGTTCCAAGGAAAACAGACCCAGCCTATCCAGTCTTTCCTGATAGCTAAGATTCTCTACTCCCGGCAACATCCTTGTAAATCTCCTCTGTACCCTCTCTAGTGCAATCACATCTTTCCTGTAATGTGGTGACCAGAACTGCACGCAGTACTCTAGCTGAGGCCTAACTAGTGTTTTATACAGTTGAAGCATAACCCCCCCTGCTCTTGTATTCTATGCCACGGCTAATAAAGGCAAGCATTCCGTATGCCTTCTAACCACCTGATCTACCTGGCCTGCTACCTTCAGGGATCTGTGGACATGCACTCCAAGGTCCCTTTGTTCCTCTACACTACTCCGTGTCCTACCATTTAATGTGTATTCCCTTTCCTTGTTAGCCCTCCCCAAATGCATTACCTCACACTTCTCCGGATTGAATTCCATTTGCCACTGTTCTGTCCACGTGACCAATTTATTGATATCTTCCTGCAGTCTACAGCTTCCTTCTTCAGTATCAACCACACAGCTGATTTTAATGTCACCTGCAAACTTCTTAATCATACCCCCTATATTCAAGTCTAGATCATTAGGGACCTAGTACTGAGCCCTGCGGAACCCCACTGGAAACAGCCTTCAACCATTACCCTCTGCGCAGAGAGAGAGAGAGAGAGAGAGAGGCGCAGAGAGAGGGAGAGAGCACAGAAATAGAGAGGCGCAGAGAGAGAGAGAGAGAGAGGTGCAGAGAGAGAGGCGCAGAGAGAGAGAGAGGCGCAGAGAGAGAGAGGCGGAGAGAGAGGTGCAGAGAGAGAGAGAGGTGCAGAGAGAGAGAGAGAGGCGCAGAGAGAGAGGCGGAGAGAGAGAGGTGCAGACAGAGAGGGGGAGAGAGAGACGCGCAGAGAGACATGCAGAGAGGGAGAGACGCAGAGAGAGAGAGAGAGACGCAGAGAGAGAGAGGCGCAGAGAGAGAGAGAGGCGCAGAGAGAGAGAGAGGCGCAGAGAGAGAGGCGCAGAGAGAGAGAGGCGCAGAGAGAGAGAGAGAGAGAGAGAGAGGCGCAGAGAGAGAGAGAGGTGCAGAGAGAGAGGCGCAGAGAGAGAGAGAGAGAGAGACGCAGAGAGCGAGAGGCACAGAGAGAGAGAGAGAGAGGCGCAGAGAGAGAGAGAGACGCAGAGAGAGAGAGAGAGACGCAGAGAGCGAGAGGCACAGAGAGAGAGAGAGAGAGGCGCAGAGAGAGAGAGAGACGCAGAGAGAGAGAGAGAGAGACGCAGAGAGCGAGAGGCACAGAGAGAGAGAGAGAGGCGCAGAGAGAGAGGCGCAGAGAGAGAGAGAGACGCAGAGAGAGAGAGACGCAGAGAGCGAGAGGCACAGAGAGAGAGAGAGAGGCGCAGAGAGAGAGAGAGAGACGCAGAGAGCGAGAGGCACAGAGAGAGAGAGGCGCAGAGAGAGAGAGAGGCGCAGAGAGAGAGAGAGAGGCGCAGAGAGAGAGAGAGAGAGAGGTGCAGAGAGAGAGAGAGGTGCAGAGAGAGAGGCGCAGAGAGAGAGAGAGGCGCAGAGAGAGAGAGAGAGGCGCAGAGAGAGAGAGGGGCGCAGAGAGAGAGAGGGGCGCAGAGAGAGGGAGAGGCGCAGAGAGAGAGAGAGAGGCGCAGAGAGAGAGAGAGGCGCAGAGAGAGAGAGAGGCGCAGAGAGAGAGAGAGGCGCAGAGAGAGAGAGAGGCGCAGAGAGAGAGAGAGAGAGGCGCAGAGAGAGAGCGAGAGAGGCGCAGAGAGAGGGAGAGGCGCAGAGAGAGAGAGAGAGAGAGGCGCAGAGAGAGAGAGAGGCGCAGAGAGAGAGAGAGGCGCAGAGAGAGAGGCGCAGAGAGAGAGAGAGGCGCAGAGAGAGAGAGAGAGGCGCAGAGAGAGAGAGAGGCGCAGAGAGAGAGAGAGGCGCAGAGAGAGAGAGAGGTGCAGAGAGAGAGAGGTGCAGAGAGAGAGAGAGAGGTGCAGAGAGAGAGAGAGGCGCAGAGAGAGAGAGAGGTGCAGAGAGAGAGAGAGAGAGGTGCAGAGAGAGAGAGGTGCAGAGAGAGAGAGAGAGGTGCAGAGAGAGGGAGAGGCGCAGAGAGAGAGAGAGAGAGAGAGACAGACTAAGCGACCACCAACTGGAAATTGAAAAAGGCAGATACAAGAAATCCTGGCAGCCTAGAGAGAATAGAATATGCGATCAATGTCTGGCTGGCGAGGTTGAAACAGAAATGCATTTCCTCCTAAAATGCGAAAAATTCAACACATCAAGAAACATATTATTCAACAAGCTAAGCCAAACAACCCCAGATTTCAAGGAATTGGATGATCTGTCAAAATTGAGATTAGTCCTAGGAGAAGGAGACAGACCATACCTTGGGGCTAAATATGTAACAACATGTCACAACCTGAGGACTGTTTAAAAGTAAGACTGTTTAAAATTAATATTGAACGTACCAAATGAAGTAGAAAGACTGTTTAAAATTAATATTGTTTAAAAGTAATATTGTATATACCCAACAAATGTCAAATCGATTGACACCTACAGAATGTTGGAAAACTGTACCTTTTTGCTATGTAAGCTTTGGCAATATGGTTCTCTGTAAACTTTCATGCCAATAAAGCATTTGAACTGAACTGAACTGAACTGAGAGAGAGGCGCAGAGAGAGAGAGAGGTGCAGAGAGAGAGAGAGGCGCAGAGAGAGAGAGAGGCGCAGAGAGAGAGAGAGGCGCAGAGAGAGAGGTGCAGAGAGAGAGGCGCAGAGAGAGAGGCGCAGAGAGAGAGGCGCAGAGAGAGAGAGAGGTGCAGAGAGAGAGAGAGAGGTGCAGAGAGAGAGGTGCAGAGAGAGAGAGAGGCGCAGAGAGAGAGAGAGGCGCAGAGAGAGAGAGAGGTGCAGAGAGAGAGAGGTGCAGAGAGAGAGGCGCAGAGAGAGAGAGAGGCGCAGAGAGAGAGGTGCAGAGAGAGAGAGAGAGGCGCAGAGAGAGAGAGAGGCGCAGAGAGAGAGAGAGGCGCAGAGAGAGAGAGAGAGGCGCAGAGAGAGAGAGAGAGAGAGACGCAGAGAGCGAGAGGCGCAGAGAGAGAGAGACGCAGAGAGAGAGGCGCAGAGAGAGAGGCGCAGAGAGAGAGAGAGGCGCAGAGAGAGAGAGAGACGCAGAGAGAGAGAGACGCAGAGAGCGAGAGGCGCAGAGAGAGAGAGAGAGACGCAGAGAGAGAGAGAGAGAGACGCAGAGAGCGAGAGGCGCAGAGAGAGAGAGAGGGGCGCAGAGAGAGAGACATGCAGAGAGGGAGAGAGAGAGAGACATGCAGAGAGGGAGAGAGAGAGACAGAGAGAGAGAGAGACGCAGAGAGAGAGAGGGGCGCAGAGAGAGAGAGAGAGGCGCAGAGAGAGAGAGGCGCAGAGAGAGAGAGACGCAGAGAGAGAGGCGCAGAGAGAGAGGCGCAGAGAGAGAGAGAGAGGCAGAGAGAGAGAGAGAGGCGCAGAGAGAGAGAGAGGCGCAGAGAGAGAGAGAGGCGCAGAGAGAGAGAGAGGCGCAGAGAGAGAGAGGCGCAGAGAGAGAGAGGCGCAGAGAGAGAGAGAGGCGCAGAGAGAGAGGTGGAGAGAGAGAGGCGCAGAGAGAGAGAGGCGCAGAGAGAGAGAGAGACGCAGAGAGAGAGAGAGAGACGCAGAGAGCGAGAGGCGCAGAGAGAGAGAGAGAGACGCAGAGAGCGAGAGGCGCAGAGAGAGAGAGAGAGGGGCGCAGAGAGAGAGACATGCAGAGAGGGAGAGAGAGAGACATGCAGAGAGGGAGAGAGAGAGAGAGAGAGACATGCAGAGAGGGAGAGAGAGAGAGAGACGCAGAGAGCGAGAGAGAGGGGCGCAGAGAGAGAGACATGCAGAGAGGGAGAGATGCGCTATCAATTACTCAGAAAAGACTGAGAGTTAGAAGAGTAACCAAAGGCTAGCAGGACGGCCTTCCAAACTGTCGCATTTTCTCTTTCCACCTGTCCGTTCCCCCGGGGGTTGTAACTGGTGGTCCTGCTTGTGGCAATACCCCTAGTTAGCAGGTACTGACGGAGTTCGTCGCTCATAAACGATGAGCCCCGGTCGCTATGGATATAGCTGGGGAAGCCGAACAGGGTGAAGAGGTTGTTCAGACATTTAATGACCGTGGCACTGGTCATGTCCGGGCAGGGGAAGGCGAACGGGAAACGGGAGTACTCATCAATAATATTGAGGAAGTACACATTGCGGTCGGAGGAGGGGAGAGGCCCTTTAAAATCGACGCTCAGGCGCTCGAAGGGGCGAGTGGCTTTTATCAGGTGGGCCCTGTCTGGTCTATAAAAGTGCGGTTTGCACTCAGCGCAGACTTGGCAGTTCCTGGTCATGGTCCTGACCTCCTCAATAGAGTAAGGCAGGTTGCGGGCCTTGATGAAGTGGAAGAACCTGGTGACCCCCGGGTGGCAGAGGTCATTGTGGAGGGCCCGCAGTCTATCGATCTGCGCGCTGGCGCAGGTGCCACGCGATAGCGCATCCGGGGGTTCATTTAGCTTCCCGGGCCGGTACAAGATCTCGTAGTTGTAGGTGGAAAGTTCGATTCTCCACCTCAAGATCTTGTCGTTTTTGATTTTGCCCCTCTGCTTGTTGTTAAACATAAAAGCAACTGAACGCTGGTCAGTGAGCAGGGTAAATCGTTTTCCGGCCAGGTAGTGCCTCCAATGACGCACAGCCTCCACAATCGCCTGGGCCTCCTTCTCAACAGCGGAGTGTCTGGTCTCCGGGCCTTGGAGGGTTCGTGAAAAGAAGGCCACGGGTCTCCCCGCCTGATTGAGGGTAGCGGCCAGGGCAAAGTCAGACGCGTCGCTTTCCACCTGGAAGGGGATGGATTCGTCCACTGCGTGCATGGTGGCTTTGGCAATGTCCTCCTTGATACGGTGGAAGGCTAAGCGGGCCTCTGCCGTCAAGGGAAAAGAGGTGGACTTGGAAACTGTACCTTTTTGATATGTAAGCTTTGGCAATATGGTTCTCTGTAAACTTTCATGCCAATAAAGCATTTGAATTGGAATTGGAGAGAGACAGAGAGAGAGAGAGACGCAGAGAGAGAGAGAGAGACGCAGAGAGAGAGAGAGAGAGAGAGAGACGCAGAGAGCGAGAGGCGCAGAGAGAGAGAGAGAGAGGCGCAGAGAGAGAGAGGCGCAGAGAGAGTGAGAGGCGCAGAGAGAGTGAGAGGCGCAGAGAGAGAGAGAGGCGCAGAGAGAGAGAGAGGCGCAGAGAGAGAGAGAGGCGCAGAGAGAGAGACACACAGAGAGGGAACAAGACTATTCGCAACCTTGGTGACATATTTGACCCCAAGATGGCATCCGACCACATATCGGCGCTATCACCAAGACTGCCTAATTCCACCTCCGTAACATCGCCAACTCTGCCCTTGCCTCAGCTCATCTGCTGCTAAAACCCTCGCCCATGTATCTGTTACCTCTAAACTTGTCTATTCCAACACACTCCTGGCTGGCCTACCATGTTCTACCTTCCATAAACTTGAGGTCATCCAAGACTCGGCTGCCCGTGTCCTAACTCGCACCAAGTCCGTTCACCCACCTCCTCTATGCTCGCTGACCTACATTCGCTGCCGGTTAAGCAGCGCCTCGATTTTAAAATTCTCATCCTTGTTTTCACATCCCTCCATGGCCTCGCCCCTCCCGACATCTCCTCCAATTCTTGCCTCTTGAGCATCCGCGATTTTATTCACTCCAGCATTGGCGGCCGTGCCTTCAGCTGCCAAGGCCCTACACTCTGGAATTCCCTGCCTAAACCTCTCCGCCTCTCTTTCCTCCTTTAAGATGCTCCTTAAAACTTACCTCTTCCACCAAGCTATTGGTCACAGAGAGGGGCAGAAAGGCAAAAATACAAGCAAGGCTCTCACCTGATGAAGGCAGTGCCTTCACTGCTTGTTCTAAGCTTCCGTATATTTTTAGAATCTCTTCACACTGCTGCTGAGTAAATCCCCGCTCCTGCAATTGCAAAAAACGGAACCATTAAAGGGGGCGGGATGTCAGGAATGGCAGCCCCACCCAGCTCGCTCAGTGGTGACAGGTCAGAGTGCAGAGGGCCTACCATAACGCCAGCCTACAAAACAACATATCACTTCAATGCATTACCAGTGAAGCACAGACATTTCAACATGACCAGGTGCTTCATCAATACAATTTCTGATTATGCCTGGGCTTGGCTCAGTTGGTAGAACTTTCATTGAGTCAGAAGGTCATGGATTCAAATCCCACCCCAGAGACTCGAGCACAAAACCCAAGCTGACACTCCGGTGCAGTACTGAGGGAGTGCTGCACTGTCGGAGGTGCCATCTTTCGGATGAGACGTTAACCCGAGGCCCCGCCCATCATCTGTTCAGGTGGATGTGAAACGTCCCACTGCACTTTTTTTTTTTGAAGGGCAGCGGGGAGTTCTCCCAGTATGCTGGCACACATTCAACCCTCACGAGTACCAAAAGCAGAATTCATTGGTCTCATTGCTATTTACAGGACCTCCCTGTGCACAAAGTGGTAGCTGCACTTACCCCATAACAGCAGTGATATATAAAGAAAAAATGAATTGGTTTTTAAAGTCTAACAGACTCAGAGGACACTGAAGGACAGTTCTCTAGTCCAACATAGACTCATAGAATGGTTACAGCACGGAAGGAGGCCATTCGGCCTGTCCAGCCCGTGCCAGCTCTCTGCAAGAGCACTTCAGCTAGTCCCACTCCCCCGCCCTTACCCCGTAGCCCTGCAAATTGTTTTCCTTCAGGCACTTATTCAATTCCCTTTTGAAAGCCATGATTGAATCTGCCTCCACCACCCTTTCAGGCAGTGAATTCCAGATCCTCACCACTCGCTGCGTAAAAAAGTCTTTCCTCATGTCGCCTTTGGTTCTTCTGCCAATCACCTTAAACCTGTGTCCTCTGGTTCCTGACCCGTCTGCCAATGGGAACAGTTTCTCTCTGTCTACACACCTCATGATTTTGAACACCTCTATCAAAATCTCCTCTCAACCTTCTCTGCTCGAAGGAGAACCCCAGCTTCTCTAGTCTACCCACGTAACCGAAGTCCCTCATCCCTGGAATAATTCTCGTAAATCTTTTCCCGAGGCACCGAGGTTTAAGTTGTCGGACGCGAGTCCTTGGCCGGTGGGGGGAGGGGCGACGTTGCCAAGACCGTTGTTTGAAGCACAAACCTGGAGTTGCGTTGGAGAAGAATCTGGGACCTCGCTGCCAAGTTGCCTCTGGGGTCTGGGACTGAACAGCGTAGAGGGAGCTTTACTCTGTATCTACCCCGTGCTGTACCTGCCCTGGGAGTGTTTGATGGGACAGTGTAGAGGGAGCTTTACTCTGTATCTAACCCGTGCTGTACCTGCCCTGGGAGTGTTTGATGGGACAGCGTAGAGGGAGCTTTACTCTGTATCTAACCCGTGTTGTACCTGCCCTGGGAGTGTTTGATGGGACAGTGTAGAGGGAGCTTTACTCTGTATCTAACCCGTGCTGTACCTGCCCTGGGAGTGTTTGATGGGACAGTGTAGAGGGAGCTTTACTCTGTATCTAACCCGTGCTGTCCCTGCCCTGGGAGTGTTTGATGGGACAGTGTAGAGGGAGCTTTACTCTGTATCTAACCCGTGCTGTACCTGCCCTGGGAGTGTTTGATGGGACAGTGTAGAGGGAGCTTTACTCTGTATCTAACGCGTGCTGTACCTGCCCTGGGAGTGTTTGATGGGACAGTGTAGAGGGAGCTTTACTCTGTATCTAACCCGTGCTGTACCTGCCCTGGGAGTGTTTGATGGGACAGTGTAGAGGGAGCTTTACTCTGTATCTAACCCGTGCTGTACCTGCCCTGGGAGTGTTTCATGAGACAGTGTAGAGGGAGCTTTACTCTGTATCTAACCCGTGTTGTACCTGCCCTGGGAGTGTTTGATGGGACAGTGTAGAGGGAGCTTTACTCTGTATCTAACCCGTGCTGTACCTGCCCTGGGAGTGTTTGATGGGACAGTGTAGAGGGAGCTTTACTCTGTATCTAACCCGTGCTGTACCTGCCCTGGGAGTGTTTGATGGGACAGTGTAGAGGGAGCTTTACTCTGTATCTAACCCGTGCTGTACCTGCCCTGGGAGTGTTTGATGGGACAGTGTAGAGGGAGCTTTACTCTGTATCTAACCCGTGCTGTACCTGCCCTGGGAGTGTTTGATGGGACAGTTTAGAGGGAGCTTTACTCCGTATCTAACATCTTCCTCCCTTTGCTTCTCTCCCAAAGGGACTGATAATTGCTGCAATAGCTCCATGAGATCACCTAACACAACACTGACCACTGGAGCGTCATCAAACAAAATTTGACACTATTTCACACCAAGAAACATAATGAAATATTGGGGCAGATGACCAAAACCTTGGTCAAAAAGGTAGGTTTTAAGGAAAGTCTTAAAGGAGGAAAGAGAGGTAGAGAGGCGGAGATGTTTAGGGAGGGTGTTGCAGAGCTTAGGGCCTTGGCAGCTGAAGGCAAGGCCACCAATGGTGGAGTGATTAAAATCAGGGATGCCGAAGAGGCCAGAACTGGCGGAGCACAGATATCTCAGAGGGCTGTGGGGCTGGAGGAGATTACAGAGATAGGGAGAGGCGAGGCCATGGAGTGATTTGAAAACAAGGATGAGAATTTTAAAACCGAGGCATTGCTTAACCGGGAGCCAATGTAGGTCAGCGAGCACAGGGATGATGGGTGAATGGAAGTTTGTGCATGTTAGACACCGGCAGCAAAGTTTTGTATGAAGTCAAGTTTACGGAGGGTAGAATGTGGGAGGCCAGCCAGGAGTGCGTTGGAATAGTTGGGTGGATGAAGGTTTCAGCAGCAGATGAGCTGAGGCAGGGGCAGAGTCGGGCGATGTCACGGAGGTGGAAATAGGCATTCTTGTATAGGGCTGCTCTATATCACTCACCATCATTAGCTGCATCTGTACTTGAAGTAGTTCACATTCAGCATCTTTACAGGAACTATCGATTCTCAGCACCTCCTGAAAAGCCTCCATAGCCTCTATATATCTCTGCACGTGAAAGGAAAGACCCAAGGTTATACTGGGATAAAGCACAGATGTACAAAAAAACGTGACACTTGTATCAGCACTGGGAATTTCCCACTCATCGGGTAGCGAGGGCTGAAGCGTCGGTGTTGGACGTTACTGGGATGTGGTAATGCAGCAACCCAGAGGTGCCGGAGTTCAAATCCCACCAGGGCAAGGTGTAAACTTGAATTCAATAAATCTGGTAGTTTGTGGACTGGCACCTGGGAACGTGACCATGAAGCTGTCAGATTGTCGCAAGAACCCAACTGATTCATTAACGTCCTTCAAGGATGGGAACATGCCACCCCGACCTGCTCTGGCCGGCGCATGACTCCAGTCACACACGACAAGGTTGACTTAATCCCCTCAGGGCAACGAGGGACGGGAATAAATACCCATGGCCCAACCAATGAGGGATGGGCAATAGATACCCATGTTAGCCCCTCCAAACGAGGGATGGGCACTAAATACTGACCTGCCATTATCACCCACATCGGAAGAATTTGGTTC
Source organism: Somniosus microcephalus (assembly GCF_052327205.1). Lineage (NCBI taxonomy): Eukaryota > Metazoa > Chordata > Chondrichthyes > Squaliformes > Somniosidae > Somniosus > Somniosus microcephalus. Next base: position 385,054,715 of record NC_140988.1, on the reverse strand, counting down.
CTCAATCAACTCATTGAAGGCATTTTCGAGGCAGGTTGAAGAGAACACGAGTTGGCGCAACATCCAAAGACTTTGAACATTTGGAGATCATGGGTCTCCAGGGTCCTTCCTCAGTAACCACAGATCTCCAGTACCTGATCTGGCCAGTAACAAGAGCTCAGTTTTTAACAGGGAGCCAGGAACAGCGGCCTGATGAAGCACAGAACAGTAGAGTGCGGGATCACTGCCACAATCATACAGAGGGGAAGAGACTTGCGTAGAGGGGAGAATGGCAGGGGTACAAAGCCTCATGAACAGTGAAGCAGCATTCACCAAAACCGTAACGACCAGAATTAGCCCCAAGTATTCCGTTACAAACACAAAAAGTTCAGACCAAAACCAAGACTAAAAATACCTTAACTCCAGCTAGTGCTCTGGCTTTCCTGAAATATCCCTTTGGCCAGGAGGGGTTCAAACTCAGTGCTATCTCAGCATCACTCAGTGCCCTACTGTACTGCTTCAGTCTCTCGTAGCAGTAGGAACGGTTTCCAAACAACCTGCAGAAGAACAAAATTAAAACCATAAAAATTGTACAGGAATGTGACAAACACTCCCAGGGCAGGTACAGCACGGGTTAGATACAGAGTAAAGCTCCCTCTACACTGTCCCATCAAACACTCCCAGGGCAGGTACAGCACGGGTTAGATACAGAGTAAAGCTCCCTCGACACTGTCCCATCAAACACTCCCAGGGCAGGTACAGCACGGGGTTAGATACAGAGTAAAGCTCCCTCTACACTGTCCCATCAAACACTCCCAGGGCAGGTACAGCACGGGTTAGATACAGAGTAAAGCTCTCTCTACACTGTCCCATCAAACACTCCCAGGGCAGGTACAGCACGGGTTAGATACAGAGTAAAGCTCCCTCGACACTGTCCCATCAAACGCTCCCAGGGCAGGTACAGCACAGGTTAGATACAGAGTAAAGCTCTCTCTACACTGTCCCATCAAACACTCCCAGGGCAGGTACAGCACGGGTTAGATACAGAGTAAAGCTCCCTCTACACTGTCCCATCAAACACTCCCAGGGCAGGTACAGCACGGGGTTAGATACAGAGTAAAGCTCCCTCTACACTGTCCCATCAAACACTCCCAGGGCAGGTACAGCACGGGTTAGATACAGAGTAAAGCTCCCTCTACACTGTCCCATCAAACACTCCCAGGGCAGGTACAGCACGGGTTAGATACAGAGTAAAGCTCCCTCTACACTGCCCCATCAAACACTCCCAGGGCAGGTACAGCACGGGGTTAGATACAGAGTAAAGCTCCCTCTACACTGTCCCATCAAACACTCCCAGGGCAGGTACAGCACGGGGTTAGATACAGAGTAAAGCTCCCTCTACACTGCCCCATCAAACACTCCCAGGGCAGGTACAGCACGGGTTAGATACAGAGTAAAGCTCCCTCTACACTGTCCCATCAAACACTCCCAGGGCAGAGAATGGCAGGGGTTAGATACAGAGTAAAGCTCCCTCTACACTGTCCCATCAAACACTCCCAGGGCAGGTACAGCATGGGTTAGATACAGAGTAAAGCTCCCTCTACACTGTCCCATCAAACACTCCCAGGGCAGGTACAGCACGGGTTAGATACAGAGTAAAGCTCCCTCTACACTGTCCCATCAAACACTCCCAGGGCAGGTACAGCACGGGTTAGATACAGAGTAAAGCTCCCTCTACACTGTCCCATCAAACACTCCCAGGGCAGGTACAGCATGGGTTAGATACAGAGTAAAGCTCCCTCTACACTGTCCCATCAAACACTCCCAGGGCAGGTACAGCACGGGTTAGATACAGAGTAAAGCTCCCTCTACACTGTCCCATCAAACACTCCCAGGGCAGAGAATGGCAGGGGTACAAAGCCTCATGAACAGTAATGACGCAGCATTCACCAAAACCTTAAGAGAGAGGAAGTATGAAAAAGGCAATACAATCACAATTGAAACAGAACAAAACTTTGTTTAACTCAGAAAAGATACTGAAGTACCAGGTGTCATCCATTGGACTCCAGAGGAATCAAGGGATCTGGGGATTGGGAAGGAAAGTGGAGTTGAGGTCGAAGATCAGCCTTGATCTTATTGAATGGCGGAGCAGGCTCGAGGGGCTGTATGGCCGACTCCTGTTCCTAATTCTGTTATGTTATGTTCTTGGTTCAGTGGTAGCACTCTCGTCTCTGAATCCGAAGGTCATGGGCTGTATCTAGGCTGATACTTCAGTGATTACTGAGAGAGTGCTGCACTGTCAGGTGGGTGTAAAGGATCCCACGGTCACTATTTCGAAGAGCTGGGGAGTTCTCCCCGGTGTCCTGGCCAATATGTATCCCTCAACCAAGATCACTAAAACCAACTGTGTGGTCAACATCACACTGCTGCTTGGGGGAGCTGCACATGTCGGCTGCCGCATTTCCGACATTACAACAGTGACTACACTTCAAGTACTTCATTGGCTGGGAAGCGCTTTGGGATGTCCCGAGATTGTGAAAGGGTCGGTAGAACTGCAAGTCCTTTCATTCTTCTTACCAGCTTCCTGCAGTGATGGACAAGAATGTGCTGGACAAGTGCTCACATCACTTCCTCCCCACCCTCTCACTATCAGACACTGGCAACATTGAGGATTGGGCACAGTCTCTTACCTATATTCCTTTGGATCATATTTAATTGCTTCTGTAAAGTATCCCACCGCATCTCCATAGCGCCCCTCGTTAGCCATACTGTTACCTCGTACTGAGGAGGGAAACAAAGTCAGTCAGCAGCTTCACCCGATAAGAACGCAAGCACATCCAGAGCGACAAAAGGCCATTCAGCCCAGCAGCGCTGTTAATTTCTCTTAGATAAAGATCCAGCTTCAAATAGCCTCAAATCTACTCCCTTCTGTGAGACTGCTTCACAGCCACTATCCGGTGGGAAAAAGGATTTTCCAATCACTATCTGAACTTCCTCACAGCCATCAGGTCTATCTGCTCACCTCCTGAGCACCTGTACACTTACCTCATTGCAAATCTTCACACCGTGCTTCTTCCCTCCCCGAGACTTCTCTCAATGTCACTGAATCTTCACACACCGCCCCCCCACTCCTCCCCGAGACTTCTCTCAATGTCACTGAATCTTCACACACCGTGCTTCTTCCCTCCCCGAGACTTCTCTCAATGTCACTGAATCTTCACACACCACCCCCCACTCCTCCCCGAGACTTCTCTCAATGTCACTGAATCTTCACACACCACCCCCCACTCCTCCCCGAGACTTCTCTCAGTGTCACTGAATCTTCACACACCGCCCCACTCCTCCCCGAGACTTCTCTCAGTGTCACTGAATCTTCACACACCGCCCCCCACTCCTCCCCGAGACTTCTCTCAGTGTCACTGAATCTTCACACACCGCCCCCCACTCCTCCCCGAGACTTCTCTCAGTGTCACTGAATCTTCACACACCGCCCCCCACTCCTCCCCGAGACTTCTCTCAATGTCACTGAATCTTCGCACACCGCCCCCCACTCCTCCCCGAGACTTCTCTCAATGTCACTGAATCTTCACACACCCCCCCACTCCTCCCCGAGACTTCTCTCAGTGTCACTGAATCTTCACACACCGCCCCCCACTCCTCCCCGAGACTTCTCTCAGTGTCACTGAATCTTCACACCGCCCCCCACTCCTCCCCGAGACTTCTCTCAATGTCACTGAATCTTCACACACCGCCCCCCACTCCTCCCCGAGACTTCTGTGTCACTGAATCTTCACACACCGCCCCCTCACTCCTCCCCGAGACTTCTCTCAGTGTCACTGAATCTTCACACACCGCCCCCACTCCTCCCCGAGACTTCTCTCAATGTCACTGAATCTTCACACCGCCCCCCCACTCCTCCCCGAGACTTCTCTCAATGTCACTGAATCTTCACACACCGCCCCCCACTCCTCCCCGAGACTTCTCTCAGTGTCACTGAATCTTCACACCGCCCCCCCACTCCTCCCCGAGACTTCTCTCAGTGTCACTGAATCTTCACACACCGCCCCCCACTCCTCCCCGAGACTTCTCTCAATGTCACTGAATCTTCACACACCGCCCCCCACTCCTCGCCGAGACTTCTCTCAGTGTCACTGAATCTTCACACACCGCCCCCCACTCCTCCCCGAGACTTCTCTCAGTGTCACTGAATCTTCACACACCGCCCCCCACTCCTCTCCGAGACTTCTCTCAGTGTCACTGAATCTTCACACACCGCCCCCCACTCCTCCCCGAGACTTCTCTCAGTGTCACTGAATCTTCACACCGCCCCCCCACTCCTCCCCGAGACTTCTCTCAATGTCACTGAATCTTCACACACCGCCCCCCACTCCTCCCCGAGACTTCTCTCAATGTCACTGAATCTTCACACACCGCCCCCACTCCTCCCCGAGACTTCTCTCAATGTCACTGAATCTTCACACACCGCCCCCCACTCCTCCCCGAGACTTCTCTCAGTGTCACTGAATCTTCACACACCGCCCCCCACTCCTCCCCGAGACTTCTCTCAATGTCACTGAATCTTCACACACCGCCCCCTCACTCCTCCCCGAGACTTCTCTCAATGTCACTGAATCTTCACACACCGCCCCCCACTCCTCCCCGAGACTTCTCTCAATGTCACTGAATCTTCACACACCGCCCCCCACTCCTCCCCGAGACTTCTCTCAGTGTCACTGAATCTTCACACCGCCCCCCACTCCTCCCCAAGACTTCTCTCAGTGTCACTGAATCTTCACACACCGCCCCCCACTGCTCCCCGAGACTTCTCTCAGTGTCACTGAATCTTCACACACCGCCCCCCCACTCCTCCCCGAGACTTCTCTCAATGTCACTGAATCTTCACACACCGCCCCACTCCTCCCCGAGACTTCTCTCAGTGTCACTGAATCTTCACACCACCCCCCCACTCCTCCCCGAGACTTCTCTCAGTGTCACTGAATCTTCACACCGCCCCCCCACTCCTCCCCGAGACTTCTCTCAATGTCACTGAATCTTCACACACCACCCCCCACTCCTCCCCGAGACTTCTCTCAGTGTCACTGAATCTTCACACACCGCCCCCCACTCCTCCCCGAGACTTCTCTCAGTGTCACTGAATCTTCACACCGCCCCCCCACTCCTCCCCGAGACTTCTCTCAATGTCACTGAATCTTCACACACCGCCCCCCACTCCTCCCCGAGACTTCTCTCAATGTCACTGAATCTTCACACACCGCCCCCCACTCCTCCCCGAGACTTCTCTCAGTGTCACTGAATCTTCACACACCGCCCCCCACTCCTCCCCGAGACTTCTCTCAATGTCACTGAATCTTCACACACCGCCCCCCACTCCTCCCCGAGACTTCTCTCAGTGTCACTGAATCTTCACACACCGCCCCCCACTCCTCCCCGAGACTTCTCTCAGTGTCACTGAATCTTCACACACCGCCCCCCACTCCTCCCCGAGACTTCTCTCAATGTCACTGAATCTTCACACACCGCCCCCCACTCCTCCCCGAGACTTCTCTGTGTCACTGAATCTTCACGCACCGCCCCCCACTCCTCCCCGAGACTTCTCTCAATGTCACTGAATCTTCACACACCGCCCCCCACTCCTCCCCGAAACTTCTCTCAGTGTCACTGAATCTTCACGCACCGCCCCCCACTCCTCCCCGAGACTTCTCTCTGTGTCACTGAATCTTCACACACCGCCCCCCACTCCTCCCCGAGACTTCTCTCAGTGTCACTGAATCTTCACACACCGCCCCCCACTCCTCCCCGAGACTTCTCTCAGTGTCACTGAATCTTCACACACCGCCCCCCACTCCTCCCCGAGACTTCTCTCTGTGTCACTGAATCTTCACACACCGCCCCCCACTCCTCCCCGAGACTTCTCTCAGTGTCACTGAATCTTCACACCGCCCCCCACTCCTCCCCGAGACTTCTCTCAATGTCACTGAATCTTCACACACCGCCCCCCACTCCTCCCCGAGACTTCTCTCAATGTCACTGAATCTTCACACACCGCCCCCCACTCCTCCCCGAGACTTCTCTCAGTGTCACTGAATCTTCACACACCGCCCCCCACTCCTCCCCGAGACTTCTCTCAGTGTCACTGAATCTTCACACACCGCCCCCCACTCCTCCCCGAGACTTCTCTCAGTGTCACTGAATCTTCACACACCGCCCCCCACTCCTCCCCGAGACTTCTCTCAATGTCACTGAATCTTCACACACCGCCCCCCACTCCTCCCCGAGACTTCTCTCAGTGTCACTGAATCTTCACACACCGCCCCCCCACTCGTCCCCGAGACTTCTCTCAATGTCACTGAATCTTCACACACCGCCCCCACTCCTCCCCGAGACTTCTCTCAATGTCACTGAATCTTCACACACCGCCCCCCACTCCTCCCCGAGACTTCTCTCAGTGTCACTGAATCTTCACACCGCCCCCCACTCCTCCCCGAGACTTCTCTCAATGTCACTGAATCTTCACACACCGCCCCCCACTCCTCCCCGAGACTTCTCTCAGTGTCACTGAATCTTCACACCGCCCCCCACTCCTCCCCGAGACTTCTCTCAATGTCACTGAATCTTCACACACCGCCCCCCACTCCTCCCCGAGACTTCTCTCAATGTCACTGAATCTTCACACACCGCCCCCCACTCCTCCCCGAGACTTCTCTCAGTGTCACTGAATCTTCACACACCCCCCACTCCTCCCCGAGACTTCTCTCAGTGTCACTGAATCTTCACACACCGCCCCACTCCTCCCCGAGACTTCTCTCAGTGTCACTGAATCTTCACACACCGCCCCCCACTCCTCCCCGAGACTTCTCTCAATGTCACTGAATCTTCACACACCGCCCCCCACTCCTCCCCGAGACTTCTCTCAGTGTCACTGAATCTTCACACACCGCCCCCCACTCCTCCCCGAGACTTCTCTGTGTCACTGAATCTTCACACACCGCCCCACTCCTCCCCGAGACTTCTCTCAGTGTCACTGAATCTTCACACACCGCCCCCCACTCCTCCCCGAGACTTCTCTCAGTGTCACTGAATCTTCACACACCGCCCCCCACTCCTCCCCGAGACTTCTCTGTGTCACTGAATCTTCACACACCGCCCCCCACTCCTCCCCGAGACTTCTCTCAATGTCACTGAATCTTCACACACCGCCCCCCACTCCTCCCCGAGACTTCTCTCAGTGTCACTGAATCTTCACACACCGCCCCCCACTCCTCCCCGAGACTTCTCTCAATGTCACTGAATCTTCACACACCGCCCCCCACTCCTCCCCGAGACTTCTCTGTGTCACTGAATCTTCACACACCACCCCCCACTCCTCCCCGAGACTTCTCTCAGTGTCACTGAATCTTCACACACCACCCCCCACTCCTCCCCGAGACTTCTCTCAATGTCACTGAATCTTCACACACCGCCCCCCACTCCTCCCCGAGACTTCTCTCAATGTCACTGAATCTTCACACACCGCCCCCCACTCCTCCCCGAGACTTCTCTCAATGTCACTGAATCTTCACACACCGCCCCCCCACTCCTCCCCGAGACTTCTCTCAATGTCACTGAATCTTCACACCGCCCCCCACTCCTCCCCGAGACTTCTCTGTGTCACTGAATCTTCACACACCACCCCCCACTCCTCCCCGAGACTTCTCTCAATGTCACTGAATCTTCACACACCGCCCCCCACTCCTCCCCGAGACTTCTCTCAGTGTCACTGAATCTTCACACACCGCCCCCCACTCCTCCCCGAGACTTCTCTCAGTGTCACTGAATCTTCACACACCGCCCCCCACTCCTCCCCGAGACTTCTCTCAGTGTCACTGAATCTTCACACACCGCCCCCCACTCCTCCCCGAGACTTCTCTCAGTGTCACTGAATCTTCACACACCGCCCCCCACTCCTCCCCGAGACTTCTCTCTGTGTCACTGAATCTTCACACACCGCCCCACTCCTCCCCGAGACTTCTCTCAGTGTCACTGAATCTTCACACACCGCCCCCCACTCCTCCCCGAGACTTCTCTCAGTGTCACTGAATCTTCACACACCGCCCCCCACTCCTCCCCGAGACTTCTCTCTGTGTCACTGAATCTTCACACACCACCCCCCACTCCTCCCCGAGACTTCTCTCAGTGTCACTGAATCTTCACACACCACCCCCCACTCCTCCCCGAGACTTCTCTCAATGTCACTGAATCTTCACACACCGCCCCCCACTCCTCCCCGAGACTTCTCTCAATGTCACTGAATCTTCACACACCGCCCCCCACTCCTCCCCGAGACTTCTCTCAGTGTCACTGAATCTTCACACACCACCCCCCACTCCTCCCCGAGACTTCTCTCAATGTCACTGAATCTTCACACACCGCCCCCCACTCCTCCCCGAGACTTCTCTCAATGTCACTGAATCTTCACACACCGCCCCCCACTCCTCCCCGAGACTTCTCTCAATGTCACTGAATCTTCACACACCACCCCCCACTCCTCCCCGAGACTTCTCTCAATGTCACTGAATCTTCACACACCGCCCCCCACTCCTCCCCGAGACTTCTCTCAGTGTCACTGAATCTTCACACACCGCCCCCCACTCCTCCCCGAGACTTCTCTCAGTGTCACTGAATCTTCACACACCGCCCCCCACTCCTCCCCGAGACTTCTCTTAATGTCACTGAATCTTCATGCCGCGCCCCCCCCCCCCCCCCCCCCCCCACTGAGACTCTCTCTCAATGTCAGTGATCTTCAAACCCCCCCCCACCTTCTCTTCCCTGTGGGACTCTCCCAGTGTCACTGAATCTTCACTCTCCCTGTGGAACTCCATCCAATGTCAGTGATCTTCACTGCCCACTCCTCCCTGTGAGTTTGTCTCCGTGTCAGTGAACCTTCAACCCCTCTCCTCCCCGTGAGTCTCTCTCCCTGTGTCAGTGAATCTTCACCACCCGCTCCCCCCAATCATTAGACTCTCTCCCAGTGATCTCCTCCCCACAAGTACTCAAAGTGCTCTCTCCATTACCGGTGATCCGAGCTCGAGACCACAGGTCTACACTCACATACAAAAACAAAATACTGCGGATGCTGGAAATCTGAAATAGAAACAGAAAATGCTGGGAACACTCAGCAGGTCAGGCAGCACCTGTGGAGAGAGAAACAGAGTAAACGTTTCAGGTCAATGACCTTTCGTCAGAAGTGGAAAAAGTTAGAGATGTAACAGGTTTTCAGCAAGTGTTGGGGCAGGGAAAGGGGGAGGGGGAGGAAAGAACAAAAGGGAAGGTCTGTGATAGGGTGGAAGGCAGGAGAGATTAAAGACAAAAGGGATGATGGTGCGAGGCAAAAGGAGATGGTAATGGGACAAGTTAAGGTGTAAATGGGAATGGCAGAAACATCAACAGCTGCCACGTGAAAAAGTAGGGGCAGAATATTGGAATTGTTGAACTCGATGTTGAGTCCAGAAGGCTGTAAAGTCCCTAATCGAAAGGTGAGGTGCTGTTCCTCGAGCTTACGTTAACCTTCGTTGGAACAGTGTAAGAGGCCGAGGACAGAGTGGATGCGGAGCGGATAATTAAAGTGATAAGCAACCGGGAGCTCGGGGTCACGCTTACGGACTGAATGGTGGTGTTCCGCAAAGCGGTCACCAAATCTGCGTTTAGTCTTCCTACTGTAGAGGAGACCGCATCGTGGGCAGCAAATACAGTGTACTAAAATGCAAGAAGTACAAGGAAATCGCTGTTGCACCTGGAAGGAGTGTTTGGGGCCCTGAACAGAAGAGAGGAGGTGAATGAGCAACATCCTCACCTTGCAATTTAGCCCACGATGCGGTCTCCTCTACATTGGGGAAACCAAACGCAGATTGGGTGACCGCTTTGTGGAACACCTCCATTCAGTCCGTAAGGGTGACCCAGAGCTTCCGGTCGCTTGTCACTTTAATTCTCCGCTCCACTCCCACTCTGACCTCTCCGTCCTCGGCCTCCTACACTGTTCCAACGAAGGTTAACGTAAGCTCGAGGAACAGCACCTCATCTTCCGATTAGGCACTTTACAGCCTTCTGGATTCAACATTGACTTCAACAATTTCAGACCATAACCTCGGCCCCTAGTTTTTCACGTGGCAGCTGTTGATGTTTCTGCCATTCCCAGTTACACCTCTTCTAGACTCATCTTTTGTTTCTTTACTTGTCCCAGTACCATCGCCTTTTGCCTTGCACCATCATCCCTTTTGTCATTTAATCTCTCCTGCCTACCACAGACCTTCCCTTTTGTTCTGTCCTCTCCTCCCCTCCTCCCTTTCCCTGCCTCTGTACTTGCTTAAAGCTTGTTACACCTCTAACTTTTTCCAGTTCTGACGAAAGGTCACCAACCTGAAACGTTAACTCTGTTTCTCTCTCCACAGATGCTGCCTGACTGGCTGAGTATTTCCAGCATTTTCTGTTTCTTTGCCTAAGCTCACAGATCTCCAACCATGGCTCCGGCTTACCTGCCAATTCGAAAATCTTGTCATTTGTGTTCGAGTCCGCAGTTTGCTGAAACGAGGAAAAACGACAAAGTGATTAACACACAGTCACACTGCCCCCATTAACACAGAGCCATATCACCGTGAAATATGCCAAAGAACTTCGTACAATGAACTACTTGATGGAGCAGCTGGTGTAGGGAAATGCCATTCTGCGCCCAGTGAAATCTCACAAAGAGCCAATGGTGCCTTTGGATGAGATAGGGACGTTGGTCAGAACACTGGGAGAACTGCCCTGCTTCTCTCTGTGCAGTATCATGAGGTTTTTAACGTCCACCTGAGAGGGCAGACGGGGCCTCGGTTAAACGTCTCATCCGAAAGACGGCACCTCCGACAGTGCAGCATCATCGATTCACCACCATTAACATCCTGGGGGTCACCATTGACCAGAAACTCAACTGGACCAGCCACATAAATACTGTGGCTACAAGAGCAGGTCAGAGGCTAGGTATTCTGCAGCGAGTGTCTCACCTCCTGACTCCCCAAAGCCTTTCCACCATCTACAAGGCACAAGTCAGGAGTGTGATGGAATACTCCGCACTTACCTGGATGAGTGCAGCTCCAACAACACTCAAGAAGCTCAACACTATCCAGGACAAAGTAGCCCGCTTGATTGGCACCACCCCCCCCCCCCCCCCGCACCCCCTCCACAATCCAGCACCTTAAACATTCACTCCCTCCACCGCCGGCGTACCGTGGCTGCAGTGTGCACCATCTACAAGATGCACTGCAGCAACTCACCAAGGCTTCTTCAACAGCTCCTCCCAAACCCGCGACCTCTTCCCCCTAGAAGGACAAGGGCAGCAGGCGCATGGGAACACCACCACCTCCAAGTTCCCCTCCTAGTCACACACCATCCTAACTTGGAAATATATTGCCGATCCTTCATCATCACTGGGTCAAAATCCTGGAACTCCCTACCTTAGAGTACTGCGGGAGTACCTTCACCACACGGACTGCAGCGGTTCAAGAAGGCGGCTCACCACCACCTTCTCAAGGGCAATTAGGAATGGGCAATAAAAGCAGGACCTCGAAGGTTGTAATCTCTGGATTACTCCCGGTGCCACGCACTAGTGAGGATAGAGCAGATGAATGCGTGGCTAAAGAGTTGGTGCAGGAGGGAGGGCTTTAGTTTCCTGGATCACTGGGTCTGCTTCTGGGGAAGGTGGGACCTGTACAAGTCAGACGGGTTGCACCTGAACTGGAACAGGACCAACATCCTTGCGGGGAGGTTTGCTAGTACTGTTGGGGAGGGGGTTAAACTAACTTGGCAGGGGGATGGGATACGGAGTGGAGCTATAGTAGGGGGTGATGCACAGCCAATTATAGAGGAAAAACAAGCCAACCTGGAAGGCAGAGCAAATATGTAACGGCACAAGGGAGTATGGCAAGGCTGGATGGCATTTATTTTAATGCAAGGAGTCTTGCGAGTAAGGCAGATGAATTGAAGGTGTTGATGAATACATGGGAGTATGATATTGTTGCTATCACAGAGACATGGTTGAGGGAGGGGCAGGACTGGCAGCTCAATATTCCGGGGTATAGAATCTTCAGGCGAGGCAGAGGGGGGTGTAAAAGAGGAGGGGGTGTCACAATATTAATCAAGGAGTCAATTACTGCTGTAAGGAGGGATGATATCTTAGCAGGTTCCTCTAATGAGGCCATATGGATAGAACTTAAAAACAAAAAAGAGGCAAGCACTTTGCTGGGAGTGTCTATAGGCCCCCAAACAGTCAGGAGGAGATAGAGGAACAGATATGTAGGCAAATCTCAGAAGTGTAGGAATAATAGGGTAATAATAGTAGGGGATTTCAACTTCCCCAATATTAACTGGGATAGTCAGAGTGTGAAAGGCTTAGAGGGTGCGGAATTCTTAAAGTGCATCCAGGAGGGCTTTTTGAGCCAGCATGTAGAAAGTCCTACAAGAGAGGGGGCGGTACTGGACCTAATTCTAGGGAATGTAGCCGGGCAAGTGGTAGAAGTGTCAGTAGGAGAGCATTTTGGTGACAGTGACCATAATTCGGTGAGATTTAAGGTAGTCATGAAAAAGGACAAAGATGGACCGGAAATAAAGGTTCTAAATTGGGGAAAGGCCGATTTTAATATAAGGCAGGATCTGGCCAAAGTGGACTGGGATCAGTTACTTGTAGGAAAATCCACATCAGAGCAGTGGGAGTCTTTCAGAAAGGAAATAGAGAGAGTACAACGCCAACATGTTCCTGTAAAGGTCAAGGGTGGGACCAACAAGCCCAGGAAACCCTGGATGTCAAGGGATATACAAGAATGGATTAGGAAAAAAAGGGAGGCTTTTGGCAGATACAAAGGACTAAAAACAGTGGAAGCCCTAGGAGTATAGAAAGTGCAGGGGGGTAGTTAAAAAAGAAATTAGGAGTGTGAAGAGGGGGCATGAAAAAACACTGGCGGGCAAAATAAAGGAAAATCCCAAGGTGTTTTATAAGTATATTAAGGGCAAGAGGATAACCAGGGAAAGAGTAGGGCCCATTAGGGACCAAAGTGGCAATCTGTGTGTAGAGCCGGATGATGTAGGTGAGGTTTTAAATGAAGTTTTTGCATCTGTGTTCACTATGGAGAAGGATGATGTAGGCATAGAAATCAGGCAGGGGGACTGTGACATACTTGAACAAATTAGTATTGAGAGGGAGGAGGTACTAGCGGTTTTAGCGGGCTTAAAAGTAGATAAATCCCCAAGCCCAGACGAGATGTATCCCAGGCTGCTGTGTGAGGCAAGGGAGGAGATTGCAGGGACTCGGACACAAATTTTCAGAACCTCTCTGGCCACAGGGGAGGTGCCAGAGGACTGGAGGACAGCTAACATAGTACCATTATTCAAGAAGGGTAGTAGGGATAAATCATAATCATAATCAACTTTATTGTCATTGTTAGTGCACAAGTGCAGTACAACGAAATGTAGGCTTGCGGCTCCCGAGAGTGTACATTTAGATTAAGACATTTAAACATTCAACATTCATTTGGCTTGTAATACATTAACATAAACATAACCATAATAAAGTGCGTTGGCAGATGTGCAGGCTTTAGAGTTTATTTGTGGAGTTCAGTAGGATGACAGCCCTGGGAAAGAAGCTGTTCCTAAATCTGGTCGTACGGGTGCGAATGCATCTGTAGCGTCTCCCAGATGGCAGGAGGGCGAACAGACTGTGGCTGGGGTGGGTAGGGTCTTTGATGATGGACCGTGACCTCCGTAAACAGCGTTTCTGGTATATGTGCTCTATGGTCGGTAGCCGGGTGCCGGTAATGCGTTGGGCAGTTTTGACTACCCGCTGCAGGGCTTTCCGGTCATAGTAGCTACAGCTGCCATACCATACTGTGATACAGTTCGTCAGGATGCTCTCTATTGTGCAGCGGTAAAAGTTAGAGAGGATCAGGGGTGACAGGTTACATCCCTTCAGCCTCCTTAGGAAATATAGGCGCTGCTGGGCCTTCTTCACCAGAGAGGAGGTATTGAGGGACCAGGAGAGGTCTTCCGTGATGTGGACTCCGAGGAACTTAAAGCTGTCCACCCTTTCCACCACAGCCCCATTGATGTGGATGGGGGTGTGACTTCCGCCTTTAGACTTCCTGAAGTCCACAATGATTTCTTTGGTTTTCTTGATGTTAAGGGCCAGTGAGCCTACCATCAGTGGTAGGGAAATTATTGGAAAAAATTGAGGGACAAAATTAGTCTCCACTTGGAGAGGCAAGGATTAATCAAGGGTAATCAGCATGGCTTTGTCAGGGGGAGATCATGTCTGACCAAATTGATTGAATTTTTTGAGGGGGTGACTAGGTGTGTGGATGAGGGTAGTGCAGTTGATGTAGTCTACATGGACTTCAATAAGGCTTTTGACAAAGTCCCGCATGGGAGACTGGTCAAGAAGGTAAGAGCCCATGGGATCCAGGGCAATTTGGCACATTGGATCCAAAATTGGCTTAGTGGCAGGAGGCAGAGGGTGATGGTCGAAGGTTGTTTTTGTGACTGGAAGCCTGTGGCCAGTGGTGTACCGCAGGGATCGGTGCTGGATCCCTTGCTGTTTGTACTGTACATTAATGATTTAGATATGAATGTAGGAGGTATGATCAGTAAGTTCACAGATGACACGAAAATTGGTGGAGTGGTAAATAGCGAGGAGGGAAGCCTCAGTCTACAGGACGATATAGACAGGTTGGTCAGATGGGCAGAACAGTGGCAAATGGAATTTAACCCTGAAAAGTGTGAGGTGATGCATTTTGGGAGGACTAACAAGGCAAGGGAATACACAATGAATGGTAGGACCCTAGGAAGGACAGAGGATCAGAGGGACCTTGGTGTGCATGTACATAGATCCCTGAAGGCAGCAGGACAGGTAGATAAGGTGGTTAAGAAGGCATATGGGATACTTATATTCTATGCCTCGGCTAATGAAGGCAAGAGCAGGGAGGTTATGATGGAGCTGTACAAAATGCTAGTTAGGCCACAGCTGGAATAGTGTGTGCAGTTCTGGTCGCCACACTATAGGAAGGATGTGATTGCTTTGGAGAGGGTGCAGAGGAGATTTACCAGGATGTTACCTGGGCTGGAGCGCTTCAGCTATGAAGAGAGACTGGACAGGCTGGGGTTGTTTTCCTTGGAGCAGAGAAGGCTGAGGGGGGACCTGATTGAGGTGTACAAAATTATGAGGGGCGTAGATAGAAAGGAACATTTCCCCTTAGTAGAGGGGTCAATAACCAGGGGGTATAGTTTCAAGGTAAGGGGCAGGAGGTTTAGAGGGGATTTGAGGAAAAACTTTTTCACCCAGAGGGTGGTTGGAATCTGGAACTCACTGCCTGAAAGGGTGGTAGAGGCAGGAACCCTCACAACATTCAAGAAGCATTTAGATGAGCACTTGAAACGCCATAGCATACAAGGCTACGGACCAAGTGCTGGAAAATGGGATTAGAATAGACAGGGCTTGATGGTCGGCGTGGACACGATGGGCCGAAGGGCCTCTTTCTGTGCAGTAAAACTCTATGGCCTAGAAATTGGGTTGGGGCGCCAAAGTGGCGCAAAAGTCCCGAGCGCAGGATTTAGCGCAGCGATCGGAGTGATACCGATCGCCAGAAATTCAGTTTCAGTGCCCCTCGAGGGAGACGGGGCGAGGCTCGAGGCGCTCCGCGTCCCTCTTAGAGCGCTGAAACTGATTATCGCAGCACACATGCCGCAGCGCCACATGCTGCGGCACGGCACGCTGTGGTACTGCAGGCCTTCCTCCCACTGTTAAGGGGGAGGTGCCTGCAACAGCGCGATCCCCGATCGCGAGTGCCGGCAAATGAGCCCGGCACCAAGGAGAAGTGCCGGGCTCTCGGGAAACAGCCGGCAATGCCGCGGGGGGGGGGGTGAGGAGGCCGGGGATGGAGGTGCTGGCAGGCGGCCGCCCCGCACCTCCACCTTAACTTGCGCCGCTGCCGGCACAGTAAGGCCCCGTGAACCAGGCGCGGGTAGCGAGCGGCGCAACTGCGGCGTTCGCTACCAAATATCGCGAACGGGGCACGAATGGGGCGCTGCGCACACCGATGACGTCATCGGTGGCGGCGCAGCGCAAATGCCTAACGCCACCATTAGCGCCCCTACTGAATATCACGGGAGACGCAGCCAGTGGCGCTACAGCCACTGACTGCCTCTTTAGGCGCTAACAGGTGGCGCTACTCACCCAATTTCTCCCCCTATGACGTCCACATCCCGTGAATTAATTTTAAAAAACTCCCTCACTACTGCACTGGAGTGTAGCCTAGATTGTAGTCCTGGAGTAGGGCTTGAACCCTACGCTTCTAACTTGGAGGCAAGAGTGCTGCCAAACGAGCCACAAACGAACAGTTTCTCCTCATAATTTGGAAACCTTTATCAAATCTCCCCTTAACCGTCTCTGCTCTCAGGAGAACAGCCCAGCTTCTCTAGTCTCTCCACGTAACTGAAGTCCTGCATCCGTCTCCGAGTTTAAAAGTTAACCATCACTTGTTCAACATGCACTAGGCCATGGGTCAAACACCCAGCAGATACTCCTTGCTCTGAAATCAGGGTCCACAGTGCAAGATAACGTCTGCCAGTGTAGCCGCTCCCTGATCTCTACCAAGTGACCCCTAATCACAACACAGGGTTCACAGATGTCAAGCGGGGATAAGATCGGGTGTGATGCATTTTTCCGTTCAGCCATGATCAAATAACTTGTTGACACTCTGCCTTGGCTCTCATGCATGCACATGCACACACACAACCGACACTTGGGTAAGGTACTGGAAAGCTGCCGTAACCTTCAGCACATCCAAAACTTTGCTGTCCGTACCCTAACTCGCACCAAGTCCCGTTCACATATCACCCCCTGTGCTCACTGACCTACATTGGCTCCCAATCCGGCAACACCTTGATTTTAAAATTCTCATCCTTGTGATCAAATCCCTCCATGGCCTCGCCCCTCCCCATCTCTGTAACCTCCTCCAGCCCCACAACCCTCCGAAATATCTGCGCTCCTCCAATTCTGGCCTCTTGCGCATCCCTGAATTTAATCGCTCCACCATTGGTGGCCGTGCCTTCAGCCGTCTAGGCCCCAAGCTCTGGAATTCCCTCCCTAAACCTCCCGCCCCTCCTTTAAGACGTTCCTTAAAAACTTCTCTCTTTGATCAAGCTTTTAGTCACCTGTCCCAATATCTCTGTGTGACTCGGTGTCAAATTTTATCTGATTATGGTCTTGTGAGACGCCTTGGGACATTTTTGCTACGTTAAAGGTGCCATATAAATGCAAGCTTTTGTTGTTGCCAGTACCCTACCAAGACTCAGTGCTGTCAGGAGAAGGGAAACAATAAGCAGCCCTCCCGTTTAGGGTTATGGAGTTACTGCGTCTAACTCGTGCAGAGCCGAGATGGTCAGAAGTTTCCTTACCTCTGGTTTCTTTTCACCTTTCTTCTTCTCGCTCTCTTTCTTCTCGGCTTTAGGTTTTATATTCATTTTGCGTTTTATCTGATTGGCAGCTTTCGAAACAAAAGAACTGGTCATATCCCATTCATCCTGCGAGGGGGAAAGACAGAGTGAACAGCAACCCCATCCACAAACCCAGTCCCCCCCCCAAACCTCCGTCCCCGTCCCAGCATAAACAAGACCAATGACAGAGCGGATTCCCTTTTCTCTTGCTCAGTGTTTCAGTAGCTTAACAGGAGCAAGGGCGTCAGGAGAAGGCACGGACAGAAGCGCCTCTGTTAAACCGCCTAAAATCAGGATGTTAACAGTACGAAGGGATGACAGGAGGAACCCTTTTAACCCAAAATGTAATCAAGTCACATGGGAAGGACACTACACTGTCCGTTTCAGAGTGTAAAGGAGGCAAGAGAAAATTAATTAGATGCATTTCTGGAGATCGAAGAGTGTCAAGGCATACAAAGGAGGGCGGGGGGAAGTGGAGGTGGAGTGTCGAGTGATACGGGGGGAGGGGGAGTCGAGGGATACGGGGGGAGGGAGAATCGAGGGATACGGGGGGGAGGGAGAGTCGAGGGAGACGGGGGAGAGTCGAGGGATACGGGGGGGAGGGAGAATCGAGGGATACGGGGGGAGCCGAGGGATACGGGGGGAGTCGAGGGATACCGGGGGAGTCGAGGGATACCGGGGGAGTCGAGGGATACCGGGGGAGTCGAGGGATACCGGGGGAGTCGAGGGATACCGGGGGAGTCGAGGGATACCGGGGGAGTCGAGGGATACGGGGGAGTCGAGGGATACGGGGGAGGGGGAGTCGAGGGATACGGGGGGAGGGGGAGTCGAGGGATACGGGGGGAGGGGGAGTCGAGGGATACGGGGGGAGGGGGAGTCGAGGGAGACGGGGGGAGGGGGAGTCGAGGGAGACGGGGGGAGGGGGAGTCGAGGGATACGGGGGGGAGGGGGAGTCGAGGGATACGGGGAGAGTCGAGGGATACGGGGGGAGTCGAGGGATACGGGGGGAGTCGAGGGATACGGGGGGAGTCGAGGGATACGGGGGGAGTCGAGGGATACGGGGGGAGTCGAGGGATACGGGGGGAGTCGAGGGATACGGGGGGAGTCGAGGGATACGGGGGGAGTCGAGGGATACGGGGGGAGTCGAGGGATACGGGGGGAGTCGAGGGATACGGGGGGAGTCGAGGGATACGGGGGGAGTCGAGGGATACGGGGGGAGTCGAGGGATACGGGGGGAGGGGGAGTCGAGGGATACGGGGGGAGGGGGAGTCGAGGGATACGGGGGGAGGGGGAGTCGAGGGATACGGGGTGAGGGGGAGTCGAGGGATACGGGGGGAGGGGGAGTCGAGGGATACGGGGGAGGGGGAGTCGAGGGGAGGGGGAGTCGAGGGATACGGGGGGAGGGGGAGTCGAGGGATACGGGGGGAGGGGGAGTCGAGGGATACGGGGGGAGGGGGAGTCGAGGGATACGGGGGAGGGGGAGTCGAGGGATACGGGGAGGGGGAGTCGAGGGATACGGGGGGAGGGGGAGTCGAGGGATACGGGGGGAGGGGGAGTCGAGGGATACGGGGGGAGGGGGAGTCGAGGGATACGGGGGGAGGGGGAGTCGAGGGATACGGGGTGAGGGGGAGTCGAGGGATACGGGGGGAGGGGGAGTCGAGGGATACGGGGGGAGGGGGAGTCGAGGGATACGGGGGGAGGGGGAGTCGAGGGATACGGGGGAGGGGGAGTCGAGGGATACGGGGGGAGGGGGAGTCGAGGGATACGGGGGGAGGGGGAGTCGAGGGATACGGGGGGAGGGGGAGTCGAGGGATACGGGGGGAGGGGGAGTCGAGGGATACGGGGGGAGGGGGAGTCGAGGGATACGGGGGAGGGGGAGTCGAGGGATACGGGGGGAGGGGGAGTCGAGGGATACGGGGGGAGGGGGAGTCGAGGGATACGGGGGGAGGGGGAGTCGAGGGATACGGGGGGAGGGGGAGTCGAGGGATACGGGGGGAGGGGGAGTCGAGGGATACGGGGGGAGGGGGAGTCGAGGGATACGGGGGGAGGGGGAGTCGAGGGATACGGGGGGAGGGGGAGTCGAGGGATACGGGGGGAGGGGGAGTCGAGGGATACGGGGGGAGGGGGAGTCGAGGGATACGGGGGGAGGGGGAGTCGAGGGATACGGGGGGAGGGGGAGTCGAGGGATACGGGGGGAGGGGGAGTCGAGGGATACGGGGGGAGGGGGAGTCGAGGGATACGGGGGGAGGGGGAGTCGAGGGATACGGGGGGAGGGGGAGTCGAGGGATACGGGGGGAGGGGGAGTCGAGGGATACGGGGTGAGGGGGAGTCGAGGGATACGGGGTGAGGGGGAGTCGAGGGATACGGGGTGAGGGGGAGTCGAGGGATACGGGGTGAGGGGGAGTCGAGGGATACGGGGTGAGGGGGAGTCGAGGGATACGGGGTGAGGGGGAGTCGAGGGATACGGGGTGAGGGGGAGTCGAGGGATACGGGGTGAGGGGGAGTCGAGGGATACGGGGTGAGGGGGAGTCGAGGGATACGGGGGGAGGGGGAGTCGAGGGATACGGGGGGAGGGGGAGTCGAGGGATACAGGGGAGGGGGAGTCGAGGGATACGGGGGGAGGGGGAGTCGAGGGATACGGGGGGCGGGGGAGTCGAGGGATACGGGGGAGGGGGAGTCGAGGGATACGGGGGAGGGGGAGTCGAGGGATACGGGGGAGGGGGAGTCGAGGGATACGGGGGAGGGGGAGTCGAGGGATACGGGGGAGGGGGAGTCGAGGGATACGGGGGAGGGGGAGTCGAGGGATACGGGGGAGGGGGAGTCGAGGGATACGGGGGAGGGGGAGTCGAGGGATACGGGGGAGGGGGAGTCGAGGGATACGGGGGAGGGGGAGTCGAGGGATACGGGGGAGGGGGAGTCGAGGGATACGGGGGAGGGGGAGTCGAGGGATACGGGGGAGGGGGAGTCGAGGGATACGGGGGAGGGGGAGTCGAGGGATACGGGGGAGGGGGAGTCGAGGGATACGGGGGAGGGGGAGTCGAGGGATACGGGGGAGGGGGAGTCGAGGGATACGGGGGAGGGGGAGTCGAGGGATACGGGGGAGGGGGAGTCGAGGGATACGGGGGAGGGGGAGTCGAGGGATACGGGGGAGGGGGAGTCGAGGGATACGGGGGAGGGGGAGTCGAGGGATACGGGGGAGGGGGAGTCGAGGGATACGGGGGAGGGGGAGTCGAGGGATACGGGGGAGGGGGAGTCGAGGGATACGGGGGAGGGGGAGTCGAGGGATACGGGGGAGGGGGAGTCGAGGGATACGGGGGAGGGGGAGTCGAGGGATACGGGGGAGGGGGAGTCGAGGGATACGGGGGAGGGGGAGTCGAGGGATACGGGGGGAGGGGGAGTCGAGGGATACGGGGGGAGGGGGAGTCGAGGGATACGGGGGGAGGGGGAGTCGAGGGATACGGGGGGAGGGGGAGGGAGAGTCGAGGGTTACGGAGGGAGAAGAGTGAGGGGGACAGTCGAGGGATATGGCCGCGGGGGGGAGAAAGAGAGCAACGTTCCCATTAAGCTGCATGGCCGCTCCTGCTCCGGCTTCTCAATGGAAACACTGCGAATGCGCAGAAACTTGAACACCAAAAAAAGAGGGAACATTGGGAGAGAGTCGAGGGTTATGGCAAGGTGATTAGGTGAGGTGTTTCTATTAAAAAGGAATGCTAATGACATTTCCTCAAATTTCTCCACAATCACATGATTCCAATAGTGGATGCAAGTGTTCAATAAGCATGTGTGCTCTGGGTGGAGCCAGCTTGATGGGTCCAACGGCCTTCCCTTGCTCCAGGCTTTCACATTCAATGCAAGATGGTCACTCGATTCTGAAGGTGCGGCGGAGAGACTGGGTCCCGAGAGGAGGCTGCTGGCTGACCCACCTCCGGCCAGGGACCAGTGCATGGGGCGGGGGGGGGGAGGGGGAAACCACTCGATATTGCTGCCCCACACCACCCCCCGCCACCTCCCTCCCCCACCCCCCGCCACACCAACAGCCCCGACAAAAGTAGGGAGGGAAAAACTTCAAATCCCTTAGCCCATCTATATAAAGCCATCACTGCTAACTCGGCCCCATCAGCTGGAGCTCTGCAAAGCCCAGGTCCTTACCTCGGATTTATACACTGATTTATCGGCTGTGTTCTCATCCTCACCCTCTCTATCCCTCTTCGCTTTACCGTGTTTAGCAGCCACTTTCATACTATTCTCATTTCTACTGTTAGCTTTGTCGGAGCTTTGATTTTTGCACACCGAAGGCCCTTTCTCAGGTGACGGAGCAAGACCACGTTTAATATTTCCACTCACTTCTTCATCATCCTCTTCTCCGTCACTACAACTTTCTTTCTTTGATAAAACTTTCTGCAGACAGAACAGACCCAGTGTTAAGATAAAACTTTTCAGTGCTATTCGTAAATTAGTATGAACCCAGCACACTCCGCACAAACCGGGTACGGCAAGGACACCACACCAAAACAGGCGGCTAGACACAGCGTCTGGGGGGGAAGTATAGCAGAAAGAATAAGCTGCTTTATACAGTCCCACAATGTGATAATGACCAGATAAATGGGATAAATATTGACCAGGCACTGGGAGGAACTACCCTGCTCCTCTTCGAATAGTGCCATGGGATCCTTTAGATCCATCCGAGAGGGAAGAGGGGGCCTTGGTTTAACGTCTCTTTCACGGGCTTTTTTTTTTATACAGAGACCGGTGTCGGGAGCAACAGGAGAGTACAGTGAGTATTTAAACTCACTGATGTAAGAAAACTACTGGGCACTTGGTCTAAGCGTTAAACAAAGCTTTAATCAACTGTTTTACAACATGGAGGTCCAATTGTGTCCTTCACTAGTTCGTGTTAAGAATGTCCTGCGCAAGCTGGGCCCGTGCCAGAGTATTTATACGCTCCCTGGACAGCGCCACCCGCAGGCCACTCAGTATTATTTCATAAGTCTTTCTTTCATGAATGACTGATTCATGTCACTCACTTTCGCGGGCTTTATTTATTTATTTATTTTTACAGAGGCCAGTGTCAGGAGCAACAGGAGAGAACAGTAAGTATTTAAACTCACTATCGCGGGCTTTTTTTTTACCGAGGGCGGTGTCGGGAGCAACAGGAGAGAACAGTGAGTATTTATAACTCACTTTCGCGGGCTTTTTTTTACCGAGGTCGGTGTCGGGAGCAACAGGAGAGAACAGTGAGTATTTAAACTCACTTTCGCGGGTTTTTTCAGAGGCTTACCAATCTCGCAGACCGGCGGCGGCAGCATTCCAGAGCCAAGTCACGATTCAAAAAGTGATGCGGGCAAGAGGAAGCAGCTGATTGGGCGAGTACAGCCAGGTGAGTATTTATACTACTCTATAGTTTGACAGTTAAGGTTAATAGTTTATAAAGTTTAGAAGGTCTTAATTTTTGTGGTTATAGCTTCTAAGGTCTCTGTTGTGTAGCGGGGAGTGCTAGTAAACAAGGGCCCTTGAGTATATCATTTAATTGTAGTGTAATTAGTGGTATTGATCTGATTTAATTTAAATTAAAGGGTAAGTCATGGTAGCACAGCTCGGGCCCCGTGGCATGCTCCTCCTGCACTATGTGGGAAATCAGGGACACTTCCTGTGTCCCTGGCGACCATGTGTGCGGGAAGTGTATCTAGCTGCAGCTACTGGCAGACCGCATTGTAGCGCTGGAGCTGCGAATGGATACATACTGGAGCATTCGCGATGCTGAGGACATCGTGGATAGCACGTTTAATGAGTTGGTCACACCGCAGGTAAAGGCTGCACAGGCAGAAAGGGAATGGGTGACCGCCAGGCAAAGTAGTAGGCGCAGGCAGTTAGTGCAGGGGTCCCCTGTGGCCATCCCCCTCTCAAACAAATATACCACTTCGGATATTGTTGAGGGAGATGGCTTATCGGGGGAAGGCAGCAGCAGCCAACTTCCTGGCACCATGGGTGGTTCTGCTGCACAGGACGGGAGGAAAGAGTGGGAGAGCTATAGTGATAGGAGATTCTATTGTAAGGGGAATAGATAGGCGTTTCTGCGGCCGCAAATGAGACTCCAGGATGGTATGTTGCCTCCCTGGTGCAAAGGTCAAGGATGTCTCGGGGCGGTTGCAGGGCATTCTGGAGGGGAAGGGTGAACAGCCAGTTGTCGTGGTGCATACAGGTACCAACGATATAGGTAAAAAACGGGATGAGGTCCTAAAAGCTGAATATAGGGTTAGGAGGTAAATTAAAAAATAGGACCTCAAAGGTAGTAATCTCAGGATTGTTACCAGTGCCACGTGCGAGTCAGAGTAGAATTAGAAGGATATTTCAGGTGAATACGTGGCTAGAGGAATGGTGCAATTCAATTTCAATTTCAATTTTATTTGTCACATAACCAAATACAACAAGTGAAATCCAGTCAGTGAAATGCTTTTTTCTTAACGAGCCGAGCGCACCAAGCAGCAAATGACACTTAGCTGCCTGGTACGCACGGAGCCCGCAAGGACGGCAGCCATCTTCATCGGCGCCATCACAATAGGGTCGGCTCTCGCCTTGCTCCGCCTTTCCCGCACTCCTGCCCGACAATCTTCAGCCGCCGTGGTACCGACATCCCGGGGCCTGCTTCTCTCTGGCTCTCCTTCCACTTATCAATCTTTATCTTAAACCTTCTTTGTGGTCTGGTACTTCAAGGAATGGGAGGGTCTGGCATCATACAGCAAAGGTCCCTTCACCAAATGTAGATCATGAGTTGCAATGGTTGCCAACGTTCTCCTCTGACAGACATCATCGTGTAATTTGGTCTGAGCTACGAGGAATCGTTTCAGTGCATTTCCCAGTCGCAGGTTCATTCCTTCTACAATGCAGCACACAATATAAGGCCTGACATCCTTGATACTGAGAGTGACTTTCACCAGCATGGAAGGACTTTCAGAAACGTGCAGCACTCGCACCACCAATTTGTTCAGGTCTTCCATCCCATCCGATTCACCATCATTGTCCTTCTTCACAGCTTTCTTTATCTTCCTGGCTTTCTCCTTCAGCTCATTCTTCTCCGCACTGTCCATTTTCCCTTTCCCCTTGCCACGGCCCCCTGACCTCAGATAGTCCAAGATGGATTTGGTCTGGCATCCATTCACCATTTTTTCTAGTCGTTTATCTTTTAATTTGTTTCCTTTGAAGTTTATTTCTTTCAGCTTGGGACAGTCAGTGAGCTCGCAAGGAATCTCCGAGAGCTGGTTGTTGGAAAGGTCGAGAGTCCGCAGCGCCGGCAGCTCGCTGACTCCGGGGCCCAGCTCCTGGATGCAGTTGTCAGCGGCGCTGAGGCTGCTGAGCAGCGCCAGGCCGGGCCCCAGGATCTCCGGGGGAAAGGCCCGCCAGCCGGTTGGCCGAGACGTTGAGGGTGGCGAGGCGGAGGCAGCGGCAGCAGCGGAGCGTGGCGGGCAGGGCCTCCAGCCGGTTGGGAGGGATTCAAATTCCTGCGACACTGGAACTGGTTCTGGGGGAGGCGGGACCAGTACAAACTGGACGGTTTGCATCTGGGCGGGACCGGGACTGATGTCCTAGGGGGAGTGTTTGCTAGTGTTGTTGGGCAGGGTTTAAACTAAAATGGCAGGGGATGGCATTAAATGGGAAATTAGAGACGCGTGCAATAAGGGCACGGCAGTTGTCATGGGTGACTTTAATCTACATATAGATTGGGTTAACCAAATTAGCAACAATACTGTGGAGGAGGAATTCCTGGAGTGTATACGGGATGGTTTCCTGGACCAATATGTCGAGGAACCAACTAGAGATCAGGCCATCTCAGACTGGGTATTATGTAATGAGAAAGGATTAATTAGCAATCTTGTTGTGTGAGGCCCCTTGGGTCGGAGCGATCATAATATGATAGAATTCTTCATTAAGATGGAGAGTGAAGTAGTTGATTCAGAGACTAGGTTCCTGAATTTAAATAAAGGAAACTACGATGGTATGAGGCGCGAGTTGGGTAGGATTGATTGGGGAATGTCACTCAAAGGGTTGACGGTGGATAGGCTATGGCAAACATTCAAAGATCGCATGAACTACAGAATTTGTTCATCCCAGTTTGGCATAAAAATAAAAAGGTAACTCAACCGTGGCTAACAAGGGAAATTAGGGATAGCATAAGAACCAAGGAGAGGACATATAAATTGGCCAGAAAAAGCAGTAAACCTGAGGATTGGGAGCTGTTTAGGATTCAACAAAGGAGGACAAAGGGATTAATTAAGGGGAAAATAGAGTATGAGAGTAAGCTTTCAGGGAACATAAAAACTGACTGTAAAAGCTTTTATAGATATTGTGAAGAGAAAAAGATTGGTGAAGTCAAGCGTAGGTCCCTTGCAGTCAGAATCAGGGGAATTTATAATGGGGAACAAAGAAATTGCAGACCAATTAAATACATACTTTGGTTCTGTCTTCACAAAGGAGGACATAAATAACCTCCCAGAGATGTCGGGGAACATAGGGTCTAATGAGAGGGAGGAACTGAAAGAAATCAGTATTTGTAGGGAAATGGTGTTAGGGAAATTGACGGGATTGAAGGCCGATAAATCCCCAGGGCCTGATAATCTACATCCTAGGGTACTTAAGGAAGTGGCCCTAGAAATAGTAGATGCATTGCTGATCATCTTCCAAAATTCTATAGACTCTGGAACAGTACCCATGGATTGGAGGGTAGCTAATGTTACCCCACTATTCAAAAAAGGTGGTAGAGAGAAAATGGGGAATTACAGACCGGTAAGCCTGACATCGGTAGTGGGGAAAATGCTAGAGTCCATTATAAAAGATGTAATAGCAGAGCACTTGGAAAACAGTGATGGGATCGGACAAAGTCAACATGGATTTACAAAAGGTAAACCTTGCTTGACTAATCTACTGGAATTTTTTGAGGATGTAACTGGTAAAATAGATAAGGGAGAACCAGTGGATGTGGTGTATTTGGACTTTCAGAAGGTTTTCGATAAGGTCCCGCATAAGAGATTAGCGTGCAAAGTTAAAGCACATGGGATTGGGGGTAAGGTACTGACTTGGATAGAGAACTGGTTAGCAGACAGGAAGTAAAGAGTTGGAATAAACGGGTCATTTTCCGAGTGGCAGGCAGTGACTAGTGGGGTACCGCAGGGATCGGTGCCATGACCCCAGCTATTCACAATATACATTAATGATCTAGACGAGGGAGCTAAATGTAATATCTCCAAGTTTGCAGACGACACAAAGCTGGGTGGGCGTGTGTGCTGTGAGGAGGATGCAGAGAAACTCCAGTATGATTTGGACAGGTTGGGTGATTGGGCAGATGCATGGCAGATGCAATATAATGTGGATAAATGTGAGGTTATCCACTTTGGTGGCAAAAACAGTAAGGTAGATTATTATCTGAACGGCAATAGATTGGGAAAAGTGGAAGTACGACGAGACCTGGGTGTCCTTGTGCACCAGTCACTGAAGGTAAGCATGCAAGTGCAGCAGGCGGTTAAGAAGGCAAATGGTATGTTGGCCTTCATAGCGAGAGGATTCGAGTACAGGAGCAAGGATGTCTTGCTGCAGTTGTACAGGGCCTTGGTGAGACCACATCTTGAGTATTGTGTGCAGTTTTGGTCGCCTTATCTGAGGAAGGATGTTCTTGCCATGGAGGGAGTGCAGCGAAGATTCACCAGACTGATACCTGGGATGGCAGGAATGACGTATGAAGAGAGATTGGGTCGATTAGAATGATAGGGGATCTCATTGAAACTTATTAAATTCTAACAGGACTAGACAGACTAGATGCAGGAAGGATGTTCCCGATGGCGGGGGAGTCCAGAACCAGGGGTCACAGTCTAAGGATAAAGGGGTAAGCCATTTAGGACTGAGATGAGGAGGAATTTCTTCACCCAGAGAGTGGTGAACCTGTGGAATTCTCTACCACACAAGGCAGTTGAGACCAATTCATTAAATATATTCAAGAAGGAGTTGGATATATTTCTTAAGGCTAAAGGGATCAAGGGATATGGGGAGAAAGCAGGGACAGGGTACTGAATTTGGATGATCAGCCATGATCTCATTAAATGGCGAAACAGGCTCGAGGGGCCGAATGGCCGACTCCTGCTCCTATCTTCTATGTTTCTATGTCTCATCTCAAAGACTTGAGGTGGATTAACTTAGCACTGACAGCACTAGATTGTTTCCTGGGATGAGAGGGCTGTCCTATGAGAAGAGATTGAGTAGATTGGGCCAATACTCTCTAGAGTTTAGACGAATGAAAGGTGATCTCATTGATTAATAATGGAAAATAAGGAGATGGCAGTTGAATTGAACAGGTATTTTGCATCGGTTTTCACTATAGAGGATTCAAGTAACATTCCAGAAATAGCTGTAAATCAGGAAATGGAAGGGAGGGAGGAACTCAAGAAATTTACATTCACCAGTGAAGTGGTACTGAGCAATTTGTTGGAGCTGCGGGCTGACAAGTCCCCGTGTCCTAATGGACTTTATCCTAGGGTCTTAAAAAAAGTGGCTGGTGAGACAGTTGATGTGTTGGTTTTAATTTTCAAAAACTCCTTAAGATTCGGGGAAGGTTCCATTAGATTGGAAAATAGCAAATGTAACTCCTTTATTCAAAAAGGGAGGGAGGGAGACAGAAAGCAGGAAACTACAGGCCAGTTAGCTTAACATCTGTCACAGGGAAGATGTTAGAAACCATTATTAAAGACATTACCTTGAACTTTTCTAAATGCCCTGCTATAATCAGGCAGAGTCAACATGGTTTTGTGAAAGGGAAATCATGTTTCACCAATTTATTTGAGTTATTTGAGGAAGTAACATGTGCTGTGGATAAAGGGGAACCGTATACTTCCAGAAGGCATTTGATAAGGTGCCACTTCAAAGGTTATTGCAGACAATAAAAGCTCATGGTGTAGGGGGTAACATATTGGCATGGATAGAAGATTGGCTAGCTAACAGGAATCAGAGAGTAGGCATGAATGGGTCATTTTCTGGTTGGCAAGATGTAACGAGTGGTGTGCCAAAGGGATCGGTGCTGGGGCCTCAACTTTTTACAATTTATATAAATGACTTGGATGAAGGGACCGAAGGTATGGTTGCTAAATTTGCTGATGACACAAAGATAGGTAGGAAAGTAAATTGTGAAGAGGACATAAGTGTTGTGTCGGTACCTTTCTACCTAGACACAATTTAGGACTCAGAACGCAGAGATTCAAACATGAAGTGTTTTATTGGAAGGAAAGGAAGTTCTGGCAAGTTCCGAACAAAGAGAGCTAAACTTAACCGAGAGAATACCCAACCATTTATCTCCTGTGACAGCGCCACCACAGGTGGGAGGAGAACACACAATAGAACACACAATACATAACATTTCCTCCCCTCTTAAATGGAAGGTCCACATTATTCCTCAATAGGTAAGTTACTTTCAATACACTCAACTAACCAAGGGTAGAGGTAGACTGCCTCAAACCCTGACTTTACCCTGGGGTTTATTCTGCCCCAGTCTTGTGGGTAAGTCACTAAGCCTACAGATCAAAGCGTCTTGGAGGCCGCCGCTCTCTGACAGGATACCGGCGGTCATCGCTGGCTTCCACAGCAGTAGGCATTGACACAGGCCTGGATGGAGAAGGTGCCTGTGTCAGTTGAAAGTCAGGAGTTTGCACAGGTGGAACAGTCTCTTTGACTTCCTGTGTTGGAGAAGAGCACTGTGGCAAAGGATGCTGGTTTGCGGTATCATTCGGAAACAGTTCAGGCCAACCAGCCGTTGGAGCCTCTGTGGCTGTCTCTGCTCCTAGCAACAGTTGATCTGTGTGTCTTCTCCAGACGACGTCCTCAGCAGTCTCAACCGTGTAAGACACAGGGCCTGTCTGCGCGATCACCGTAGCAGGAACCCATTTCAGTCCAGTGTTGTAGTTTCGAGCTAGGACGTGCTCTCCAGGGTGAAACCGTCTCTCCTTGGCTCTTTTCTCTCTTTTCAACTTGAGCTTGTTGTTGACGATGGACAACCTGCTCTGCCCTTGGAGGTTTGAGTAAGTCAAAACTTGTCCGCAACTGCCTCTTCATCATGAGCGAAGCGGGGGAAGTTTTGGTTGTGGCATGCGCCTCGTTCCTGTAGGACAACAGGAAGCTGTTCAGACGTTGGTAGATTGAGCCCTGACCTTGCGATGCCTTCAAGGCGTGCTTCAAAGTTTGCACGAGCCTTTCTGCCTGGCCATTAGTAATGGGATGATAGGGCGCAGACCTGATGTGTTGGACACCATTCACATGCAGGAAGGTTGCAAACTCCTGTGATACAAATTGTGGACCAGTCACTTACGAGTTGTTCCGGTGAGCCATAACGGCTGAACATCTCACCAAGTTTCTCAATTGTTTTCTCTGCCGTGGTAGACCTCATCACAGCGACCTCCGGCCACTTGCTACGAGCGTCCACAACCACCATAAACATCTTCCCTTCGAAAGGACCGGCGAAGTCCACATGTACTCACTGCCACACTTCTGCAAGCCAATCCCAGGGGTGTAGGGTTGCCAGCTGTGGAACATTCCGGACCGTTTGACATGGGGAACATGTTTTGGCTTACTCCTCAATATTCCCATCGAGACCTGGCCACCAGAAGTAGCTTCTTGCCATTTCCTTCATCCGAACCATCCCACTGTGGCCTGTATGAAGTTGTTGCAGTATAGGTTCCCTCAGAGGTGGCGGAATGATGACACAGCGTCCCCAAAGAAGACAACTTGCCTGGACGGAGAGCTCATTTCTTTTTGAAACATAAGGTTTCAAACTAGGAGAATCTCCTATCGCTCTCCCTCGAATGACATCGTCCATTACCTCAGACAGGACTGGATCGTTGCGGGTGTACCTTCGCACCTGAACTGCAGTGACAGGTGCTCCCTCCACTTGTCTAAAGTAGAAGATGTCTATCTGACGAGGCTCTGGGGGAGTAACAGGCAAGGGTAGCCTCGAGAGACCGTCTGCGTTGCCGTGCAAGTCCGATTTGCGATATTTGATGTCGTATGTGTGTCCTGACAACAGTAAAGCCCACCTTTGCATCCTGCTTGCAGCGAGAGACGGAATTCCGGTGTGGGGCCCGAAGATTGAAGTCAATGGACGGTGGTCTGTCAGGAGTGTGAACCTTCTCCCAAACAGGTACTGATGAAATTTTCGAATTCCAAAAACGATTCCCAAGGCCTCGCGCTCGACCTGCGCATAGTTACTCTCGGCCTTGTTCAAGGTGCATGATGCGAAGGCGATAGGTTTCTCTTCACCCGAAGGCATGATGTGGGATATGACTGCTCCCACACCATATGGTGATGCATCACATGCTAGCTGCACGGGTAGCTTTGGGTCGAAGTGTGTCAGGACCTCCGAATTCAGCAATGCTTTCTTTGCTTGGGCGAAAGCTTCGTTGCACAGTTCAGTCCATTTCCATGTTTTGCCTTGACATAGCAACTGATGTAACGGCTTCAGCAATGTTGCTAAGTCTGGAATAAACTTCCCATAGTAGTTAAGTAGCCCCAGAAATGAACGTAACTGGCTCACATTCTGGGGTGCTGGGGCCTCCACGATCGCCTTGACCTTTGGCAGCGCCTTATGCAGGCCAGTAGCGTCAATCACATGCCCCAGGTACTCAACTGAAGACTGAAAGAATTCACATTTGTCTTTACGAACTCTGAGTCCGTACTCTTTCAGTCGTTGTAGTGTCGCATCCAAGTTCAGAAGATGATCCTCCTCATTTGTCCCAGTGACAAGGATGTCGTCCAGGTAGCACTGGACTCCTGGCAGTCCACTCAAAATCTGATCCATTGCCCTTTGGAATAGAGCAGGGGCCGACGTAATTCCAAACGGAAGGCGGCAGTACCTGTATAGCCCCTTGTGTGTCACAATTGTCAGCAGCTCCTTTGATTTGTCATCGACATGCATTTGTAGATAAGCCTGGCATAAGTCTATTTTGCTGAACTTTTGCCCTCCGGCCAGGCCCATAAAAAGATCATCAATGAGGGGAAGAGGGTACTGTTCCGCAGACAGCACCGGGTTAATAGTCACTTTAAAATCCCCGCAGATTCGAACAGATCCATCCTTTTTCAGGACAGGAACAATGGGTGTGGCCCATTTGCTCACGCTCACAGGCTCCAGGACTCCATTCTCGACTAAGGCCTCCAAGTTAGCCTCAACTTTTGGCCTAATTGCATAGGGTACAGGTCGGGCTTTGTGAAACTTCGGCTTGCTGTCAGGTTTAATGTCCAGTCTCACGCTGATCTTTTTCATGCTCCCAAGTTCCCCATTGAAGAGTTCTGCATGTTTGTTTAACACTGCAGTCAGACCTGACTCCCCTTTTGACATCATGCAGACTGCAGGCCAGTCCAGCGTGATTTTCTCTAGCCACGCACGTCCCAGTAGCGATGGGTAATTTCCCTTTACCACATATAGTGGCAGTTTTGCAGTCTGTCCGTTCAATTTAACTGTCACCTCAATGACGCCTCTCATGGCCACAGGTTCGCCGGTATACGTCTTTAGCACAATGTTTGTTGGCTGACGGGTAAGATGCTTTAGCATTTTGTTGTAGACAGTGTCTGAAACAAGGGACACAGCCGCGCCTGTGTCCACCTCCATCCGCACTGATTGTCCCTCCACCAGTGGTGACACCCAGTAGCCATTTGAACCACCTGCAACCGTCAGTATATGCACCTCTTCCTCCTCAGAGGTGTCGCTCCCCTCTGTTTTGCTTGTTCCATCATACTGCACTGAATGAACACTCTTTTTCCTCTCTTGTCCAAATACAGACATTTGCTTCCATGCTTCCCAGCTCTGTCTGTTCTTTTTTTACCTCTACAGGCGCGTTCAATGTGACCCTTTTTGCCACAATTTCGGCATTCCAGCTCCATACACCAGCAGTCATTAGCGTGATGGCCCGTTTTCCCACAACGGTAACATGTGCCGTTCCGCGCACCTTTAGGCTCAGACGACACCTTGTGAACTCTCCCTGTTGAACTCAACTGGTGAGCCTCCTTTTCCACCATCTCCATGGAGACACTAACTTCAATGGCCTTTTCAAGAGTAAGGTTGTCCTCATTAAGAAGGCGCTTCAGTGTGGCTGCATTTTGCAGACCACACACAAGTCTGTCTCTAATGGTGTCATTCAGCACCTCCTTGAACTGGCAGTGTTCCGACAACCTTTTTAAAGCAGCAATAAACATCGTCACTGATTCCCCCTCCTCTTGATTCCGTTTGTGAAATCTAAATCTCTCAGCAATAACCAGAGGTTTTGGTGAAAAATGTGCTCCAAGAATTTCCACTAGTTGCTTATATGTTTTAGTTCCTGGCTTATCTGGCTGCAAAGTAAATTGAAAGTCTTCGGCCCGATTACACTCAAAAAGGTAGGCACGACCTTTTCATTTGCCACCGCATTCGCCAATACAAAATAGTCAAAACGTTCCGTATATGCGCTCCATTGCTCCACATTTTCATCAAAATCAGCGATGTTTCCTAATATAGTAGCCATCTCACGTTTCAAATTAAATTTTCTGTTTACTCACTGCACCCGTAACGTACGCAGATTCATCCGCTCCTCGTTGCCACTTGTTGTGTCGGTACCTTTCTACCTAGACACAATTTAGGACTCAGAACTCAGAGATTCAAACATGAAGTGCTTTATTGGAAGGAAAGGAAGTTCTGGCAAGTTCCAAACAAAGAGAGCTAAACTTAACCGAGAGAATACCCAACCATTTATCTCCTGCGACAGCGCCACCACAGGTGGGAGGAGAACACACAATAGAACACACAATACACAACAATAAGGAGGCTACAAAGGGATATAGATAGGTTAAGTCAGTGGGCAAAGATCTGGCAAATGGAGTATAATGTGGGAAAATGTGAAACCGTCCATTTTGGCAGGAAGAAGAAAAAAGTATATTATCTAAATGGTGAGAGATTGCAGAGCTCTGAGATGCAGAGGGATCTGGGTGTCCTGGTGCATGAATCGCAAAAGGTTACTATGCAGGTACAGCAAGTAATTAGGAAAGCTAATAGAATGTTATTGTTTATTGCGAGGGGAATTGAAAAGAAAAGTAGGGAGGTTATGCTTCCGTTATACAGGGCATTGGTGAGACCACATCTGGAGTACTGTGTACAGTATTGGTCTCCTTATTTAAGGAAGGATGTAAATACGTTGGAAGCAGTTCAGAGAAGGTTTACTAGACTAATACCTGGAATGGGCGGGTTGTCTTATGAGGAAAGGTTGGACAGGCTAGGCTTGTATCCGCTGGAGTTTAGAAGAGTAAGAGGTGACTTGATTGAAACATATAAGATCCTGAGGGGTCTGGACAGGGTGGATGTGGAGAGGATGTTTCCTCTTGTGGGAGAATCTAGAACTAGGGGTCACTGTTTACAAATAAGGGGTCGCCCATTTAAGACAGAGATGAGGAGAAAGTTTCTCTCAGAGGGTCGTGAGTCTTTGGAATTCTGTTCCTCACAGGGAGCAGAGTCTTTGAATATTTTTAAGGCAGAGGTAGATAGATTCTTCATAAGCAAGGGGGTGAAAGGTTATCGGGGGTAGGCGGGAATGTGGAGTAATCAGATCAGCCATGATCTTATTGGATGGAGGAGCAGGCTCGAGGGGCCGAATGGCCTACTCCTGCTCCTAATTCGTATGATCGTACGTATCTCATTGAAACATAAGATTCTGAGGGGGATTGACAGGGTAGATGCTGAGGGATTGTTTCCCCCTGGCTGGAGTCTAGAACTGGGGGTCACAGCCTCAAGATAAGGAGTCAGCCATTTAGGACTGAGATGAGGAGGAATTTCTTCACTCAGAGGTTTGTCAATCTTTGGAATTCTCTACCCCAGAGGGCTATGGACGCTCAGTCGTTAAATATATTTAACACGGAGATCGATAGAATTTTGGACTCTAGGGGAATCAAGGGATATGGGGATCAGCAGGAAAGTGGAGTTGAGGTCGATGATCAGCCATGATCTCATTGAATGGCGGAGCAGGCTCAAGGGGCCGAATGGCCTACTCCTGCTCCTAATTCTTATGTTCCTACGGACCAGGCATTGACACTGGGACGATCCTGTTTTGTGTGGCTCAATGCTACATACTGTTTTAACGGCTGAATACGGAGCGGAGAAGCACAGCTGCAAACCTCTAAGCATCAATCCATCACCTGTGCATTAAGCTCTTATCAAATGCAACAGGATAATTATCTTACCTTATCATTAATATTCTCTTCAATTTTATTCTCACTTCTATTTTCTTTTTCTAATTTTTGTTGCCGTCTTCGCTCTTTCTGTCTCTGAAGAGAAGTAAATCCAGTCAATCAATACAATCACCAAGCTTTAATCGTAACGTGTGCAGGGAGATGCACATCCAGTGATTATCCATCACCAAGCTTTAATCGTAACGTGTGCAGGGAGAGGCACATCCAGTGATTATCCATCACCAAGCTTTAATCGTAACGTGTGCAGGGAGATGCACATCCAGTGATTATCCATCACCAAGCTTTAATTATACCACTGTTGGGAAGGTGTTAGTGTTACAGTATACAAAGAAACACAGTCAAACACTTGAACACAGGTACCTGGGGCATGGATCCGAGATAGGAGCCCTGCTTTAGTGCAGTAATGTGGAGTGGAGGTACACGATCAGCCATGATCTTATGGCCGAACGGCATACCCCTACTCCTAGTTCTTATATTTATTGAACACAGGTACCTGGGGCATGGATCTGAGACAGAATCCCTGCTTTAAACACAGGTACCTGGGGCATGGATCTGAGACAGGATCCCTGCTTTAAACACAGGTACCTGGGGCATGGATCTGAGATGGAAGCCCTGCTATAAACACAGGTACCTGGGGCATGGATCTGAGACAGGATCGCTGCTATAAACACAGGTACCTGGGGCATGGATCTGAGACAGGATCACTGCTATAAACACAGGTACCTGGGGCATGGATCTGAGACAGGAGCCCTGTTTTAAACACAGGTACCTGGGGCATAGATCTGAGACGGAAGCCATGCTTTAAACACAGGTACCTGGGGCATGGATCTGAGACAGGAGCCCTGCTTTAAACACAGGTACCTGGGGCATGGATCTGAGACAGGAGCCCTGCTTTAAACACAGGTACCTCGGGGCATGGATCTGAGACAGGATCGCTGCTATAAACACAGGTACCTGGGGCATGGATCTGAGACAGGAGCCCTGCTATAAACACAGGTACCTGGGGCATGGATCTGAGACAGGATCGCTGCTATAAACACAGGTACCTGGGGCATGGATCTGAGACAGGATCGCTGCTATAAACACAGGTACCTCGGGGCATGGATCTGAGACCGAACCGCTGCTTTAAACATAACCCGCTGCAGTCAGACACTTACTTTTTTCTTAAGTCTTCGTTTTTCAGCCTTCCTCTTAGCCTGTTCTTCTTCATTAACCAACTCTTGAGCAATTCTCTCAGCTTCCTGCAAAGCACAGCGCAACATAGAAACATAGAAGATTGGAGCAGGCCATTCAGCCCCTCGAGCCTGTTCTGCCATTTAATGAGATCATGGCTGATCATCCAAATTCAGTACCCTGTCCCTGCCTTCTCTCCATATCCCTTGATTCCTTTAGCCTTAAGAAATATATCTAACTCCTTCTTGTATATATTTAATGAATTGGCCTCAACTGCCTTCTGTGGTAGAGAATTCCACAGGTTCACCACTCTCTGGGTGAAGAAATTCCTCCTATCTCAGTCCTAAATGGCTTACCCCTTATCCTTAGACTGTGACCCCTGGTTCTGGACTCCCCCACCATCGGGATCATCCTTCCTGCATCTAGTCCTGTTAGAATTTTATAAGTTTCAATGAGATCCCCTCTCATTCTTCTAAACTCTAACGAATATAAGCCTAATCGACCCAATCTCTCTTCATACTTCATTCCTGCCATTCCAGGTATTAGTCTGGTGAATCTTCCTCAGATAAGGCGACCAAAACGGCACACAATACTCAAGGTGTGGTCTCACCAAGGCCCTGTACAACTGCAGCAAGACATCCTTGTTCCTGTACTCAAACCCTCTCACTACGAAGGCCAACATACCATTTGCCTTCTTAACCGCCTGCTGCACCTGCATGCTTACCTTCAGCGACTGGTGCACAAGGACACCCAGGTCTCGTTGCACTTCCCCTTTTCCCAATCTATTGCCGTTCAGATAATAATCTGCCTTCCTGTTTTTGCCACCAAAGTGGATAACCTCGCATTTATCCACCTTATACTGCATCTGGCATACATCTGCCCAATCACCCAACCTGTCCAAATCATACTGGAGTTTCTCTGCATCCTCCTCACAGCACACGCACCCACCCAGCTTTGTGTCGTCTGCAAACTTCCCTCGTCTAGATCATTAATATATATTGTGAATAGCTGGGGTCCGAGCACCGATCCCTGCGGTACCCCTCTAGTCACTGCCTGCCACTCAGAAAAAGACCCGTTTATTCCAACTCGTTGCTTCCTGTCTGCTAACCAGTTCTCTATCCAAGTCAGTACCTTACCCCCAATCCCATGTGCTTTAACTTTACACGCTATTCTCTTATGTGGGACCTTATCGAAAGCCTTCTGAAAGTCCAAATGCACCACATCCACTGGTTCTCCCTCATCTATTCTACCAGTTACATCCTCAAAAAATTCCAGTAGATTAGTCAAGCATGATTTACCTTTTTGTAAATCCATGTTGACTTTGTCTGATCCTGTCACTGTTTTCCAAGTGCTCTGCTATTACATCTTTTATAATGGACTCTAGCATTTTCCCCACTACTGATGTCAGGCTTACCGGTCTATAATTCCCCGTTTTCTCTCTACCACCTTTTTTAAATAGTGGGGTCACATTAGCTACCCTCCAATCCATGGGTACTGTTCCAGAGTCTATAGAATTTTGGAAGATGACCAGCAATGCATTTACTATCTCTAGGGCCACTTCCTTAAGTACCCTAGGATGTAGATTATCAGGCCCTGGGGATTTATTGGCCTTCAATCCCGTCAATTTCCCTAACACCATTTTCCTACAAATACTGATTTCATTCAATTCCTCCCTCTCATTAGACCCTATGTTCCCCGACATCTCTGGGAGGTTATTTGTGTGCTCCTTTGTGAAGACAGAACCGAAGTATGTATTTAATTGGTCTGCCATTTCTTTGTTCCCCATTATAAATTCCCCCGATTCTGACTGCAAGGGACCTACACTTGACTTCACCAATCTTTTTCTCTTCACATATCTATAGAAGCTTTTACAGTCAGTTTTTATGTTCCCCGCAAGCTTACTCACATTCTATTTTCCCCTTCTTAATTAATCCCTTTGTCCTCCTTTGCTGAATCCTAAACTGCTCCCAATCCTCAGGTTTGCTGCTTTTTCTGGCCAATTTATATGTCCTCTCCTTGGATCTTATGCTATCCCTAATTTCCCTTGTTAGCCACAATTGAGTCACCATTTTTGTTTTATTTTTATGCCAAACAGGGATGAACAATTTCTATAGTTCATCCATGCGATCCTTAAATGTTTGCCATTGCCTATCCACCGTCAACCCTTTAAGTAACGCTCCCCAACCCATCCTATTCAACTCGTGCCTCATACCATCGTAGTGTCCTTTATTTAAATTCAAGACCCCAGTCTATGAGTCAACTACTTCACTCTCCATCTTAATGAAGAATTCTATCATATTATGATCGCTCCTCCCCAACGGGACTCGCACAACAAGATTGCTAATTAATCCTCTCTCATTACATAGTACCCAGTCTAAGATGGCCTGATCTCTAGTTCCTCGACATATTGGTCCAGGAAACCATCCCGTATACACTCGAGGAATTCCTCCTCCACAGTATTGTTACTAATTTGGTTAGCCCAATCTATATGTAGATTGAAGTCACCCATGATAACTGCTGTGCGCTTATTGCACGCTTCTCTAATTTCCTGTTTAATGCCATCCCCAACCTCAGCATTACTGTTTGGGGGGTCTGTATACAACTCCCACTAACGTTTTCTGCCCCTTGGTATTTCTCAGCTCTACCCATACAGATTCCACATCATCAGAGCTAATATCCTTCCTTACTATTGTGTTAATCTCCTCTTTAACCAGCAATGCTACCCCACCTCCTTTTCCCTTTCCTTCCTAAATATTGAATACCCCTGGATTTTGAATTCCCAGCCTTGGTCACCCTGGAGCCATGTCTCCGTAATCCCAATTATATCTTATCCGTTTACATCCATTTAATACGGAGTTGACACTACATCACCGTGCGCACACCAACTGCAGCCGAGCTCTCACTTCTCCCGACACAAACCCAGGACAGGACGGGATCTCACTGCACCCATGACAAACCCAGGACAGGACGGGATCTCACTGCACCCGACACAAACCCAGGACAGGACGGGATCTCACTGCACCCGTGACAAACACAGGACAGGACGGGATCTCACTGCACCCATGACAAACCCAGGACAGGACGGGATCTCACTGCACCCGACACAAACACAGGACAGGACGGGATCTCACTGCACCCGACACAAACCCAGGGCAGGACGGGATCTCACTGCACCCGACACAAACCCAGGACAGGACGGGATCTCACTGCACCCGACACAAACCCAGGACAGGACGGGATCTCACTGCACCCGACACAAACCCAGGACAGGACGGGATCTCACTGCACCCGACACAAACCCAGGACAGGACGGGATCTCACCGCACCCGACACAAACCCAGGACAGGACGGGATCTCACTGCACCCGGCACAAACCCAGGACAGGACAGGATCTCACTGCACCCGTGACAAACCCAGGACAGGACGGGATCTCACTGCACCCGACACAAACCCAGGACAGGACGGGATCTCACTGCACCCGACACAAACCCAGGACAGGACGGGATCTCACTGCACCCGACACAAACCCAGGACAGGACGGGATCTCACTGCACCCGACACAAACCCAGGACAGGACGGGATCTCACTGCACCCGACACAAACCCAGGACAGGACGGGATCTCACTGCACCCGTGACAAACCCAGGACAGGACGGGATCTCACTGCACCCGACACAAACCCAGGACAGGACGGGATCTCACTGCACCCGACACAAACCCAGGACAGGACAGGATCTCACTGCACCCGACACAAACCCAGGACAGGACGGGATCTCACCGCACCCGACACAAACCCAGGACAGGACGGGATCTCACCGCACCCGACACAAACCCAGGACAGGACGGGATCTCACCGCACCCGACACAAACCCAGGACAGGACGGGATCTCACTGCACCCGACACAAACCCAGGACAGGACGAGATCTCACCGCACACGACACAAACCCAGGACAGGACGGGATCTCACCGCACCCAACACAAACCCAGGACAGGACGGGATCTCACTGCACCCGACACAAACCCAGGACAGGACGGGATCTCACTGCACCCGACACAAACCCAGGACAGGACGGGATCTCACTGCACCCGGCACAAACCCAGGACAGGACGGGATCTCACTGCACCCGACACAAACCCAGGACAGGACGGGATCTCACTGCACCCGACACAAACCCAGGACAGGACGGGATCTCACCGCACACGACACAGGCCCAATACCTCTGTGGTATCATGCACAGCTGGAATTCTCACGTTTACCTACCTCGGCAGGGCCTCTATATGAATTAGAGCCTGTTATACTGTATAGATCTGTAACGTTTTTATGCCTGGACGACAACTCTGGAGTATCGCAGAGGAAATTTCTCCGCATTCCGCAGAACGTGCTTGAGCAATCTAAGTGGTTGTATTCATCATCGTCATTCGAATCGTCCTCATCATCATAGGTGTAATCATCATCCTCCCCCTCGCTGGAATCTACTCCTACAGAATCAACAGAAGCCCACTGTAATGTCACACACTGCCTTTATTTCTCTCCTAGCCCTGGTATTCTTCCATCCTAGAATCACAGCACAGAATGAGGCCATTCAGCCCATCGAGGCTGCGCCGGCTCTTTCGAAGAGCAATCCAGTTAGTCCCACTCCCCCGATCTTTTCCCATATCCCTGCAGTTCTTTCTCCTTCAAGCACTTCATCTCAACTCCGTCCAGGGATGTGGTTCTATTGGCGCTACCAGCCCGGGGTCACACCACCCGATTGGCCTTCCTTCATGTATGAGCGAGTGCTAACACGCATTTCAACCACGGATTGCATTACACCGAGCCAGACCCGCTTCTCGCTCGATGTTCACATGCACACACCAGGGGTCAGTGGGCAGCGATCAGCAGCAGGAACCCCAGCTGCTTTATATATAAAGGCAAGCTGCTGTTGCTGCTGCTTTTCCATGTCTCTCTGGCCCAGGGGCATTAAGTATAATAGTGGTGCCGCTACTGCCAGGGACACAGCGGGTTCAAAACCAGATGTTGGATGAGGGATAAATATTGGCCAAGACACCAGGGATAACTCCCCTGCTCTTCTTCGAAATGGTATCTTTTACATCCACCCGAGAGAGCAGACGGGGGCCTCGGTTTAACATCTCATCCGAAAGACGGCACCTCCAACAGTGCAGCACTCCCTCAGCAGGGCACTGGAAATCTCCCTTCCCCTGCTCCCTTTAAACATTTCATTTTGCTTACTCTTTTCAATTTCCCCAAAACTCTACACTTTTTTTTATCAAGTCTCTTTCACCAGTAGAAAATCTTCCTTTAAACCCTTGTAGTTGCTGGATGACGTCTTCACTGGTGTGAGCAGGGTACAGTACAGACTGTATTCAGTCAGATACAGAGCCTCAGTGAGCACAAACTGCAACTATAACAGAACATCAGGTTCAACACAGCGTGGCAGAGCACCAACCAGTGAGGTAGCTGCAGAGCTCTGGTTACCTCCCAGGGGGCATACGGTGAAGGCAGTGAGTACCTGCCCTACACAGAGCTGCAGGATCCCAGTGTTGATCTCTGGGGCTGTGCTGAATGGCAGACATGCAATGTTACGGATGCTGCAGTCAGCATCAGCGCCCCGGTGTTACAGAGGGGAGACCGTCTAAGGCTCGTTCCCGTGGACGCCATCGAGCAGCCCTTGGTGGAGGGGCGCTTGCAGACACCCAGCTCAGCCGTGATGTTCCCCCATGGTTGAATGAGCTGCCTTCACTCACTGTATGATCCCACGTAAGAATGGTCACTCAGGTGAGGAAGCAGAGGGCCACAGGGTCCCATGAAACTGTACCCCAGCAACAATTGGCACGGTCAAGAAGAGGGAGAGAAAACTGCGGGGGGGGGGGGGGAGAAGGGTGGTGACGACAAAATAAAACAAAAACGTTAACGTCAATACGAAGACTAAGCAGGAATGACGCTGCCACAAATTACCAAACACATGCTGCTCCATCATGGCTGGCTCTGCATTAAAGACGTACTGATGAACTTTGACTGGATTGTCCTCCACCAGATTTTTAAACAGAGTTTCCATCTTCTGCAAGAGAGAACATTAAAATAAATTACTGTCAGCAGTAATCAGTACCCACATAATACTGAAACCTTGCAGTAATCAGTACCCATAGTATACTAAAAACCTTGGTGTCCAATTTGATACTGAGCTGAGCTTTCGACCCCCCGCTCCATCACCAAGACCACCTCCGTAACATCACCCATCTCTGCCCCGGCTCAGCTCGTCAGCTGCTGAAATCCTCATCCTTCTCTTTGTTACCCGAGTGCGGTTTGAACAGAGTGCTGGGAGTTGGGCGAGTCAGGGAGTCTTAACTGTTTGCTAAAATCAAACTTTTGTTTGTTTCACATTTACTGTTTACTGTTTAAAATCTAAATTTCCCAGCCTTAAGCAGGGTTATAAAGGGATATACAAGGCCTACAATTCAAAGCAGCTGAAGGCAGTTAATTAGGGAAGCTAGATCATACTGGTTTTCCTGTAGCAGGGCTTAGCCAGCTCCTTTGTTCCAGGGCCTATAAAAACAGGCTTTGCAGTGCCATTTGCACTAAGTGCGGTTTGAACAGAGTGTTGGGACTTGGGTGAGTCAGGTGAGGAGTGGAAGGAGGAGCTCCCTTGCTTCGCCTTTGCTTTTCCTAACTTTTCACCCTGTCGGAATTGGTTCTTACTTTACACCAAGGAAAGAGTCCGAGTCCGAGAGCGGGAGCAGTCAAACAACAACAACTACTGCAAAACCGCGAAAGCGATGTCACAACCAGGGAAGGAGCTGATTGGTAAGTAGGACCTGGTGAGTATTTCTACATTCTAGTCGTTAAAGTAAAAGTACGGTCTCTAGTTTAGAGTAAGTAGTGTTTAAAGTGAAGTAAGGTCCCTAGTGTATTTAATATTCTTTAATTTAAAGGAAGTAAAGGGAGTAAATTAAGGGTAGGACATGGCAGGGCAGCTTGGC
Organism: Somniosus microcephalus; assembly: GCF_052327205.1. NCBI lineage: Eukaryota > Metazoa > Chordata > Chondrichthyes > Squaliformes > Somniosidae > Somniosus > Somniosus microcephalus. The sequence continues at coordinate 385,011,842 of NC_140988.1, read as the reverse complement.
AGCATGGAGTGCTCCTCCTGTGCTATGTGGGAAGTCACGGACACTTTCGGGTGAACACGTGTGCAGGAAGTGTCTCCAGCTGCAGCTACTCGAAATCCGCGTTTCGGAGCTGCGGCTGGCGTCACTGTGGAGCATCCGCGAGGCTAAGATCTTCGTGGATAACACGTTTAACAAGGTGGTCACACCGCAGGTAAAGAGTGCACAGGCAGAAAGGGAATGGGTGACCGCCTTCCTAAAAGAACTAGGAAGGTAGTGCAGAAGTCACCTGGGTCCATCTCCCACTACAACAGATTTTCCGTTTTCGATACTGCTGGGGGAAATGGTTTCTCAAGGGAATGCAGCAAGAGCCAAGTCCGTGGCACTACGAGTGGCTCAGCTGCACAGGAGGGGAGGAAAAAGAGTGGGAGAGCAATAGTGATAGGGGATTCTATCGTAAGGGCAACAGATAGACGTTTCTGTGGCCGCAGACGTAACTCCAGGATGGTATGTTGCCTCCCTGGTGCCAGGGTAAAGGATGTCACTGAGGGCTGCAGGACATTCTGAAGGGGGAGAGTGAACAGCCAGAGGTCGTGGTCCATATCGGTACCAACGACATAGGTTGAAAGAGGGACGAGGTCCTGCAAGCAGAATATAGGGAGCTAGGAAATAAATTAAAAAGCAGGACCTCAAAGGTAGTAATCTCAGGATTACTCCCAGTGCCACGTGCTAGCGAGAGCAGAAACAGGAGAATAGACCAGTTGAATGCGTGGCTGGAGAGATGATGCAGGACGGAGGGATTTAAATTCCTGAGGCATTGAGACCGATTCTGGGGAAGGTGGGACCTGTATAAGCTGGACGGGTTACACCTCAGCAGAACCGGGACCAACATCCTCACAGCGGGGTTTGCTAGTGCTGTTGGGAAGGATTTAAACTGGTTTGTCAGGGGGCTGGGAACCTAAGTGTGGGCCCAGAACGGAGAGAAACAAAGCTGGAAGTGCAAGTTAGAAAAGTAGTCAGCAAAACTAGTAGGGAGCAGAAACAAAGGCCAACAGTAAAGAGGGTCAAAGTGCAGAAAAATATTAAACAGGCAACAGTGAAGGCACTTTATCTAAATGCATGTAGCATTCGCAACAAGGTGGATGAATTAATGGCACTAATAGAAGTAAATGGATATGATGTAATTGCCATTACAGAGACATGGTTGCAGGGTAACCAAAGCTGGGAACTGAATGTTCCAGGGTACTCAACATTTAGGAAGGACAGACAAAAAGGAAAAAGAGGTGGCATAGCGCTGTTAATAAGGGATGAGGTCGGTATGGTAGAGATAAAAGATCTGGACTTGGCAGATCGTGATGTAGAACTGGAATCAGTTTGGGTGGAGCTAAAACTGCAAAGGGTGGAAAACATTGTTGGGAGCTGTGTATAGGCCACCAAACAGTAGTGGTAATGCAGGGCACAGTATCAATCAAGAAATTAGAAGTGCATGTAACAAGGGCAATACGGTACTCTGGCGGACTTTAATCTACATATTGACTGGGCAAATCAAATTACCACTAATGGTGTGGAGGACGAATTCTTGCAATGCATGCGAGGTGGTTTCCTGGATCAGTATGTGGAGGTATGCTCCTCCTGCACTATGTGGGAAATCAGGGACACTTCCTGTGTCCCTGACGACCATGTGTGCGGGAAGTGTATCCAGCTACAGCTAATGACAGACCGCATTGCGGCGCTGGAGCTGCGAATGGATGCATACTGGAGCATTCGCGATGCTGAGGACATCGTGGATAGCACGTTTAATGAGTTGGTCACACCGCAGGTAAAGGCTGCACAGGCAGGAAGAGAATGGGTGACCACCAGGCAGAGTAGTAGGCGCAGGCAGGTAGTGCAGGGGTCCCCTGTGGCCATCCCCCTCTTGAACAGATATACCGCTCTGGATATTGTTGGGGAGGATGGCTTATCAGGGGAAGGCAGCAGCAGCCAACTTCCTGGCACCATGGGTGGTTCTGCTCCACAGGACGGAAGGAAAAAGAGTGGGAAAGCTTTCGTAATAGGGGATTCTATTGTAAGGGGAATAGATAGGCGTTTCTGCGGCCACAAACGAGACTCCAGGATGGTATGTTGCCTCCCTGGTGCAAGGGTCAAGGATGTCTGAGCGGCTGCAGAACATTTTGGAAGGGGAGGGTGAACAGCCAGTTGTCGTGGTGCATACAGGTACCAACGATACAGGTAAAAAAACAGGATGAGGTCCTAAAAGCTGAATATAAGGAGTTAGGAGGTAAATTAAAAAATAGGACCTCAAAGGTAGTAATCTCAGGATTGCTACCAGTGCCACGTGCTAGTCAGAGTAGAAATAGAAGGATATTTCAGATGAATACGTGGCTAGAGGAATGGTGCAAATTCCTGGGACATTGCAACCGGTTCTGGGGGAGGTGGGACCAATACAAACTGGACAGTTTGCACCTGGGCAGGACCAGGACCGATGTCCTGGGGGGAGTGTTTGCTAGTGCTCTGGGGGAGGGTTTAAACTAAAACGGCAGGGGGTTGGGAACCGGAGCAGGGAGACAGAGGAAAGGGAAACAAGGATAGAAGCAAAAGACAGGAAGGAGAAAAACCAAAGGTGGCAGTCAGAGAAATCAAGGGTTTAAATCAAACATGGCCACAGTAAATAATAATTCTAAAAGGTGTAAGAGTGTTAAAAAAACAAGCCTGAAGGCCTTGTGTCTTAATGCGAGGAGCCTTCGTAATAAGGTGGATGAATTAGCTGTGCAAATAGAGGTAAACGGATGTATGATTGGGATTGCGGAAACGTGGCTCCAGGGTGACCAAGGCTGGAAACTCAACATCCAGGGGTATTCAATATTCAGGAAAGACAGGCAAAAAGGAAAAGGAGGTGGGGTAGCATTGCTGGTTAAAGAGGGGATTAACACAATTGAAAGGATATTAGCTCTGATAATGTGGAATCTGTATAGGTAGAGCTGAGCAATACCAAGGGGCAGAAAACATTAGTGGGAGTGGTATACAGACCTCCAAACAGTAATGCGGAGGTTGGGGATGGCATTAAACGGGAAATTAGAGATGCGTGCAATAAGGGCACAGCAGTTATCATGGGTGACTTTAATCTACATATAGATTGGGCTAACCAAATTACAGGAAACTTTGTGCTATCCGGAAGTTGAATGTCCGGCAACTTGGATCTAACGGCAGAAATCAGCAGCCGTTTTGGTTAGGTGTTTTTTTTTCTCCTAGCATTCTTTTCACAGGCAGGCTCTGGAAAGCGTCTTTGTCGCTAAGCAACAGCTTCAGAGACGCTTCCAAGCTACTGGGCCGAGTGTTTACAAGCTATTGCTGAGCAACAGTGTTTGTGGTCAGATACGGCAGGCTCTAGAAAGTGTCTCTGTATCTTAGCAACAGCTTCAGAGATGCTTCCAAGCCACGGGCCGAGTGTTTACAAGCTGTTGCTGAGCAACAGTGTTTGTGGTCAGATACTGCGATAAAAAGCTCCTATCTGATAACATTGACGCTGGTCTATCCGGAGCTTTTAAAAAAACGGCAGTAGCTCGGTCCCATGGGTGCCGGATAGCACAAAGTTTCCTGTAGTAACAATACTGTGGAGGAGGAATTCCTGGAATGTATACGGGATGGTTTCCTGGACCAATATGTCGAGGAACCAACTAGAGATCAGGCCATCTTTGACTGGGTATTATGTAATGAGAAAGGATTAATTAGCAATCTTGTTGTGCGAGTCCCCTTGGGGAGGAGCGATCATAATATGATAGAATTCTTCATTAAGATGGAGAGTGAAGTAGTTGACTCAGAGACTAGGGTCCTGAACTTAAATAAAGGAAACTACGATGGTATGAGGCGCGGGTTGGGTAGGATTGATTGGGGAATGTTACTCAAGGGGTTGACAGTGGATAGGCAATGGCAAACATTCAAAGATCGCATGGATGAACTACAGAATTTGTCCATCCCTGTTTGGCATAAAAATAAAACAAAAAAGGTGACTCAACCGTGGCTAACAAGGGAAATTAGGGATAGCATAAGATCCAAGGAGAGGATGTATAAATTGGCCAGAAAAAGCAATAATCCTGAGGATTGGGAGCAGTTTAGGATTCAGCAAAGGAGGACAAAGGGATTAATTAAGAAGGGGAAAATAGAGTATGAGAGTAAGCTTGCAGGGAACATAAAAACTGACTGTAAAAGCTTTTATAGATATGTGAAGAGAAAAGGATTGGTGAAGTCAAGCGTAGGTCCCTTGCAGTCAGAATCAGGGGAATTTATAATGGGGAACAAAGAAATGGCAGACCAATTAAATACATACTTTGGTTCTGTCTTCACAAAGGAAGACAAATAACCTCCCAGAGATGTCGGGGAACATAGGGTCTAATGAGAGGGAGGAACTGAATGAAATCAGTACTTGTAGGGAAATGTGTTTGGGGCAATTGATGGGATTGAAGGCCGATAAATCCCCAGGGCCTGATAATCTACATACTAGGGTACTTAAGGAAGTGGCCCTAGAAATAGTAGATGCATTGCTGGTCATCTTCCAAAATTCTATAGACTCTGGAACAGTTCCCATAGATTGGAGGGTAGCTAATGTAACCCCACTATTCAAAAAAGGTGGTGGAGAGAAAACGGGGAATTATAGACCGGTAAGCCTGACATCAGTAGTGGGGAAAATGCTAGAGTCCATTATAAAAGATGTAATAGCAGAGCACTTGGAAAACAGCAACAGGATTGGACAAAGTCAACGTGGATTTACAAAAGGTAAATCGTGCTTGACTAATCTACTGGAATTTCTGAGGATGTAACTGGTAGAATAGATAAGGGAGAACCAGTGGATGTGGTGTATTTGGACTTTCAGAAGGCTTTCGATAAGGTCCCACATAAGTGATTAGCGTGTAAAGTTAAAGCACATGGGATTGGGGGTAAGGTACTGACTTGGATAGAGAACTAGTTGGCAGACAGGAAGCAGAGTTGGAATAAACGGGTCTATCTCCGAGTGGCAGGAAGTGACTAGTAGGGTACCGCAGGGATCGGTGCTAGGACCCCAGCTATTCACAGCATATATTAATGATCTAGACGAGGGAAGTTTGCAGACGACACAAAGCTGGGTGGGCACGTGTGCTGTGAGGAGGATGCCGAGAAACTCCAGTATGATTTGGACAGGTTGGGTGGTTGGGCAGATGCATGCCAGATGCAGTATAAGGTGGATAAATGCGAGGTTATCCACTTTGGTGGCAAAAACAGGAAGGCAGATTATTATCTGGCAATAGATTGGGAGAAGGGGAAGTGCAACAAGACCTGGGTGTCCTTGTGCACCAGTCGCTGAAGGTAAGCATGCAGGTGCAGCAGGCGGTTAAGAAGGCAAATGGTATGTTGGCCTTCATAGCGAGAGAATTCGAGTACAGGAGAAAGGATGTCTTGCTGCAGTTGTTCAGGGCCTTGGTGAGACCGCACCTTGAGTATTGTGTGCAGTTTTGGTCGCCTTATCTGAGGAAGGACGTTCTTGCCATGGAGGGAGTGCAGCGAAGATTCACCAGACTGATACCTGGGATGGCAGGAATGACGTATGAAGAGAGATTGGGTCGATTGGGCTTGTACTTGCTGGAGTTTAGAAGAATGAGAGGGGATCTCATTGAAACTTATAAAATTCTAACAGGACTAGACAGACTAAATGCAGGAAGGATGTTCCTGATGGTGGGGGAGTCCAGAACCAGGGGTCACAGTCTAAAGATAAGGGGTAAGCCATTTAGGACTGAGATGAGGAGGAATTTCTTCACCCAGAGAGTGGTGAACCAGTGGAATTCTCTACCACACCAGGCAGTGGAGGCCAATTTATTAAATAATATTCAAGAAGGAGTTAGATATATTTCTTAAGGCTAAAGGGATCAAGGGATATGGAGAGAAAGCAGGGACAGGGTATTGAATTTGGATGATCAGCCAGGATCGCATTGAATGGCGGAGCAGGCTCGAGGGGCCGAATGGCCTACTCCTGCTCCTTTCTTCTATGTCTATGTTTCAGAAGTTAGGATAGGTGTCCATGAGAAGTCGGTATCATCACTGGATCTTCCAGACAGGCAAGTTTGAAAACCACTCCTCTAACCCACCCCACCTCCACGGCTAAACACACAGCAGACACCACTCCGAGCACTGCGCCTGCCCCTCAGCGTCTCCGCTCATTGTATCAAACTTCAATGACAGGTGCTCTGACACCCCCCAGCCGTACCTGAGTGGTCACTGTCTGATTGTCCTGCAGGTCATGTTGGTAAATGTTTACTTTATGCTTCAGTGTTGGCAGGAAATGGTCTTCTGCAAAATAAAGGAAGCAAACTTTAGGAATAAAGCGTTCCGTCGCTTTACAATGCAATGCCCACCATCAGTGTTTACGGTGCATCCCAGGGCAACGGCAGGCTCTCTTCATCTCTCGAGGCCCTTGGCAGATGTGCTGCACCCCCACTCATGGCCTGCCCAGTTGTGGAATGTCGGCAAAGCTAGTATCCAGGGCCGCCGCAAGGATCTATCCTTTGTCTCTCCTGCCGAACTTACATCATCCACAGGCACAGACTGAGCTTCCACATGTATACTCAAGATAAGCAGTTCCACCTCTTCACCAGCTCACTCAACCCCTCTGTCCTAGATAGCCCACAACTTACTACAACTCTACACAAGTAAGATCGATAGACATTGCCTTCAGCGCCGCCATGAACTCCATTCCTTGGACACCAACTACACAGCAACCCCACCCCCCTGGCTGTTCTCAGGCTGAACTGGACCAGGCACCCACTTCAATACTGGGCTGAGCCCTTCACTTTACACCTCACTCAGTAACACTGGAATCCCCAGACCCCCCACACCAGTAACACTGGGTTCCCAGGACCCCCCACACCCTCCCCTCCTCTAACACTGGGCTCGTCCTGCCCCCCACTGCTCGTTGAATTCTGGTTCTCTCCCGTTCCCTCAGGAATATGTGGGACTGCCGTAGCGGGGGTCGTATAGGACTAGAGCAAAGGGGGTGGGGTGAGTCTGCAATGGGGCAGGGGGTTGGATTGAGACATTTCACCTTGAGGATCCAATCCCAGGTAACACAGAAGGGATGAAATTATCCTCTCTCCGACTGGAAAACATTTGTGTTGATAAGTGACCAAAAGCACCCGGCAAATTGTACACCAAGATTATTTTTTTGTTGCAAATACTTAGAATTGCAGAAATTACAGTACGGAAGGCCCATTGTGAAAGGACCTTGGTTTTCCTTTCACTCATTTTTCCCCAAAACATGCACTTTACATTTCTCTGGAACTCAGGAACAGGAGGAGGCCATTCAGCCCCTCGAGCCTGTTACACAGGAACAGGAGGAGGCTATTCAGCCCCTCGAGCCTGTTACACAGGAACAGGAGGAGGCCATTCAGCCCCTCGAGCCTGTTACACAGGAACAGGAGGCCATTCAGCCCCTCGAGCCTGTTACACAGGAACAGGAGGAGGCCATTCAGCCCCTCGAGCCTGTTACACAGGAATAGGAGGAGGCCATTCAGCCCCTCGAGCTTGTTACATAGGAACAGGAGGTGGTCATTCAGCCCCTCAAGGTCTGTTGCATTATTCAATTAGATCATGGTTGATCTGTATCTTAACTCCATTTACCCGCCTTGGTTCCATATCTTTACCTAACAAACATCTATCAATCTCAGTTTTGAAATTTTGACCCCCAGCCTCAACAGCTTTTGTTTGTGTGTGTGGGGGGTGGGGCAGGAAGAGAGTTCCAGATTTCCACCACCCTTTGTGTGAAGAAGTGCTTCCTGACATCACCCCTGAACGGCCTGGCTCTAATTTTAAGGTTCTGCCCCCTTGTTCTGGACTCCCCCCACCAGAGGAAACAGTTTCTCTCTCTCGACCTCATCAAATACTTTAATCATCTTAAACACCTCGATCAGATCACCCCCTAATCTGCTATATTCAGGGGCATACAAGCCCAGTCTGTACAACCTGTCCTCATAATTTAACCCTTTTAGTCCCGGTATCATTCTGGTGAATCTGCGCTGCTCCCCCGCCGAGGCCAATAGATCCTTCCTGAGGGGCGGGGCCCAGAACGGAACGCAGTGTCCAGGTGGGGTCTGACCAGAGCTCGGTACAGCTGGAACAGAACTTCCACCCCTTTGTGTTCCAGACCCCGGGAGATAAAGGCCAACATTCCATTAGCCTTTAAATTATTTTGTCCACTAGCTTCAGTGATTTCTGTACTCGGACCCTGAAATCTCTCTGCTCCTCCACAGTTCCCAGCTTCTCACCATTTAGAGAATACTCTGATTTATCTTTCTTGGGTCCACAGTGGATGAGCTCGCACTTCCCCACATTGAACTCCATCCGCCACAGTTTTGTCCACTCACAATCTATCAATGTCCCTTTGCAGCTTTCTGCTCCGATCTACACTGTTTACTGTGTCTCCTAACTTAGTGTCATCAGCAAACTCGGATATACGGCTCTCTACTCCTTCATCCAAGTCATTGATAAATATAGTGAAAACCTGCGGCCCCAGTACAGATCCCTGGGGACACCATTGGTCACATCCTGCCATCTACCTGCCCACTCTGCTAAGCTCTCCACGTCCTCTTGCAACTCTTGCATTCTTACTCACAAGTTTGCCATGTCCCTTAAGTTGCTACCATTAACAAACTTCAAATCAAATCCTCATGCTCAAATATTTGTAGAATTGTACAATAAGACATCTTACCAGCACAGGTCCCTAGGGCACACTAGTGCCCACAACCTACTAACAACAACAACTTGCATTTATATAGCGTCTTTCATAGAATCATAGAATGGTTACAGCACGGAAGGAGGCCATTCGGCCCGTCGAGCCAGTGCCGGCTCTCTGCAAGAGCACTTCAGCTAGTCCCACTCCCCCGCCCTTTCCCCGTAGCCCTGCAAATGTTTTTCTTTCAGAAACTTATCCAACTCCCTTTTGAAAGCAGTGATTGAGTCTGCCTCCACCACCCTCTCAGGCAGTGCATCCCAGATCCGAACCACTTGCTGAGTAAAAAAGTTTTTCTTTTATACAGGTTCATCATAATTTCCAAATTTTGTACTCTATACCTCTATTTATGAAGCCCAGGATCCTGTATGCTTTTTTAACCGCTTTCTCAACCTGCCCTGCCACCTTCAATGATTTGTGCACATATACCCCCAGGTCTCTCTGTTCATGCACCCCCTTTAGAATTGTACCCTTTAGTTTATATTGCCTCTCCTCGTTCTTCCTACCAAAATGTATCACTTCACACTTTTCTGCGTTAAATTTCATCTGCCACGTGTCCGCCCATTCCACCAGCCTGTCTGTGTCCTCTTGAAGTCTATCACTCTCCTCCTCACTGTTCACTGTACTTCCAAGTTTTGTGTCATCTGCAAATTTTGAAACTGTGCCCTGTACACCCACATCCACATCATTTATATCCTGTAAAATGTCACAGGAGCATTGTCAAACAGAATGTGACGCCGAATCACACAAGGAGATATTAGGACAGGTGACCAAAAGCTTGGTCAAAGAGGTTTGAAGAAGCATTTTAAGGTAGGAAGGTAGAGAGGTAGAAAGGTTTAGGAAGCGAACTCCAGAGCTTATAGGGCTTGGCAACTGAAACCATGGCCGCCAAAAAATCGAGGATGCGCAGGAGGCCAGAATTGGAGGAGCGCAGAAATCTCGGAGGGTTGTATGGCTGGACTCTGAAACACCTATTTATGCTTTCTGTTCCCTAGCCATCTGTCTATCCATGCAACTACATTGCCTTTAATATCACATGCCATCATTAATATCATATGTCACGTAATAAGTCTCACCTTATCAAATGCCATCCAAAATTTTATGCAACATCTACCACATTTCCTTTATAATCTACACACTCTGATTTTTGTCAAATAATTCAATTAAATTGGCTTAGCATGATCTGCCCTTTATAAAACCATGTTGACTGTCCTGGATTAGTCTATGCAACTCTAACTCTTCACTAATGTTGTCCCGTGCTACAGACTCAGGAGGTTATCCACCACCAAGGGAAGACTAAATGGCCTTCCTCACAAGGAATGGGCAGAATCTTTACCTCATTACAGGCATATATTAAGCATTATTACAGGAGCTAAAGACACCTGTTGTAAGACAGACTCTTGCTGGGAGCACAGGGATACTTTAGGTACAATTCCGGGGTTGTTGAGGCTAAGATTTCTCAGTCAAAACGGAATTCCAGCAATTCAGTTCATTAGGTGACAGTTAACTCTGTTTGAACTTCTAACTAAAATAGGCAGAACTCCAGGCAAAAACAAGTCTTGTCTCATCCTCGACGTTCCTTATCTTTCAACATTCCAACACTGTCTGGGAGAAATTCCCACAGGCAGAAGGATTGGGGGGGTTGAAGATTCACCGACAGAGTCTCACTGGGGGGAGAAGGATCGGGGGAGCTGAAGATTCAGAGTCTCACAGGGAGGAGAAGGACTGGGGGTGAGAGGTGAAAATTCAGAGAAGGATGGGGGTGCGTTGAAGATTCGCCCACACGGAGACCGAGCTCAGACCGAAATGGCGTCATGACCTCTCTGCACTCACCTTGTCCATGAGACCCACCTCCTGCTCCCTCGACCCTATTCCCACTAAACTGCTGACCACCCAACTTCCTTTTCTGGCTCCCATGCTAGCTGATATTGTTAACGGTTCTCTCGCCTCAGGTACTGTCCCCCTCTCCTTCAAATCTGCCGTCATCACCCCTCTCCTCAAAAAACATCCCTTGATCCCTCCGTCCTTGCAAACAACCGCCCCATCTACAACCTCCCTTTCCTCTCAAGTCCTTGAACATGTTGTGGGCTCCCAAATCTGTGCCCATCTTTCCCGCAATTCCATGTTTGAATCCCTCCAATCAGTTTTCTGCCCATGCCACAGTACTGAAATGGCTCTTATCAAAGTCACAAATGACATCCTTTGTGACTGACAAAGGTAAACTATCCCTCCTCGTCCTTCTTGACTTGTCTGCAGCCTTTGACACGGTTGACCACTCCATCCTTCTCCACCGTCCTCCAGCTGGGTGGGACTGCACTCGCCTGCTTCCATTCTTATCTATCTAATCGTAACCAGAGAATCACCTGCAACGGCTTCTCTTCCCGCTCCCGCATCGTTACCTCTGGTGTCCCCCAAGGATCTATCCTTGGCCCCTCCTATTTCTCATCTACATGTTGCCCCTTGGAGACATCATCCGAAAACACAGTGTCAGTTTCCACATGTACGCTGACGACACCCAGCTCTACCTCACCACCTCTTCTCTCGACCTCTCCACGGTGTCTAAATTGTCAGACTGCTTGTCCGACATCCAGTTCTGGATGAGCAGAAATTTTCTCCAATTAAATATTGGGAAGACCGAAGCCATTGTTTTCGGCCCTGCCACAAACTCCGTTCCCGAGCCACTGACTCCATCCCTCTCCCTAACATCTGTCTGAGGCTGAACCACACTGTTCGCAACCTTGGTGTCATATTTGACCCTGAAATGAGCTTCCGACCACATATCCGCAGCATGACAAAGATCGCCTATTTCCACCTCCATAACATCACCCGTCTCCGCCCCTGCCTCAGCTCATCCGCTGCTGAAACCCTCATCCAGGCCTTTATTACCTCTAGACTCGACTATTCCAACGCACTCCTGGCTGGCCTCCCACATTCCACCCTACATAAACTTGAGGGCATCCAAAACTCGGCTGCCCGTGTCCTAACTCGCACCGAGTCCCGTTCGCCCATCACCCCTGTGCTCGCTGACCTACATTGGCTCCCGGTTAAGCAACGCCTCGATTTCAAAATTCTCATCCTTGTTTTCAAATCCCTCCATAGCCTCGCCCCTCCCTATCTCTGTAATCTCCTCCAGCCCCACAAACCACCCTCCCCCACATATCTGCGCTCCTCTAATTCTGACCTCTTGAGCATCCCTGCTTATAATCGCTCAACCATTGGTGGCCGTGCCTCGTTGCCTGGGCCCTAAGCTCTGGAATTCCCTGCCTAAACCTCTCCGCCTCACTACCTCTCTTTCCTCCTTTAAGGCACTCCTTAAAACCTACCTCTTTGGCCAAGCTTTTGGTCACCTGCCCTAATTTATCCTTATGTGGCTCGGTGTCAAATTTTTTGTCTTATAATTCTCCTGTGCAGCGCCTTGGGGCATTTTACTACGTTAAAGGCGCTATATAAATATATTGTTGTTGTTGGTGTATATACTTCACTGACAGTTACATTCTGTCTTATCCTGAGATACAGCTCTGAAAATTATATTCTGGCTGCTTGTCATAGCAACTGCATGGAAATCACTACATTCTAAAGCTCCTATTCAGGGCTTCTTCCTGGGGCTGCACCTTGACGTGACGAATCATAGAAAGTTACAGCACAGGAGGAGGCCATTTGGCCCATCGTGTCTGTACCGGCCGAAAAAGAGCTCTCCATCCTAATCCCACTTTCCAGCTCTTGGTCCGTAGCCCTGCAGGTTACGGCACTTCAAGTGCATACCCAAGTACTTTGTAAATGTGCTGAGGGTCTCTGCCTCCACCACCCTTTCAGGCAGTGAGTTCCAGACCCCCGCCACCCTCTGGGTGAAAAAAGTTCTCCTCAGCTCCCCTCTAATCATAGAAACATAGAAGATAGGAGCAGGAGTAGGCCATTCGGCCCCTTGAGCCTACTTCGCCATTTAACGAGATCATGGCTGATCATCCAAACTCAGTACCCTGTCCCTGCCTTCTCCCCATATCCCTTGATCCCTTTAGCCTTAAGAAATATATCCAACTCCTGTTGAAATATATTTAATGAATTGGCCTCAACTGCCTTCTGTGGTGGAGAATTCCACAGGTTCACCACTCTCTGGGTGAAGAAATTCCTCCTCATCTCTGTCCTAAATGGCTTACCCCTTATCCTTAGACTGTGACCCCTGGTTCTGGACTCCTCCGCCATCGGGAACATCCTTCCTGCGTCTAGTCCTGTTAGAATGTTATACGTTTCAATGAGATCCCCTCTCATTCTTCTAAACTCCAGCGAGTACAAGCCCAATCGACCCAATCTCTCCTCATACATCATTCCTGCCATCCCAGGTATCAGCCTGGTGAATCTTCGCTGCACTCCCTCCATGGCAAGAACATCCTTCCTCAGGTAATCCTTCCACCAGTTACTTTAAATCTCTGCCCCCCTGGTTATTGACCCCTCTGCTAAGGGAAATAGGTCCCTCCTATCCACTCTATCCAGGCCCCTCATAATTTTACACACCTCAATTAAGTCTCCCCTCAACCTCCTCTGTTTCAAAGAAAACAACTCCAGCCTCTCCAATCGTTCCTCACAGCTAAAATTCTCCAGTCCTGGTAACATCCTCGTAAATCTCCTCTGCACCCTCTCCAGTGCAATCACGTCTTTCCTGTAATGTGGTGACCAGAACTGCACGCAGTATTCTAGCTGTGGCCTAACTAGTGTTTTATACAGTTCTAGCATAACCTCCCCGCTCTTATATTTCTGTGCCTCAGCAAATAAAGGAAAGTATCCTGTATGCCTTCTTAACCACCTTATCTACCTGTCCTGCTACCTTCAGGGATCTGCGGACATGGAGTCCAAGGTCCCTCTGTTCCTCTACTCTTCTCAGTGTCCGACCATTTATTATGTATTCCCTTGCCTTATTAGCCCTCCCCAAATGCATTACCTCACACTTCTCCAGACTGAATTCCATTTGCCACTTTCCTGCCCACCTGACCAGTCCATTGATATCTTCCTGCAGTCTGCAGCTTTCTTCCTTACTATCAACCACACGGCCAATTTTTGTGTCATCTGCAAACTTCTTAATCATACTTCCTACAATGAAGTCCAAATCATTGATATATACCACAAAGCAAGGGAGCTAGTACAGAATCCCACTGGAAACACACATTGACCATTACCCTTTGCTTCCTGCCACTGAACCAATTTCGGATCCAACTTGCCACTTTCCCTTGGATCCCATGGGCTTTTACTTTTCTGACCAGTCTGTCATGTGAGACCTTGTCAAGAGCCTTGTTAAAATCCATGTAGACTACATCAAACGTGCTATCCTCATCGACCCTCCTCAAAAAGTTCAATCAAATTACTCAGACATGACCTTCCCTTAGCAAATCCATGCTGACTGATTAATCCGTGCCTTTCTAAATGATGATGATTTATACTGTCCCTCCAAATTTTTCCCAATAATTTGCTCACTACTGAGGTTAGGCTGACTGGCCTGTAATTACTCAGTCTATCCCTTTCTCCCTTTTTAAACAACGGTACAACGTTAGCAGTCCTCTGGCACCACACCTGTAGCCAGAGAGGATTGGAAAATGATGGTCAGAGCCTCTGCTATTTCCTCCATTGCTTCTCTTAACAGCCTGGGATACATTTCATCCGGGCCTGGGGATTTATCTACGCTCAAATATGCTTAACCCCTTAATATTTAGGAACATAGGAACAGGAGTCGGCCATTCAGCCCTCGAGCCTGCTCCGCCATTCAATGAGATCATGGCTGATCTGTGGCCTAACTCTATATACCTGCCTTTGGCCCATATCCCTTAATACCTTTGGTTAACAAAAAGCTATCAATCTCAGATTTAAAATTAATTGATCTAGCATCAATTGCTGTTTGCGGAAGAGAGTTCCAAACTTCTACCACCCTTTGTGTGTAGACGTGTTTCCTAATTTCACTCCTGAAAGGTCTGGCTCTAATTTTTAGACTGTGCCCCTAGTCCTAGACTCCCCAACCAGCAGAAATAGAGCAGAGAGAAACTATCTGTTCTGCTTAATATCTTGAAAACTTTGATCAGATCACCCCTTAACCTTCTAAACTCCGGTGAATACAACCCTAATTTGTGTAATCTCTCCTCGTAACTTAACCCTTGAAGTCCAGGTATCATTCTGGTAAACCTACGCTGCACTCCCTCCAAGGCCAATATATCCTTCCTAAGGTGTGGTGCCCAGAACTGCTCCCAGTGCTCCAGGTGTGGTCTAACCTGGGTTTTGTACAGCTGCAGCTTAACTTCTACCCCCTTGTTTTCCAGTCCTCTAGATCTAAAGGCCAGCATTCCATTAGCCTTTTTGATTATTTTCTGTAACTGTTCATGACATTTTAATGATCGATGTACCTGAACCCCCAAGTCTCTTTGGACCTCCACTGTTTTTACCTTTTCACCATTTAAAAAGTACCCTGTTCTATCCATTTTAGGTCCAAAGTGGATGACCTCACATTTTCCTACACTGAAATCATTTGCCACCGCTTTGTTCATTCACTTAATCTCTCGATATCCCTTTGTCATTTTATGCTTCCATCTACACTGCCTACAATACCGCCTATCTTTGCGTCATTGGCAAATTTGGATTGATGACTTTCTATGCCATCATCTAAGTCATTAATAGTGAGTAGTTGAGGCCCCAACACAGATCCCTGCGGGACACCACTAGTCACATCCTGCCTAGTACCTACCCTTTATCCCTACTGCCTCTCTCCTGCCACTCAGCCAATTTCCTAACCTGGTCAATAATTTGCCCTCAATTCCATGGGCTTTTATCTTAGTTAACGGTCTCTTTGGTGGGACTTTATCAAATGCCTTCTGGAAGTCCATATAAATAGCATCTGTAGACATTCTCCTGTCCACTACTTGAATCTTTTGAAGAGCTGACTAAATCAGGTTTGTCAGGCATGACCTGCCTTTCACAATCCACGCTGGCTCTCTGACCAACTGAAAATTTTCAAGGTGTTCAGTCACCCTATCCTTAATTATAGACTCTAATAATTTTCCGACCACAGATGTTAGGCCAACTGGTCTATAATTCCCTGGTTTCCCTCTCTCTCCATGTTTAAATAGCGGAGTGACGTGCGCAATTTTTCCAATCTAAAGGAATGGTTCCTGAATGGAGAGAACTTTGGAAGATTATAGTTAGGGCATCTGTAATGTGCTCACCGACTTCCTTTAAGACCCTGGGATGGAAACCATCTGGCCCTGGGGATTTGTCACTCTTTTTAATGTCATTATTTTCTTCATTACAGTTTTATTTACATTAATTTTATTGAGTCCCTGTCCCTTATTCAGTATTAGTTTCCTCTCTCACTATGTTTATCTCATCTAATATTTCACACTCCTCCTCAACTACAATGTCTGCATCGTCCTCTTCTGTGAAGACAAAGCAAAGTATTCATTAAAACCATACCCACGTCTTCCACCTCTACAAACAGGTGATCTTTTTGGTCTCCAATAAGCCCTACTCTTTCCTTGGTTATCCTCTTGCTCTTTATGTATTTATAAAATATCTTTGGGTTTTCCTTGTGGGAAGGCTTGTGTGCTCCTATGACCCAGAGAGCTATGCTGGTGGGAGTATAACTCCTGGTTGGGCTGCCCAAACTAGACAGATTTAACAGGTAGGAGCCAGACTGAGGGCAGTGCACCGGTCTTCCTGGTAGGGAGGTGAGAGTCAGGCTAATGACCTGTTAAAATCCTTGTTATTGAAACAACCCAGAAACAAGATGAAACTGTTAGACTGGCAAATACAGACATCGGCCTAGAAATTCAGTAGGCCTAGCGCCCCATTTGGGGCGCTGGAGGGCCTAGCGCCGGAGTTATGGCCAGTTAAAAAATTCCCTGGGGCCCTGGAATCGGCGGTAGACCGGTAGCGCTGCGCCGGCACCGATGACGTCATCGGTGTGCGCAGCGTCCCGGTTGCCATGCCGACGGGCCCCAGCGCCGAAATTCAGTTGCGGCCGCCTCGCCCGTGGCAGCCGCAACTAAGACTCTGGCAACAGAGTCTTACACGACTTTGCGCCGGCGCATAAAGGTGGAGCGGCGGCCGGCCGCTTTCCCGCCGGCCGCCTGCCCGCACCTCCCTCCCCGGGCTCCCCCACCCCCCGCGGAACAGATGCTTCTCGGCTGCGAGCCCGGCACTTCCCCGAGGTGCCGGGCTCATTTTTGTGGCGATTTTACCGGCCAGCGGGCGGGTGCAGGCAGCTCCTCCTTAACTGAAGGAGGAGGCCTGCACTTCCCGAGCCTGCCGCACCGCATCGGGCGCTGCAGCGCCGGAATAGCGCCAGTTTTCAGGCGCAAACACCCTTCAGTAGCGCCGGCAGCCGTTTGGGCGCGGCGCTACTGAATTTTTGGCGCGCGCAGGGGGACTTAGCGCCGGCGCTAACTTTCCGGCGCTAAAGCCCTGGCGCGGCGCCAACTGAATTTCTAGGCCATCAACTGTGGAGAACTATGATCTAGGGGATCGCAGGCAAGATTATTTACTACACTGGTACCAGAGGTGAGGGACTTCAGTTAGGTGGAGGGACTGGATAAGCTGGAGTTGTTCTCCTTATAGCAGAGAAGGTTAAGAGGTGATTTAATAGAGGTCTTCAAAATCATGAAGGGTTTTGATAGAGTAAATAAGGAGAAACTGTTTCCAGTGGGCAGGAGGGTCGGGAACCAGAGGACACAGAGTTAAGGTGATTGGCAAAGGAAACAGAGGCAACATAAGGAAACATTTTATTACCCAGCGAGTTGTTGTGATCTGGAATGCGCTGCCTGAAAGGGCGGTGGAAGCAGATTCAATAGGAACTTTCAAATGGGAATTGGATAAATACTTGAAGGGAAAACATTTGCAGGGCTCTGGGGAAAGAGCAGGGGAGTGGGACTAATTGGATCGCTCTTTCAAAGAGCCGGCACAGGCGCGATGGGCCGAATGGCCTCCTTCTGCGCTGTATCATTGTGATTATACTCCAATTAAGTTAAATATCTTGCCCTGGACAGACAGCAGAAGAGCTAGGCACAGGAGTCTAACTATTGAAGACACTGACGGCATTCTCTAGTATAAAGCTGTAGAGCTGACGGCAAGCCACATGAATGCCACAAGCTAAGTTCAGGTCTCCACCTAACGCTAAATGCCCAAGATTTGATTAAAAGCATCACCAGCGACCAAGGTAAATCTGGGAGTAGAGCAGGCACCGCAACTTGTATTTCAATGTGTCTTTAATGGCCCAGAAATTCGGGTCTCCACGGGTGAGTATGCACGGGTACTCGCCCGTAAGCCCAATGGAAGTGCCGGTATCCTGCATGCACTGCGCATGCGTGGGAAACCGGCACTTCCGTTCCCCTGAAAGGAGGGGTTCAGAGGTCGAACGCGTGTGCGGGAGAGGCTGCGCATGCGCATCGAACTTAGTTTTTTTTTTACAGGTTTTCCCGGGAGGGTAAGTCTCCAGAATTTACACATTTAAAAAGCAGGCGTAAGGCCTGCTTTTTACAAGGTAAGTGGTGAATTAATTAAAATTAAAACATTTTTTCCACAGGTTTATTATTTTTAAATACTTTAAAGAAAAGTAAGTTTATTTTTAGCCGTCAGAAAATAAAAAAAATTTCAAAAATTTAAATTGTTTAAAATAGTTATTTCACGTAATTTATAGCTTATTTTAAAAAAAAATGTATTTGAAGATTTAGTGATGTTTTGGGGCGTAGTATTTATAAGTTTTGACAGCCCTTCCTGTCAAATTATGAATGAAGCATTCCCTGCTACCATTGGCTCTCCATGGCCCACGTGATCCCAGGGGACACATCGAACTAACTGTGCCCCTGGGATACGCAAGCACTGCACGCCAGCAGTTGGAGGAGGCCCAGGATCGGAATCCCACGGGGGCCCACAGCTCAACGGCCGGCGCGCAAGGCAAGTGCAGGTCGGGGGCTTGCACCCGCGGGAAGCCCCCAACCCGAATTTCTGACCATTATCATTACTTCCAAAGAACTGCACTTTAGCAATCACTGTTTGTGTGGTCCAAACTCTTCAAGACACACCCCCCCTCTGATTTCCCCATACAGATGGCACTGTATTCATTTCAGACACAGCCCTCTCAAACTGCTCATATCACAGAATGGCACACAAAACACCTAGTCCTGGTAAAGCTGAGCCCAGCCATTTTACAGCATAAAACACAAGGCAGACAGAGGCAGGAAACACGGGCTACAAAACGCTCCCTTTACCTGCATCTCCTGGTGGCAAGCAACATTGAAAAAATCTTTATCAGCATGACAAGTCTCTAAATTCATGTTGCCTCTATGTAACATTTAAATATTACCTGTCAGATTAGATGAACACTTATCCTCTTAAAGAAGAATCTCACTACCGGGGTCCAATTTTGGTCGATCCCCAGACTGATGTTTTTGAAAGAACACAGAAGAATCTTTAAACTCCAAACTAAGACAGGTCAATTCTACCTTAGATTTCCAACGAATAGGTTACTCTCAATAACAAATGCTGGCTTAAAAAAAAAAGCTCAGCATAAAAACCTTCTCCGAATAAGTATTTTGTCTGAGCACTGCGGTGAAGGTGGGAATCAGTCAGTTGTTGTTTGAGTCACCCGTTAGAATGAGAAAGATAAAGCAGAAATGAAACTAAAACTCAAGCATTACTTGGCAAACATACAATTCAATTGTGGCTCGGGGCACAGCAAGTGTACAAACTCAGAATGCTATTAATCCTTAAGCATCAGGGAGCTCTACAGTCAAGGGTCACTGTCTCCTACCTCCCAACTAATTATCGACTCATGTCATATGGTTACCTCCAATTCTATGCGCTCTCATTTCTGATGATAATCTCGAGTGAAACCTTATCAAATTCCTTCTGGAAGTCCTTATAGACAACATCCATAGACACTGCCCTATCCACCATGCCAGTGATCTCATAAAATTCAACTAGATTAGTCAGACATGACCTACCCTTTACAAATACATGCTGACTCTCGCTGATTAGCTCATACATGTCCCAGTGCTTAGTCACTCCGTCTGGTGATAGATTCCAGTCATTTTCTCAGAACTGATATTAAAACAATAGAGTGACATTTGCAATTTTCCAATCTGAAGGAATAGTTCCTGAATCATAACATCCACCTCTCCACACTACCAGCGCACAAAACTCTTCATTTCAAAAACCTCTTCCATTTCCTCCGCCTTCTCTGCTCCAGTGGAAACAGTCCCAATAGCTTGTCTCTCAGCTCAATTTATATTAAAATATTCTTTTGGCCTTTTTAAGGCTTTATCTACCTGCACTTGTACCTTTAGGGAATTCTGTATTTGAATCCCTCGGCTTTTCCGTTCATCCACACCCTTCAGTGTCTTTCCATTGAGTGTATACTCCCATTCCTTGTTTTCTCTCTCGAGGTGAATTGCCTTACATTTGTCCACATTAAATTGCACCTGCCACCAGTCTGCCCATTCCTCTAACATGCCTGCACCTTCCTGGACTCTTATACAGTCCTCCAGTTCAAGATTTTGTTTCCTATAACCAAGTTCAAATCATCATCCATATACATCAACATCAGAAACACACCCAGCATTAACACTTGGGTATATCACAACCAGCCTTTCTTCAGATCGAGGAACATCAACATCGTGCCTTAAACATAGAAAAACATCTCATACCACTTCAAAGAGGTGTAATCAAAAAAGGACACAACAAAGGAGCTAGTAGGTGAGGTGACCAAAAGCTTAGTCAGAGAGATGAGTCTTGAAGGTTTCGACAGCAGATAGGGTGAGTTGGAGCATCACCCTTACCCTAACTTTGTTTCCTGTGTTAACCAACTTTTTTTTTAAAATCTATACCGCTACATTTCTTCTGCATCATATGCCCTAAAATTTGTAACAAGCTTCTTTTAAGACACCTTATCGAATGCCTCTAGATCAAAATAAATTACACCCACTGCATTCCTTTTATCTATCCATTGGTCACTTCATCAAAACACACTTGTCAAACATGACTTGCCTTTAACAAGTCTGTGTTGGATGTCCTTGATGAACTCATGCATTTCTAAAGGTCGACTCATTTTATCTCACATTCAGGATTCTAAGAGTTTGCCCACAACTGACGTCAGACTAACTGGTCTCTAGTTACCCGCTTTAACCATCTGTCTCCTCTTGACCAAGGATGTTACAGTGTGCACTAACAATTGTTTCATATCTTCCTCTCACTTACATTCTCACTTCCACCATCATTTGTAAAAAAAACAATGTATTAATCTTTGCCTGGTCTTCATCCTCCACAATTAAACATCCCCTTTAACCCTCGACAGGTCCTACCCTCTCTTTAACTATTCCTTATATACTTAGAAAATCCCTTACTATTTCCTTTTATACTTTCTGCTAGGCTTTTTTCATATTCCATTTTAGCCCTACTAATCTTTCTTTCCTTCTCCCCACTAAGTTCGCATTCCTCATCATCCTAGCATTGTTAGCTCAAACAGTTTCAGTCCATTTCTCCAGGTCCCCTGCACCACACTCGTTGCTCTTTTCCCCAGTATTCAGCCACTCCCTACCCCAGGGAACCCCTCTCCTGGTAATCCCACTCATTCCTCCCACCCCCATTGATCCACTTCCCACCCAGTGACTCCCTCCTCCCTCTATCTCCTGGTGATCCCTTCCTCTCTTGCCCAGTGATCTCTCTGATCTCCTCCTCACGATTGATTCTTCCCCACCCTGCCCAGGCTGACCCACCTGTCCTACAACACAAGAACTAGGAGCAGGAGTCGGCCATTCGGCCCCTCGAGCCTGCTCTGCCATTCAATAAGATCATGGCTGATCTTCTGCCTCATCTCCACTTTCCTGCACTATCCCCATATCCCTCGATTCCCTTAATATCTAAAAATCTTTTGATCTCTGTCTTGAATGTACTCAACAACTGAGACTCCACAGCCCTCTAGGGTAGAGAATTCCAAAGATTTACAACCCTCAGTGAAAAATAATTCTCCTAATTTCAGTCCTAAATGGCCGACCCCTTATTCTGAAACTGTGGCCCCTGGTTCTGGACTCGGGGAAACATCCTCCCTGCATCTACCCTTTCAAGCCCTGTAAGAATTTTGTATGTTTCAATGAGATAAATTCCGACTAGGGTCCTGAATTTAAATAAAGGAAACTACGATGGTATGAGGCGCGAGTTGGGTAGGATTGATTGGGGAATGTCACTCAAAGGGTTGGCGGTGGATAGGCAATGGCAAACATTCAAAGATCGCATGGATGAACTACAGAATTTGTTCATCCCTGTTTGGCATAAAAATAAAACAAAAAAGGTGACTCAACCGTGGCTAACAAGGGAAATTAGGGATAGCATAAGATCCAAGGAGAGGTCATGTAAATTGGCCAGAAAAAGCAGTAAACCTGAGGATTGGGAGCAGTTTAGGATTCAACAAAGGAGGACAAAGGGATTAATTAAGAAGGGGAAAATAGAGTATGAGAGTAAGCTTTCAGGGAACATAAAAACTGACTGTAAAAGCTTTTATAGATATGTGAAGAGAAAAAGATTGGTGAAGTCAAGCGTAGGTCCATTGCACTCCGAATCAGGGGAATTTATAATGGGGAACAAAGAAATGGCTGACCAATTAAATACATACAGGAAACTTTGTGCTATCTGGCACCGACGGGACCGAGCTGTTGTCGTTCCCTCAAAACTGCCGGACACACCAACGTTAATGTTAAAGCATACGGAGCTTTTCATCTCCGTATCTGACAACAAACACTGTTGCTTAGCAACAGCTTCTAAACAGTCGGCCCGTACCTTGGAAGCGTCTCTGTAGCTTAGCAACAGCTTCAGAGAGACTTTCCAGAGCCTGACTGTTGAAAAAAAAGCCACGAAAAGGGAAAAAAAGCCACGAGAAGAAAAAAAAACTAACAAAACGGCTCCTAATTTTTGCCGGTGGCTCGAGCTTGCCGGACACCTAGCCTCCGGATAACATAAAGTTTCCTGTATTTTGGTTCTGTCTTCACAAAGGAGGACACAAATAACCTCCCAGAGATGTCGGGGAACATAGGGTCTAATGAAAGGGAAGAACTGATAGAAATCAGTATTTGTAGCGAAATGGTGTTGGGGAAGTTGACGGGATTGAAGGCCGATAAATCCCCAGGGCCTGATAATCTACATCCTAGGGTACTTAAGGAAGTGGCCCTAGAAATAGTAGATGCATTGCTGATCATCTTCCAACATTCGATAGAATCTGGAACAGTACCCATGGATTGGAGGGTAGCTAATGTTACCCCACTATTCAAAAAAGGAGGTAGAGAGAAAACGGGAAATTACAGACCGGTAAGCCTGACATCGGTAGTGGGGAAAATGCTAGAGTCCATTATAAAAGATGTAATAGTAGAGCACTTGGAAAACAGTGACAGGATCGGACAAAGTCAACATGGATTTACAAAAGGTAAATCGTGCTCGACTAATCTACTGGAATTTTTTGAGGATGTAACTGGTAAAATAGATAAGGGAGAACCAGTGGATGTGGTGTATTTGGACTTTCAAAAGGCTTTCGATAAGGTCCCGCATAAGAGATTAGCGTGTAAAGTTAAGGCACATGGGATTGGGGGCAAGGTATTGACTTGGATAGAGAACTGGTTGGCAGACAGAAAGCAAAGAGTTGGAATAAACGGCTCTTTTTCCGAGTGGCAGGCAGTGACTAGTGGGGTACCGCAGGGATCAGTCCTTGGACCCCAGCTATTCCCAATAAATATTAATGATCTGGACGAGGGAACTAGATGTAATATCTCCAAGTTTGCAGACGACACAAAGCTGGGTGGGCGTGTGTGCTGTGAAAAGGATGTCGAGAAACTCCAGTATGATTTGGACAGGTTGGGTGATTGGGCAGAAGCATGGCAAATGCAATATAACGTGGATAAATGCGAGGTTATCCACTTTGGTGTAAAAAACAGGAAGGCAGATTATTGTCTGGCAATAGATTGGGAGAAGGGGAAGTGCAACGAGACCTGGGCGTCCTTGTGCACCAGTCGCTGAAGGTAAGCATGCAGGTGCAGCAGGCGGTTAAGGCGGCAAATGGTATGTTGGCCTTCATAGCGAGAGGGTTTGAGTACAGGAACAAGGATGTCTTGCTGCAGTTGTACAGGGCCTTGGTGAGACCACATCTTGAGTATTGTGTGCAGTTTTGGTCGCCTTATCTGAGGGAGGATGTTCCTGCCATGGAGGGAGTGCAGTGAAGATTCACCAGACTGATACCTGGGATGGCAGGAATGACGTATGAGGAGAGATTGGGTCGATTGGGCTTGTACTCGCTGGAGTTTAGAAGAATGAGAGGGGATCTCAATGAAACTTAAAATTCTAACAGGACTAGACAGACTAGATACAGGAAGGATGTTCCCGATGGTCGGGGAGTCCAGAACCAGGGGTCACAGTCTAAGGATAAGGGTAAGCAATTTAGGACAGAGATGAGGAGGAATTTCTTCACCCAGAGAGTGGTGAACCTGTGGAATTCTCTACCACAGAAGGCAGTAGAGGCCAATTCATTAAATATATTCAAGAAGGAGTTAGATATATTTCTTAAGGCTAAAGGGATCAAGGGATATGGGGAGAAGGCAGGGACAGGGTACTGAATTTGGATGATCAGCCATGATCGCACTGAATGGCAGAGCAGGCTCGAGGGGCCGAATGGCCTACGGTTAAGAAGGCAAATGGTATGTTGGCCTTCGTAGCAAGAGGGTTCGAGTACAGGAACAAGGATGTCTTGCTACAGTTGTACAGGGCCTTGGTGAGACCGCACCTTGAATATTGTGTGCAGTTTTGGTCACCTTACCTGAGGAAGGACGTTCTTGCCATGGAGGGAGTGCAGCGAAGATTCACCAGGCTGATACCTGGGATGGCAGGAATGACGTATGAGGAGAGATTGTGTCGATTGGGCTTATACTCACTGGAGTTTAGAAGATTGAGAGGGGATTTCATCGAAACCTATAAAATTCTGTCAGGTCTGGACAGACTAGATGCAGGAAGGATGTTTATGATGGCCGGGGAGTCCAGAACCAGGGGTCATAGTCTAAGGATAAGGGGTAAGCCATTTAGGACTGAAATGAGGAGGAATTTCTTCACCCAGAGAGTGGTGAACCTGTGGAATTCTCTGCCAAATGGCCGACTCCTGCTCCTATTTCTTATGTTCTTATGCTTTTCTATTTTTCCGACCAAAGTAGATAACGTCACATTTCTCCGCATTATATTCCATTTGCCATGTTCTAGCCCACTCACTTAGCCTGTCTATATCCCCCTAAAGCCTCCTTGCAACCTCCTCACAACTTACATTCCCACCTAGCTGTGTATCATCAGCAAACTTGGATATATTACATTTTGTCCCCTCATCCAAATCATTAATATAGATTGTGAATAGCCGAGGCCCAAGCACTGATCCTTGCGGTACCCCACTAGTTACAGCCTGCCAACCCGAAAATGACCCATTTATTCCTACTCTCTGTTTTCTGTCCGTTAACCAATCCTCAATCCATGCTAGTATATTACCCTTAATCCCATGAGCCCTAATTTTGTTTAATAACCTCTTGTGTGGCACCTTATCGAATGCCTTCTGAAAATCCAAATACACCACGTCCACTGGTTCCCCCTTATCTATTCTGATAGTTACAACCTCAAAACTCTAACAGATTTGTCAAACACGATTTCCCTTTCATAAATCCGTGTTGACTCTGCCCAATCCTATTTATTATTTTCTAAGTGCCCTGTTACCACGTCCTTAATAATAGATTCTAGCAACAGCGGAAGCAGCACACATCAACCCAAGCACCCCACCCACCCGCACCTTCAACCACCGTCTGCCCCACCTGTGACAGAGACTGCACTGGACTCATCAGTCACCTGAGAACTCATCTTTCGTGTGGAAGCAAGTCATCCTCGGTTCCGAGGGACTGCCAAAGAAGAAGAATAGATGCTAGCATTTTCCCTACTACTGATGTGAGGCTAACTGATCTGCAGTTCCCCGTTTTCTCTCTCCATCCTTTCTTAAATAGTGGGTTTAGATTTGCTACCTTCCAATCCGTGGGAACCATTCTAGAATCTATACAATTTTGGAAAATGACAACCAATGCATCCACTATCTCTATTACCACCTTTTTTAAAACCCTAGGATGTCAGCCATCTGGTCCAGGGGATTTATTGGCTTTCAGTCCCATTAATTTCTCCAGTACTTTTTTCGCTAATACTAATTTCTTTCAGTTCCTCATTCTCCCTAGAGCCTTGGTTCTCCACTATTTCTGGGAGGTTTTTTGCCTCTTCTTTCGTGAAGACAGACACAAAGTACTTGTTTAATTTCTCTGCCATTTCCTTATTCCCCATTATAATTTCTCCTGTCTCAGCCTGTAAGAGACCCACATTTACTTTCACTAATCTTTTCCTTTTCACATATTTTTATAAGCTTTTTAGTCTGTTTTTATGCCTCTCGTGAGTTTACACTCATATTCTTTTTTCTCTTTCTTCATCAATTTTTGTTCCTCCTTTTGCTGAATTCTAAAATCCTCCCAATCCTCAGGCTTACTACTCTTTTTGGAAACATTATCAGCCTCTTCCTTTGACCTAATACTATCTTTAACTTCTGTGGCGTTTTTGTGCCTTGAAGGAATGTGTACTTGTAAATTATGAATTAATTCTTTAAATGCTAGCCATTACTTGTCTACCGTCATACCTTTTAAAGAAGTTTCCCAATCTACTGTAGCCAACTTGCCCCTCATACCTGCAGTTTGCTTTGGTTAGATTTAAGAGCCTAGTTTCGGATTTAACTAAATCACTTTCAAACTCAATATAAAATTCTATCATATTATGGTCACTCTTCCCTAAAGGCCCCTTTACAAGGATATTAATTAATCCTTTCTCATGGCAGCCCCCCAGGCTGATCCTCTTTACCCCACCTTCCGATCCTCTCCCCCACCCCCCTGGGGCTGATCCACTCTGCCGCCAGGGCCGATCACAGAAACCCCACAGTGCAGATAGAGGCCATTTCGGCCCATCGAGCCTGCACCGACACATATCCCACCCGATCCCTGTAACCCCTACACCAACACATATCCCACCCTATCCCCGTAACCCCACAAATTATCATAGCCAATCAACCTAACCCGCACATCTTTGGACTGTGGGAGGAAACCGGAGCACCCGGAGGAAACCCACGCAAACACGGGGAGAATGTGCAAACTCCACACAGACAGTCACCCGAGGCCGGATTCGAACCCGGGTCCCTGGCACTGAGAGGCAACAGTGCTAGCCACCGCGCCGCCGCTTTTTTTTTTTTACTCTGTATCTAACCCGTGCTGTACCAGCCCTGTGATTGTTTGACAGGACAGTGTAGAGGGAGCTTTACTCTGTATCTAACCCGTGCTGTACCAGCCCTGTGATTGTTTGACAGGACAGTGTAGAGGGAGCTTTACTCTGTATCTAACCCGAGCTGTACCAGCCCTGTGATTGTTTGACAGGACAGTGTAGAGGGAGCTTTACTCTGTATCTAACCCGTGCTGGACCTGCCATAGGATCCTCGCCACCCCTCCTCCCGGGGCTAAGCCCCCCCCCCCCCCAGCAGATCCTCTCCACCTCTCCCCCAGGGGATCTGATCCCCTCTTCCCCACCCCAAGGGGTCTGATCCCCTCTTCCCCCCTCAGGGGATCTGATCCCCTCTTTCCTCCCTCAGGGGATCTGATCCCCTCTTTCCTCCCTCAGGGGATCTGATCCCCTCTTTCCT
This sequence comes from Somniosus microcephalus, assembly GCF_052327205.1. Classification (NCBI taxonomy): domain Eukaryota; kingdom Metazoa; phylum Chordata; class Chondrichthyes; order Squaliformes; family Somniosidae; genus Somniosus; species Somniosus microcephalus. Next base: position 384,984,369 of record NC_140988.1, on the reverse strand, counting down.
CCACCACCGCCCCCCCCCCCCCGCAACAAGGGGATCTGATCCTCTCTCTCTCCCCGGGGTCTGATCCTCTCTCCCCGGGGGTCTGATCCTCTCTCTCTCTCTCTCTCTCCCCGGGGTCTGATCCTCTCTCCCCGGGGGTCTGATCCCCTCTCTCTCTCCCCGGGGTCTGATCCTCTCTCTCTCTCTCTCTCCCCGGGGTCTGATCCTCTCTCCCCGGGGGTCTGATCCCCTCTCTCTCTCTCTCTCCCCGGGGTCTGATCCTCTCTCTCTCTCTCTCTCCCCGGGGTCTGATCCTCTCTCCCCGGGGGTCTGATCCCCTCTCTCTCTCTCTCTCCCCGGGGTCTGATCCTCTCTCTCTCTCTCTCTCCCCGGGGTCTGATCCTCTCTCCCCGGGGGTCTGATCCCCTCTCTCTCTCTCTCTCCCCGGGGTCTGCTCCTCTCTCCCCGGGGGCTCTGATCCTCTCTCCCCGGGGGTCTGATCCCCTCTCTCTCTCTCTCTCCCCGGGGGCTCTGATCCTCTCTCCCCGGGGGCTCTGATCCTCTCTCCCCGGGGGCTCTGATCCTCTCTCCCCGGGGGCTCTGATCCTCTCTCCCCGGGGGCTCTGATCCTCTCTCCCCGGGGGCTCTGATCCTCTCTCCCCGGGGGCTCTGATCCTCTCTCCCCGGGGGCTCTGATCCTCTCTCTCTCCCTGGGGGCTCTGATCCTCTCTCCCCGGGGGCTCTGATCCTCTCTCTCTCCCTGGGGGCTCTGATCCTCTCTCCCCGGGGGCTCTGATCCTCTCTCCCCGGGGGCTCTGATCCTCTCTCTCTATCCCCGGGGGCTCTGATCCTCTCCCCCCGGGGGCTCTGATCCTCTCTCCCCGGGGGCTCTGATCCTCTCTCCCCGGGGGCTCTGATCCTCTCCCTGGGGGCTCTGATCCTCTCTCCCCGGGGGCTCTGATCCTCTCTCCCCGGGGGCTCTGATCCTCTCTCCCCGGGGGCTCTGATCCTCTCTCCCCGGGGCTCTGATCCTCTCTCTCTCTCCCCGGGGGCTCTGATCCTCTCCCCCCGGGGGCTCTGATCCTCTCTCCCCGGGGGCTCTGATCCTCTCTCCCCGGGGGCTCTGATCCTCTCTCCCCGGGGCTCTGATCCTCTCTCTCTCTCCCCGGGGGCTCTGATCCTCTCTCCCCCCGGGGCTCTGATCCTCTCTCCCCGGGGGTCTGATCCCCTCTCTCTCTCTCTCTCCCCGGGGTCTGATCCTCTCTCCCCGGGGGTCTGATCCCCTCTCTCTCTCTCTCTCCCCGGGGTCTGATCCTCTCTCCCCGGGGGTCTGATCCTCTCTCTCTCTCCCCGGGGGCTCTGATCCTCTCTCCCCGGGGGCTCTGATCCTCTCTCCCCGGGGGCTCTGATCCTCTCTCTCTCTCCCCGGGGGTCTGATCCTCTCTCCCCGGGGGCTCTGATCCTCTCTCCCCGGGGGCTCTGATCCTCTCTCCCCGGGGGCTCTGATCCTCTCTCCCCGGGGGCTCTGATCCTCTCTCCCCGGAGGCTCTGATCCTCTCTCCCCGGGGGCTCTGATCCTCTCTCTCTCCCCGGGGGCTCTGATCCTCTCTCCCCGGGGGCTCTGATCCTCTCTCTCTCCCCGGGGGCTCTGATCCTCTCTCCCCGGGGGTCTGATCCTCTCTCCCCGGGGGCTCTGATCCTCTCTCCCCGGGGGCTCTGATCCTCTCTCCCCGGGGGCTCTGATCCTCTCTCCCCGGGGGCTCTGATCCTCTCTCCCCGGGGGCTCTGATCCTCTCTCCCCGGGGGCTCTGATCCTCTCTCTCTCTCTCTCTCTCCCCGGGGGCTCTGATCCTCTCTCCCCGGGGGCTCTGATCCTCTCTCCCCGGGGGCTCTGATCCTCTCTCCCCGGGGGCTCTGATCCTCTCTCCCCGGGGGCTCTTATCCTCTCTCCCCGGGGGCTCTGATCCTCTCTCCCCGGGGGCTCTGATCCTCTCTCCCCGGGGGCTCTGATCCTCTCTCCCCGGGGGCTCTGATCCTCTCTCCCCGGGGCTCTGAGCCTCTCTCCAGTCTCTCACCATCGTCGAGCCACCAGATTGGGTCGATGTCGCCGCCGCCGCCGCAGCCGCCTTTGGCGGTCATCTTCCGCGGGTCGGGTCGGGTGGAGTCGGTGCAGAGTGTGAGGGCCTGGCGGCGGGCCCCGCTCCCTCTCCCGGTCCCGGGCCGCTCTCCCCGGGCCGGCCTCTCTCTCTCTTTCTCTGGGTTCCCGAAGCTTCTCCCTTCGCCCGGGCCCGCGCGCCTCACACCAGCCCGTCCGCCCGGAAGCGGAAGTGCCCGCCCCCCGCCAGGCGCCGTGCCACTTTCGCCGGCTGCGGCGGCCATCTTTCAGACAGGCGACAACAGCTTGGTTCTCACCCTCTGCACACATACACTGCCTGACCCCCAGGCTCAGCATTCCTGACATTTTCTCTTTTTTCTGGCCTAACCATCTTCAGCTGCTTCATCAATGACCTTCCCTCCAACATAAGGTCAGAAATAGGGGTCTTCGCTGATGACTACACAGTGTTTAGCGCCATTCAGAACTCCTCAGATAATGAAGCAGTCCATGCCCGCATGCAACAAGACCCGGATGACATTCAGGCTTCGGCTGATAAGTGGCAGGTAACATTCACGCCACACAAGTGCCAGGCAATGACTATCTCCAACAAGCGAGAGTCTAACCACCGCCCCTTGACATTCAACAGCATTACCATCGCCAAATCCCCCATCATCAACATCCTGGGGGGTCATCATTGACCAGAAACTTAACTGGACCAGCCACATAAATACTGTAGCAACAAGGGCAGGTCAGAGGCTAGGTATTCTACGGCGAGTGTCTCAGCTCCTGACTCCCCAAATCCTTTCCACCATCTACAAGGCACAAGTCAGGAGTGTGATGGAATACTCTCCACTTGCCTGGATGAGTGCAGCTCCAACAACACTCAAGAAGCTCGACACCATCCAGGACAAAACAGCCCACTTGATTGGCACCCCATCCACCACCTTAAACATTCATAGAAACATAGAATAATAGGAGCAGCAGTCGGCCATTTGGCCCCTCGAGCTGTCATTTAATGAGATCATGGCTGATCATCCAAATTCAGTACCCTGTCCCTGCTTTTTCCCCATATCCCTTGATCCCTTTAGACTTAAGAAATAAATCTAACTCCTTCTTGAATATATTTAATGAATTGGCCTCAACTGCCTTGTGTGGTAGAGAATTCCACAGGTTCACCACTCTCTGGGTGAAGAAATTCCTCCTCATCTCAGTCATAAATGGCTTACCCCTTATCCTTAGACTGTGACCCCTGGTTCTGGACTCCCCGCCATCGGGAACATCCTTCACTCCCTCCACCACTGGCGTACCGTGGATGCAGTCTGTAGCATCTACAAGATGCACTGCAGCAACTCGCCAAGGCATCTTCGACAGCACATCCCAAACTCGTGACCTCTACCACCTAGAAGGACAAGGGCAGCAGACGCATGGGAACACCCCCACCTCCCAAGTTCCCCTCCAAGTCACACATCAGCCTGACTTGGAAATATATCGGCCGTTCCTTCATCGTCGCTGGATCAAAATCCTGGAACTCCCTCCCTAACAGCACTGTGGGAGTACCTTCACCACACGGACTGCAGCGGTTCAAGAAGGCGGCTCACCACCACCTTCTCGAGGGCAATTAGGGATGGGCAATAAATGCCGGCCTTGCCAGCGACACCCACATCCCAGGAGTGAATAAAAAAAAAAGTGTAGTCAAGGTAGCCAGTGGGAGTCAGTGGGCTTGTAGTAGCCCACGAAAGGTCATTGCACAGAAAGAGATCATTCGGAACTTCACTGCCTCTGAAATAAAAAAAATAGGTGCATTCAAAGTCATGATGCATGAACAAATGAGCCAACTTGTGCACAACAACAACTTGCATTTACATAACGACTTTAACAAAGTAAAATGTCCCAAGGCGCTTCACAGGATCGTAAACAGACAAATGTTGACACTGAGGCAAAGAATGTGACAAAATGCTTGGTCAAAGATGTTGGGTTTAAGGAGGGTCTTAAAGGAGGATGGAGAGGCGGATAGACGGAGAGGTGGAGAGCTTTAGGGAGGATTTCAAGGTCCCACAGAAAGCAATGAAGAAGCGCCTATATTTCCTAAGGAGGCTGAGGCTGAAGGGATGTAACCTATCACCCCTGATCCTCTCTAACTTTTACCGCTGCACAATAGAGAGCATCCTGACAAACTGTATCACAGTATGGTATGGCAGCTGTAGCTACTATGACCGGAAAGCCCTGCAGCGGGTAGTCAAAACTGCCCAACGCATTACTGGCACCCGGCTACCGACCATAGAGCACATATACCAGAAACGCTGTTTACGGAGGTCACGGACCATCATCAAAGACCCTACCCACCCCAGCCACAGTCCGTTCGCCCTCCTGCCAACTGGGAGACGCTCCAGATGCATTCGCACCCGAACGACCAGATTTAGGAACAGCTTCTTTCCCAGGGCTGTCATCCTACTGAACTCCACAAATAAACTCTAAAGCCTGCACATCTGCCAACGCACTTTATTATGTTTATGTTTATGTTAATGTATTACAAGCCAAATGAATGTTGAATGTTTAAATGTCTTAAATCTAAATGTACACTCTCGGGAGCCGCAAGCCTACATTTCGTTGTACTGCACTTGTGCACTAACAATGACAATAAAGTTGATTGATTGATTGATTGATTCATGACTTCAGGATGTCCCAAAGCGCTTCACAGCCAATGCGGTACTTTTTGAAGTGTAGTCACTGTTGTAATGTAGGAAACGCGGCAGCTAATTTACACACAGCAAGCTCCCACAAGTAGCTCTGTGATAAATGGCCAGATCATCTGTTTTTAGTGATGTTGGTTGAGGGATAAATATTGGCCCCAGGACACCAGCGCTCCAGCGCGCCCTCAGCACTGCACTGGGAATGTCAGACTAGATTATGGGTTTAATTCCCTGAAGTGGCACTTGACCTCACAATCTTCTGACTTATAAGCAACAGTGCTACTCACTGAGCCAAACAATAGTATCGACAGAAAGAGGACATTAAGGCCATCAATCCAGCACTGATACTTTAAAGAGAGAAAGAAAGAAAGACTTGCATTTCTATAGCACCTTTCCCAACCACAGGAGGTTCCAAAGTTCTTTAAAGCCAATGAAGTACTTTTGAAGTGTAGTCACTGTTGTAATGTAGGAAACGCGGCAGCCAATTTATGCACAGCAAGCTCCCACAAACATAATGACCAGATAATCTGTTTTAGTGATGTTGATTGCAGGAGAACTCCCCTGCTCTTCTTTGAAATAGTGGACGTGGGATCTTTTATGTTGAGCTGAGAGGGCAGATGGGGGCCTCAGTTTAACGTCTCATCTGAAAGGCAGCACCTCCGACATGGCGGCACTCCCTCAGTACTGCCCCTCCAACAGTGCGGTGCTCCCTCAGTACTGTCCCTCCGACAGTGCGGCGCTCCCTCAGTACTGCCCCTCCAACAGTGCAGTGCTCCCTCAGTACTGTCCCTCCGACAGTGCAGCACTCCCTCAGTACTGCCCCTCTGACAGTGCGGCGCTCCCTCAGTACTGCCCCTCCAACAGTGCGGCGCTCCCTCAGTACTGCCCCTCCGACAGTGCAGCACTCCCTCAGTACTGCCCCTCCAACAGTGCAGTGCTCCCTCAGTACTGTCCCTCCGACAGTGCGGCGCTCCCTCAGTACCGCCCCTCTGACAGTGCGGCGCTCCCTCAGTACCGCCCCTCCGACAGTGCGGCGCTCCCTCAGTACCGCCCCTCCGACAGTGCGGCACTCCCTCAGTACTGCCCCTCCAACAGTGCGGTGCTCCCTCAATACTGTCCCTCCGACAGTGCGGCGCTCCCTCAGTACTGCCCCTCCGACAGTGCGGCGCTCCCTCAGTACTGCCCCTCCGACAGTGCGGCGCTCCCTCAGTACCGCCCCTCCGACAGTGCAGCACTCCCTCAGTACTGCCCCTCCGACAGTGCAGCGCTCCCTCAGTACTGTCCCTCCGACAGTGCGGCGCTCCCTCAGTACTGACCCTCCGACAGTGCGGCGCTCCCTCAGTACCGCCCCTCCAACAGTGCGGCGCTCCCTCAGTACCGCCCCTCCGACAGTGCGGCGCTCCCTCAGTACCGCCCCTCCGACAGTGCGGCGCTCCCTCAGTACCGCCCCTCCGACAGTGCGGCGCTCCCTCAGTACCGCCCCTCCGACAGTGCGGCGCTCCCTCAGTACTGCCCCTCTGACAGTGCGGCGCTCCCTCAGTACTGCCCCTCCGACAGTGCGGCGCTCCCTCAGTACCGCCCCTCCGACAGTGCGGCGCTCCCTCAGTACCGCCCCTCCGACAGTGCGGCGCTCCCTCAGTACCGCCCCTCCGACAGTGCGGCGCTCCCTCAGTACTGACCCTCCGACAGTGCGGCGCTCCCTCAGTACTGCACTGGCGTGTCAGCCTAGATTTTTGTGCTCAAGTCTCTGGAGCATGGCTTGAACCCAAAACCTTCTGACTCAGAGGCTAGAGTGCTGCCCACTGAGCCACGACTGACACCATTTTTCCATATGAGCCTCTTAGTCACCATATCCTTTGAGATTTCTTTTTCATCCCTTGTAAAATAAATTTGGGACCCTGCTTCAACCATGGTTTGTAGCGAGACTTCCACCTTCAGTGTAAACATACTTGCCAACTGTTGAAAAGTCTCACGGTCACGCAGTACACTCCATGTCTTTCAGATCGGTAGTGTATGATCTCTTTTGGGTGCCTGGCAATTGTAGCAGCATTTTCTGATGTCAATCAGCACCAGGGACCTCCATCTACCCTCCCACTCCCATCCTCCGTATACAGAGTCAGCTGTGGCTCACTGGTAACATTACAACAGTGACTACACTTCAAAAGTACTTCATTGGCTGTAAAGCCCTGTTGGACGACCTGAAGTCATGAAAGATACTTTATAAATGTAAGTCTATCAGAGGCAGGGGCCAATAGGAGCGGCAAAGAAGTGGAGAGGGGTCTATTAGCCAGTAGGAACATAGGAACATATTTGGTTAACAAAAATCTATCAGTCTCAAATTTAAAATTAACAATTGATCTAGCATCAATTGACATTTGCGGAAGAGAGTTCCAAACTTCTACCACCCTTCGTGTGTAGAAGCGTTTCCTAATTTCACTCCTGAAAGGTCTGGCTCTAATTTTTAGACTCTGTCCCCTAGTCCGAGAATCCCCAACCAGCGGAAATAGTTTCTCTCTGTCCACCCTATCTGTTCCCCTTAATATCCTGAAAACTTCGATCAGATCACCCCTTAATCTTCTAAATTCCAGGGAACACAACCCTAATTTGTGTAATCTCTCCTCGTAGCTTAACCCTTGGAGTCCGGGTATCATTCTGGTAAACCTACGCTGCACTCCCTCCAAGGCCAGTATATCCTTCCTAAGGTGTGATGCACAGAACTGCTCACAGAAGGGGAAGTGCAAAGAGACCTGGGTGTTCTTGTGCACCAGTCGCTGAAGGTAAGCATGCAGGTGCAGCAGGCGGTTAAGAAGGCAAATGGTATGTTGGCCTTCGTAGCGAGAGGGTTTGAGTACAGGAACAAGGATGTCTTGCTACAGTTGTACAGGGCCTTGGTGAGACCACACCTTGAGTATTGTGTGCAGTTTTGGTCGCCTTACCTGAGGAAGGACGTTCTTGCCATGGAAGGAGTGCAGCGAAGATTCACCAGGCTGATACCTGGGATGACAGGAATGACGTATGAGGAGCGATTGTGTCAATTGGGCTTATACTCACTGGAGTTTAGAAGATTGAGAGGGGATCTCATCGAAACCTATAAAATTCTGTCAGGTCTGGACAGACTAGATGCAGAAAGGATGTTTCTGATGGCCGGGGAGTCCAGAACCAGGGGTCATAGTCTAAGGATAAGGGGTAAGCCATTTAGGACTGAAATGAGGAGGAATTTCTTCACCCAGAGAGTGGTGAACCTGTGGAATTCTCGATCACAGAAGGCAGTAGAGGCCAATTCATTAAATATATTCAAGAAGGAGTTGGATATATTTCTTAAGGCTAAAGGGATCAAGGGATATGGGGAGAAAGCAGGGACAGGGTACTGAGTTTGGATGATCAGCCATGATCTCATTGAATGGCAGAGCAGGCTCGAGGGGCCGAATGGCCTACTCCTGCTCCTATCTTCTATTTTTCTGTGTTTCTATGTTTCTATGTGCTCCAGGTGTAGTCTGACCAGGGTTTTGTATATAGACTCAAGTAAGACTGCAGAGGGGACAAGAAGTATGGGGAAGGGGCAGTGGAGACCAGTGAAGGATGGGGGATGGTGATGAAATATAGAAATAATGTACAAATAAAATTGGGGAATGAATGCTTTAAAATGTAGAACTAATACTCGAAAATAGAATTGATGTATGAAAAGGTGGAATTACCCCTGGAATGTAGAATCGATTAGACTGGAGAGATAAAGGGACAGGCTCAGAAGGAACGGTAATTAGGTACAGAAAGAATGTGCTGTGTGATAAGGTAACTGGGTCTCACTGATACGAAGAATGGTATTCATCTCATTAAGAAGCAGCGGCAGCGGCGAGGCTCCGATTTAAAAACAACAAAGAAATCAGAGTGACGTCACAGGAGAGCAGGTAGGTGATTCGTTGGTGAGTATTACAGCTTTTTCTGCTCTCTAAGTTAGGGAAGGGGGTTAAATTAATAGCTGAGAAACTGCAACTTGCTCGTACTTAATAAATTAATACATTAAACTAGATAAAATAATCAAACAATAAAATGTTAATATCGATTGAATAAAAACTTTAATTAATTGATTAATTAATAAAACAAGGTTAGAGATGGCAGGGCAGGTGGTGTATCGTAACTGCAGCATGTGGGAGTCTGTGGAGAGCATCACAATCCCTAGCAACCACATCTGCACTAAGTGTCTAACTCGAGGAACTGGCTCAGGGTTGTTGAGCTGGAGTCCGAGCTGCAGACATTGTGATGCATCAGGGAGGGAGAGAGTTACCTGGACGCTTTGTCCCAGGAGGCAGTCACACCCTTTAGGTTAAATAGTACTTTAGAGTTCGTCAGTGGTCAGGGACAAGAGGGTGTGACTGCGAGTCAGGCAGGTATGGGAACTACAGTGGGGAAAGAGTTAAACTGACATCGCTGGCAGTTTCACTGAATGGTGTAATAAAGACAATAATCTAATAGGCCTTTGCAGTAGTAAGCTTTTTATAAGTTGCTGAACTGGCCGTTGAGATAACCTAAGAATGACATGGCGATTTTGAATGACTGATGACTGCAAACTGTATAACGTGGAACCATAAGAGGCCGAGAGGATGTAAGTTCTGTTCTGGCAGGAAAGTAAAACAATGGGTTGGAAGTAAAGAGGCAGGAAAGGAGGACAATGATTCAGAATTACAACGTTGATGAGACCCCATCTGGCATAAACAAAGGTCATAGGTGCAACAACAGCTTGGGGGGAAATGGACATATACTTTTCAGATAATAAAGGCGGTGTGGCAAAGCCACCAAGGGACTCCTGTATGACTATATAACTGCCTTTAACAGAGTGCTACAGCACCTATGTTTGTTTACTGTTTGTAAATAACCCGTTCTCGGTAAGTTCCAGAACCAGCACGATGACGTCACCACGTTGGTCACGTGACGTCCCGAACGGCGGGAAACGTGATGACGTCATGACGTCAGGCTGGGAGGTTCCCAGGTCAGACCTCGTGAAGCCAGCATTAAGGAAAGACCTGTTGATAGTTTCTCCTGCATTCCATTGTTTGTTCTTTAGTTTACATTAAACTTCGTTTAATTATCGGACTGACTCGACCTCAGTATTTCAGCTAGGGATCTGACGATTCCTACAGCGGTACATCAATGTAACGCGGCATAGGCAACCAATCAGTGAAGATGCATGTGGGCCAAGGTCTAATCAGGTGGCAGGAATGAATTTTGAATGAGCTGGACATGTGTATTGTAATGTATAAAAATGTAGTGTCTGCTGTAACAATTTGGAAAAGTCTGGCTAAGACAGAGCTGACTGTCTCCCCACCGGCGCAATAAAGATAACTTGACTATCGATCTAAAGCCTTGTGTCGAGTGTTGGTTTAAAATACTCCACAACAGAACCCAGAGTGTAGTGATGGAGGAGCCTCAGCCCTAGACCTTGTCCAACAGGTACGAGGTACTTTCTACCTGTATGGATGAGGAAAAGGACTGCAGGGAGGATGGGCAAACTGACCATGGCACCGTGGTACAGGGGGCCATCCAAGTGGGGGGAGAAGGAAGGAGTGTGGTAGTAGTAGGGGTCAGGCAATGACTATCTCCAACAAGCGAGAATCTAACCACCTCCCCTTGACATTCGACAACATTACCATCATCGAATCCCCCACCATCAACATCCTGGGGATCACCAGCCACATAAATACTGTGGCAACAAGAGCAGATCAGAGGCTGGGTATTCTGCGACGGCTGTCTCATCTCCTGACTCCGCAAAGACTTTCCGCCATCTACAAGGCACAAGTAAGGAGTGTGATGGAATACTCTCCACTTGCCTGGATGAGTGCAGCTCCAACAACACTCAAGAAGCTCAACACCATCCAGGACAAAGCAGCCCATTTGATTGGCACCCCATCCACCACCTTAAACATTCACTCCCTCCGCACCGTGGCTGCAATGTGTACCATCTACAAGATGCACTGCAGCAACTCGCCAAGGCTTCTTCAGCAGCACCTCCCAAACCCGCGACCTCTTCCACCTAGGAGGACAAGGGCAGCAGGCGCATGGGAACACCACCACCTCCAAGTTCCCCTCCAAGTCACACACCATCCTGACTTAGAAGTATATTGGCCGTTCCTTCATCGTCGCTGGGTCAAAACCCTGCAACTCCCTCCCTAACAGCGCTGTGGGAGCACCTTCACCACACGGACTGCAGCGGTTCAAGAAGGCGGCTCACCACCACCTTCTCAAGGGGCAACTAGGGATGGGCAATAAATGCTGGCTTTGCCAGTGATGCCCACATCCCATAAGCGAATTTAAAAAAAGTATAGTCAGGATGATAGACACTGTTCTCTGCAGCTGTGAAAGAGAGTCCCGAAGGCTGTGTTGCCTGCCCGGTGCCAGGGTTAAGGATATCTCCTTGCGGCTGGAGAAGAACTTGGAGTGGGAGGGGAGGATCCAGTTATCGTAGTCCATGTAGGAACCAACGACATTGGTAGAACTAGGAATGAGGTTCTGCTGATTAGGGAGGGAGTGCCAGGATTTTGACCCAGCGACGATGAAGGAACGGCGATATACTTCCAAGTCAGGATGGTGTGTGACTTGGAGGGGAACGTGGAGGTGGTGGTGTTCCCACGCGCCTGCTGCCTTTGTCCTTCTAGGTGGTAGAGGTCACGGGTTTGGGAGGTGCTGCCGAAGAAGCCTTGGCAAGTTGCTGCAGTGCATCTTGTAGATGGTACCCACTGCAGCCACGGTGCGCCGGTGCTTTCTTCTGGTGTGTGACTGTACTCGAGTAAATTATCCAGTAATTTCTGCTCCTCCCTTATATGTCGGAGTGTCTCTAGCTCAGACTCCAGCTCACTGACTCTGAGCTGGAATGTCATGAGGCAGAGACATTTGTTGCAGATGTGGCAGTCTGGGACAGTCTCATTGTTCACAAACTCAAACACACTAAAATCCCGACACACTGTCTGGTCTTTATTAATGAATGAATGAATTTATTTTTTGTTATCTGTAGTTTATTTCTTGAACTATGATTAATTACTTCGCTATTTATCAGTTATGAGCGTCTTTAAAAGCAGTTAGAAATTAATCACTTACCTCGTTTTTCTTTGACTTACACTTACTTGCAATAATAAATCCTTACTAAGTCAAGCTTAACACTAACCACTAAAGAGACTAACTACACAAATGTTTTTCGATGCATTTACCGATATACTTATGTTAATTTGCTCTGCTGTGTGTTGATTATGATACTTTATCGGTGTCCTTCGGTGCAATTATTTATTATTTACTGTTGCTCCTTGGTTTAAATTACTGAGTACCTCCTTCCCCCTCAGCATCCAATTCCCAAACTTATAAAATTCTGACAGGATTGGACAGACTAGATGCAGGAAGGATGTTCCCGATGGCGGGGGAGTCCAGAACTAGGGGTCACAGTCTAAGGATAAGGGGTAAGCCATTTAGGACAGAAATGAGGAGAAATTTCTTCACCCAGAGAGTGGTGAACCTGTGGAATTCTCTACCACAGAAGGCAGTGAGGTCAATTCATTAAATCTATTCAAGAAGGAGTTGGATATATTTCTTAAGGCTAAAGGGGTCAAGGGATATGGGGAGAAAACAGGGACAGGGTACTGAATTTGGATGATCAGCCATGATCGCATTGAATGGCGGAGCAGGCTCGAGGGGCCGAATGGCCTACTCCTGCTCCTATCTTCTATGTTTCAATGTTAAACAGAAGCATAAGGGTAATAATCTCTGGATTACTACCTGAGCCACGCGCAAATTGGCATGGGGTCAAGCAGATCAGAGAGTTAAAATGCGTGGCTCAAAGAGTGGTGTGGGAAAATGGGGTTTCAATTCATGGGGCACTGGCACCAGTACTGGGGAAAGAGGGAGCTGTTCCGTCAGGACGGGCTCCACTTAAACCGGGCTGGGACCAGCGTCCTGGCGAATCGAATAACTAGAGCTGTAGATGGGGCTTTAAACTAAAAAAGGGGGAGAGGGGCCAGGTGAGGGGAAATCTAAAGAGAAAGGTCAAGGTAATAGAGCAGTGTAGCAATTTGTGTAAAAATAAGCAGAGTGACGGGAAGGGACAGAGAGTTTAATGGTGTCAAAGCAGGGAATAATGGTAAAAATTTAAATTAAAGGCTCTTTATCTGAATGCATGAAGCATTCGTAACAAGATAGATGAACTAGAGGCACAAATAGAGATAAATGGGTTTGATCTAATAGCCATTACAAAGACCTAGTTGCAAGGTGGTCAAGGCTGGGAACTAAATGTTCCAGGGTACTTGACATTTTAAAAAGACAGGCAGAATGGAAAAGGAGGGGGAGTAGCCCTGATAATAAAAGATGACATAAGGACAGTAGCGAGAAAGGATCTCAGCTCGGAAGATCAGGAAGTAGAATCAGTATGGGTGGAGATAAGGAATAACAAGGGGCAGAAAACACTGGTAGGAGTAGTATATAGGCCTTCTAACAGTAGCTATACCGTTGGACAGAATATTAATCAAGAAATAGTAGGAGCTTGCAACAAAGGTAATGCAATAATCGTGGGGGACTTTAATCTTTATATAGACTGGACAAATCAAATTGGCAAAGGTAGTCTGGAGGACGAGTTCATGGAATGCATTCGGGACAGTTTCCTAGAACACTATGTCATGGAACCAACCAGGGAAAAGGCTATTATAGATCTTGTATTGTGTAATGAGACAGGGTTAATTAGCAATCTCATAGTAAAGGATCCTCTGGGGCAGAGTGATCATAATATGATAGAATTTCACATTAAGTTTGAGAGTGACTTGCCTAAGTCTGAAACTAGAGTCTTAAACTTAAATAAAGCCAATTACATAAGTAAGAGGGGTGTGTTGGCTAAGGTAGATTAGAAAAATAGATTAAAAGGTATAGCGGTAGGTAAGCAGTGGCTAGCATTTAAAAAATATTTCATAATTCTCAACAAAAATACATTCCATTGAGAAACAAAAACTCCACAGGAAAAGTGATCCAACTATGGCTAACTAAAGAAGTTAAGGATAGCATTAGTTTAAAAGAAGAAGCTTATAATGTTGTGAAGAATAGTAGTAGGCCTGAGGATTGGGAGAGTTTCAGAAACCAGCAAAGGATGACCAAAACATTTATAAAAAGGGAAAAAATAGAATATGGGAGAAAAGCAGATTGTAAGAGCTTCTACAAGTATTTAAAAAGGATGAGAGTAGCAAAAGTAAACGTTGGTCCCTTAGAGGCTGAGACAGGAGAAATTATTATGGGGAATAAGGAAATGGCAGAAACGTTAAACAAATATTTTGTATCTGTCTTCACAGTAGAAGACACAAAAAGCATACCAAAAATGGTGGGGAACCAAGGGTCTAATGAGAGTGAGGAACTTAATGTAATTAATATAAGTAGAGAAAAAGTACTAGAGAAACTAATGGGACTAAAAGCCGACAAATCCCCTGGACCTGACGGCCTACATCCTAGGGTTCGAAAAGAGGTGGCTGAAGAGATAGTGGATGCATTGGTTTTGATCTTCCAAAATTCCCCAGATTCTAGAATGGTCCCAGCAGATTGGAAGATCACAAATATAACACCGCTATTCAAGAAAGGAAGGAGAGAGAAAACCGGGAACGACAGGCCAGTTAGCCTAACATCAGTCGTCGGGAAAATGCTGGAATCCATTGTTAAGGAAGTGGTGTCAAGTCACTTAGAAAATCATAACATGATTAGGCAGAGTCAACATGGTTTTAGGAAAGGGAAATCGTGTTTAACCAATTTATTAGAGTTTTTTGAGGATGTGACTAGCAGGGTAGATAAAGGGGAACCAGTGGATGTAGTATATTTGGATTTCCAAAAGGCATTCGATAAGGTGCCACATAAAATATTATTACACAAGATTAGGACTCATGGGGTTGGGGGTAATATAGTAGCATGGATAGAGGATTGGAAAACAGAGAGTAGGGATAAACGGATCTTTTTCAGGTTGGCAGGCTGTAACTAGTGGGGTGCCCCAAGGATCAGTGTTGGGGCCTCAGCTATTTACAATCTATATTAATGACCTAGATGAAGGGACCGAGTGTAATGTATCCAAGTTTGCTGACGATACAAAGCTAGGTGGGACAGTAAGCTGTGAGGAGAACAGAGAGTCTACAAAAGGATATAGATAGACTGAGTGAGTGGGCAGTCAGGTGGCAGATGGAGTATAATGTAGGGAAATATGAGGTTATTCACTTTGGTAGGAAGAATAGAAAAACAGAATATTTTTTAAATGGTGAGAAACTTTCAAATGTTGGTGTTGAGAGAGATTTGGGTGTCCTTGTGCAAGAAACACAGAGAGTTAGCATGCAGGAACAGCAAGCAATAAGGAAGGCAAATGGCATGTTGGCCTTTATTGCAAGGGGGTTGGAGTATAAGAGGAAGGAAGTCTTGCTACAATTGTACAGTTGCTTGGTGAAACCACACCTGGAGTACTGTGCACAGTTTTGGTCTCCTTATCTAAGGAAGGATATACTTGCCTTGGAGGCGGTGCAACGAAGGTTCACTAGATTGATTCCTGGGGTGAGAGGGCTGTCCTATGAGAAGAGATTGTGTAGAATGGGCCGATACTCTCTGGAGTTTAGAAGAATGAGAGGTGATCTCATTGATACATACAAGATTCTGAAGGGGATTGACAGGGTAGATGCTAAGAGGTTGTTTTCCCTGGCTGGAGTGTCTAGATCTAGGCGGCATAGCCTCAGGATAAGGGGTCAGTCTTTTAAGACCGAGATGAGGAAGAATTTCTTCACTCAGAGGGTTGTGAATCTTTAGAATTCACTGTCCCAGAGGGCTGTGATTGCTGAGTCTCTGAGTATATTCAAGGCTGAGATCGATAGATTTTTGTACTCTAGGGGAATCGAGGGATATGGGAATTGGGCGGGAAAGTGGAGTTGAGGTCGATGATCAGCTATGATCTTATTGAATGGCGGAACAGGCTCGAGGGGCCATATGGCCAACTCCTGCTCTTAATTCTTATGTTCTTTCTTATAACTAAACAAGACACAGATTTACGCCAGCTCGTTAGTTTTGCCTGATAAGGACTTATGCTTAACAATTCTGGTTGGTTTAAATCGAGTAAACGTGCCTGGATGAGTGCAGCTCCAACAACACTCAAGAAGCTCGACACCATCCAGGACAAAGCAGCTCACTTGATTGGCACCCTATCCACCACCTTGAACATTCACTCCCTCCACCACCGGTGTACCGTGGCTGCAGTGTGTGTACCATCTACAAGATGCACTGCAGCAACTTGCCAAGGCTTCTTCGGCAGCACCTCCCAAACCCGCGATCTCTACCACCCAGAAGGACAAGGACAGCAGGCGCATGGGAACACCACCACCTCCAAGTTCCCCTCCAAGTCTCCTGACTTGGAAATATATCGCCATTCCTTCATCCTCGTTGGGTCAAAGTCCTGGAACTCCCTCCCTAACAGCACTGTGGGAGCACCTTCACCACACGGACTGCAGCGGCTCAAGAAGGCGGCTCACCACCACCTTCTCGAGGGCAATTAGGGATGGGCAATAAATGCTGGCCTTGCCAGCGACGCCCAACTCCCGTGAATGAATTTAAAAAACGTGGCTGTGATCGCATACACCTGGCACCTGAAAGTTGGAAAGGAGATTTTGAGAAGCTCTGCGAGAGCGTGCGATAGAGAATTGGTCCCAGGTTAGCAGACTATTATCGGCATCTCCAAATCATATAGATTTAATGGATGATCTGTTATTTAATCTGTTGACCTTTTTCAAGGCTTTCCTAAGGTCTGTTTCACTGGAGAATTTCTCACTTACAATAAGCCTATTGAAGAGTATGATATTGTGGAGTGGCTTCAGTCACAGTATTGAACTAAGTTGTGAGCATATACTTTAAAGAGGAGTCTAACTAACTAGTCTGACAATGGTAGTAAGAGAGGAGGAATGCATAGTAGTGAAAGGGGGAATGGATGGTCATGAAAGGTGGAGAGGCTGTTTCTGTGAAAGGAGGGAGTTGATGGTAGTGTAAGGGCGAGTGGATGGTCGTGAATAGGAGAGGGAAGAGGAGGGAAGAGGAGAAAATGAAGGGGAGAGGGTAGTGGATATTGATGGCAATGACGAGGGAGGTGATTGGGTGGCATTAGAAAGAAGGGGGAAATGAAACATACCTTTGTGAATTGCGCGGTGGGGGGTTGGATATTGGGTTGTGACTGTAACTTGGGTACCGCAACAGTCTCTCATGGAAAACCCCCACAATACTTTGAACGTTCCTCTATCACGATCACTGTCTATCAACTACCAACCATCCCCTTAAACCCCTCTCCCCCGCCCACAGCACCCTCACATAGATACATAGATACATAGAAGATAGGAGCAGGAGTAGGCCATTCGGCCCTTCGTGCCTGCTCCGCCATTCGATGAGATCATGGCTGATCCTTTAATTCAGTATCCCGTCCCCGCCTTCTCTCCGTAACCCTTAACCCCTTTTGCCCGTAGAAATATATCTAATTCCCTCTTAAATATATTTAATGCGCTGGCGTACACTGCCCTCTGTGGCAATGAGTTCCACAGGTTCACCACTCTCTGAGTGAAGAAATTCCCCCTCATCTCTGTCCTAAATGGTTTAGCCCTTATCCTTAAATTATGTCCTCTAGTTCGGTTCTCACCCGCCAAGGGAAACATTCCTTCTGCATCCAGTCTGTCTAGACCTGTCAGAATTTTATACACTTCTATGAGGTCCCCTCTCAATCTTCTAAACTCCAGTGTGTACATCCCTAAACTACATAGTCTCTCCTCATAGGTCATTCCCGCCATTCCTGGTATCAGCCTGGTGAATCGCCGCTGCACCCCCTCCATGGCAAGAACATCCTTCCTCAGATGAGGCGACCAAAACTGTACACAGTACTCGAGGTGTGGTCTCACCAGTGCCCTGTACAGCTGCAGCAAGGTATCCCTGTTCCTGTATTCTAACCCTTTTGCTATGAAGGCCAGCATACCGTTTGCCTTCTTGACCGCCTGTTGCACCTGCATGCTCGCCTTCAGTGACTGGTGTACAAGAACACCCAGGTCTCTCTGTACTTCCCCCTCTCCCAATCTATTGCCATTTAAATAATAATTTGCCCTCCCGTTCCTGCACCCAAGGTGGATAACTTCGCACTTGTCCACATTATAGTGCATCTGCCATTTATCCGCCCAATCGCCCAGTCTGTCCAAATCGCTCTGGAGCTTCCTGGTCTCTTCCTCTGAGCCCACCCCCCCTCCTAGTTTAGTGTCGTCTGCAAATTTGGAAATGCTGCATCCGACTCCCTGATCCAGGTCATTAATGTAAATTGTGAACAGCTGGGGGCCCAGGACAGATCCCTGTGGTACCCCACTTGTTACTGCCTGCCATTCAGAAAATGAGCCGTTTATTCCAACTCTCTGTTTTCTATCTGACAGCCAGTTCCCTATCCACGCCAATACTTTCCCCTTTATCCCATGAGCCTCAATTTTCCATGCTAATCTTTTATGTGGGACCTTATCGAAGGCCTTTTGGAAGTCCAGGTACACCACATCTACTGGCTCTCCCCCATCTATTCTACCAGTTACTCCCTCAAAAAATTCCAATAGATTAGTCAAGCACGATTTACCCTTTGTAAATCCATGTTGACTCTGTCCTATCCTGTCCCCATTTGCTAAGTGCTCCGCTATTTCATCCTTAATGATGGACTCCAGCATTTTGCCCACAACTGATGTAAGGCTTACAGGTCTGTAATTACCTGCTTTTTCCCTACCCCCCTTTTTGAATAGTGGGGTAACGTTAGCTACCCTCCAATCCATCGGCACTGTTCCCGAGTCTAATGAATTCTGAAAAATCATCCTTAGTGCATCCGCTATCTCTAGGGCCACCTCCTTCAGTACCCTAGGATGCATGTTATCAGGCCCTGGGGATTTGTCCACCTTCAATCCCTCCAACAATAAGCTCCAGGAGCTCATGGACTTCTTTGTCACTAAGATTGAGACCATCCACTCAGCTACCTCTGCCGCCTCCCTCCCTTCCCCTAGCCCACCAAGCCAAATCTCCCTCAAGGCTCCCCCCTTGCCCTGGCTCTGAACTCGCATCTTACTCTGGTTTCTCTCCGATCTCCCCTCATGCCCTCTCCGAGCTCACCTTGTCCATGAGACCTACCTCCTGCTTCCTCAATCCTATTCCCACAAAACCGCTGACCACCCAACTTCCCTTCCTGGCCCCCATGTTAGCTGATATTGTAAACAGTTCCCTATCCTCAGGTACTGTCCCCCTCTCCCTTTCAAAACCACCGTCATCACACCCCCAACTTCCTCAAAAAACTCACCCTCAATCCCTCCATCCTTACAAACAATGCCTCAGCTCCAACCTCCCTTTCCTCTTCAAAGTCCTTGAACGTGTTTCTGCCTCCCAAATCCTTGCCAATTTTTCTCCACCACAAACGCTGCACCCTGGTCATTGATTCCAACCCTTCCCCAGCCATTGTGTCAGGTTGAACCAGACAGTTTGCATTCTCCGCGTTCTAATCAACATCGAACTGAGCTTCCGACCCCACGTAGTCTCCATCACAAAGATTCCCTACTTCCACCTCCACAACATCCCCTGCCTCAGCCTATCTCCCATTGAAGCTCTCATCCATGTCTTTGTCAACTTCAGACTCAACTATTCCAATGCTCTTCTGGTGTAGGATTCACAAAAATCCAGGAAAATACAGTCTACATTGTAAAACCCCTGAAATGGCCACATTTTATGAACACAAGATGGAGTTGGCAGATCACATGACTCATTTCAGAAGGACATACCACTGCAGTATCTTAAAGAAGCCTGAGTCACCACCGATTAGAAGATTCCAGAACTGACTGCAATTGATATGGTAAAATGGTTACAGTAGTAACGAAGTCAAAACAAAAGTATTTACACCTCAAGGTGTGTTAATTGCTAGCAAAACGCAAACCCATCTCTGAAATCGCAGAGCACAGACAAAACCTATTATCTGTACCAAACTCAGAGGGACACAGGACAGATCCCATTAGTTTCATTTACAAGACATTAAAATAAAGTACCCGCTTTTGTCAAAGCAGCCTGCCCATTACTTTAACAAAAGAAAACCCCTGATTTGGCGCCAAGATAAGGGCAAGAAAACAGTATAACTGTTGGGGGAAAAGAGACATTAAACAACACACAGTTTCACACAGACACGAGGTTAAAGGCAGAGCGAGTGGAGAGGTTCGATTACGGTTCGAGGAGCACGGAGGGCCTACAAGTTCGAGCAGGAGAGCAGGTTCAGGAGCCGGTCCCATAAGGAAGATTGGAGATCCCGGACGATACAGGAGCACCAAGGTCAAGGACAGTTTTAAAAACCCTGGTGAGCATAGAGGCCCAACTCCACCTAGCTGATCTAGTTGAGGTATACTTTAGAGATGGGAGGGTTTTTAATAATAAGGGCTTTGTAATTCGGGAGTGTTATTCATCCTTCGTTGTGCCGTGCGCTTTCTCCACCCCTGTTTTATTATATCGCCGATCTAGAATTGATGTATTATGATTGTATTGATTTCTTTGTGGGTTCAATGACGAGACATTTATGAAAGAGAATGTCTTTTAATCTAAAGTCTGTTCAACTCTTTATACAGCATTTCAGGAGACACCATGCTAGTGATCCATCTAGAACGAAACCGAAACTAAACTCCACTGCCTGTCTTTCACATGCCCTCTGCTGGTCAGGCATAAGTAATCAATCAGGCAAACATGCTGGTAAGGCATCATAATCAAACAGGAAAATACCATCACTATTTGCTGATATCATTACATCTCCCTTTCTTAAAACAAAAGTATTTTACTTTTAACTAACAACATGTTTTCTTTGTATTAATCTGCATTTTAACTGTAACACTTAATGAACTTACATTAACATTATCATTATCAAGGTTTTTTAACTTTGCTTTGTGTGTTCACATGAAATATGTAAATACACTAGAACTTGAAGAAAGAATAAGATAACATTACTTCCTTCTATAACAACAGTCCTTAAATTTGCTCAATGAGTCTTTCAGGAGGCTTCACGTGTCTTGAGGATTTTCTGATTGATTGTCCTTGAATCTGAGTTGTTGCCTCAGATGATGGTTTCTCAGCTGTGTGATCAGGTTGTTCAACAGTATCAGTCTTTTGACCTGCTGTGTGATCAGGTTGTTCAACAGTATCAGTCTTTTGACTTGCTGTGGCTGGTCCCATGAGAAGATCTCGACGATTTATTCTCAGAACAGCACCCTCATCTGTCTGAATGGTGTATGATCTTGGTTGAACTTCACTCAGGACAGTTCCCTTCTGAGTCCATGTGTTTGTTTTGTCTTTGAACCTTACTTGGTCACCAGTGTGGAGTTCAGGTAGGTTTTGTGTTCCTCTGTCATAGTAGTACTTTTGCTTTTCTTTCTGTTGCTCTTTGAACTTCCTCACTTTCTCCCCCTCTTTTGTTTTCAGGAGGTTCTCCGGGATGGGTAGGTTTGACCTTAGCATACGTCCCATAAGGAGTTGGGCTGGTGACATACCACACTCGAGCGGCGTTGTGCGGTATACAAGTATGCTCTGGTAGAAGTCAGTTCCACTGTCTTTTGCCTTGTACATCAGTCTTTTCACTGTGTTTGCGGGCTCTCCTGGGTCAACAGCTCTGGACAACGTGTCTGCTGTATACATCAGCTTACCCGGTGTGTACGCAACATTCAGTTCATCATAGACTGTCTCGCCTTCGCTTTCCACAACGAGGACTCTCTTTACCAGGTTCAGTCTCTCACAGGCTTTTAAACCTAGTATGGCTTGCACATCCTTTGGCACCATGATTAATGCTAGCGTGTGCTCTCTGTCCTTGTGTGTCACTTTGACAATGCATCTTCCTTTCACTGGTATATCAGTACCTGAGTATCCTGTCACTTTCACTTTTATTCCATGTATCTTTGGTCTGGGTCTCATTTTCTTAAAATCAGTCTCTGATATCACATTAACTTGTGCTCCAGTATCCAATTTAAATGGAATGTGTATGTCATTCACTTTTAGTGTCAACATCCAGTCTCTTTTTTCTTCTTTGTTTTCAGACACAACATCTACATAGAACTCCTCTATCTCGCTTTCATCTACTGTATGGACCTTGCTTTGTTGCGCTTGGTTCTTACAGCAACGGGCATAATGGTTGTTTTTGTTGCAACTATTGCATGTTTTACCATATGCTGGACACTTTTTTGGTGTATGTTGTGTTCCGCATCGACTACATGACTTTCGATTGTCCCTTTCATTTTTGTTCGCTGGCCACGCCTCTTTTTTCACATTGGCGCTCTTTTTGTTAAACGGTTTGTGTCCGTTCTTACTCACTGCATCCACGTTGCAGCTACTGTCACTGAACAGCTCTTTTGCCTGCGACTTCACAGTCTCTGTAGCCCTACACAGTGCTATGGCTTTTCCCAGGTCTAGATCTTGCTCTCTTAGCAGTCTTTCCCTTAGACCATTATCTGGAATACCACACACCAGTCTGTCTTTTATCAGCGAGTCTGTCAGTCCCCCAAATTCACATGATTTGCTTCTGTTTCTCAGTTCAGTCACATACTGATCAATAGTCTCTCCCGTTTTCTGTACACATGTGAAAAATCTGTGCCTCTCAAACGTCACGTTACGTTTAGGTATGCAGTAGGCCTCAAACTGTTCCATTATTTTATCTAGTTTCATTTTGTCTCCATCAGCAGCGAATGTGAAGTTATTATACACCTCCAGCGCTTCATCACCCACGACATGTAAGAACAGTGACGATTTCCTTTTATTACTTTTCTCGTCAGCTCCGATTGCTGATAAATACAACCCCAAACGTTGTTTGAACCTTCTCCAATTTTCAGCCACATTACCTGTCAACTGAAGCTTCGCCGGTGGGTGTAAACCTTCCATTTTTTCACTTCGTTAGCTATTCTCCAATGGTAAGCAATGATGTTCACTTTTGGCTTGCTAATATGTGGAGAGCTGATTTCACTTTAGATTTTTCCTCTTCATCTCTTTCAATCACTTCTGGCACCATGTATTGATTTCTTTGTGGGTTCAATGACGAGACATTTATGAAAGAGAATGTCTTTTAATCTAAAGTCTGTTCAACTCTTTATACAGCTTTACAGGAGACACGATGCTAGTGATCCATCTAGAATGAAACCGAAACTAAACTCCACTGCCTGTCTTTCACATGCCCTCTGCTGGTCAGGCATAAGTAATCAATCAGGCAAACATGCTGGTAAGGCATCATAATCAAACAGGCAAATACCATCACTATTTGCTGATATCATTACAATGATAGTCAAAGTAACTCTTGTGTGTTAAATTTTAGTTCCCATTGAGAGGCGTGTTCATGATTTTTGTCTGCATAGTTTCTTCATTCTCTATGTTTTATTCTCCTTAAAAATAAAGATACCTTTGATTTAAAACTTACCTTGTCTCACCTGATCCATTTGTCTTCCGAGTCACAAGTTGGGCCAACACATCAAGGTGGTCTGGCAATAAGCCCAGTGTCTAGAACCGGTGAGGGGGGGGGGGGGGGAGTGCTTCGGAACCGCTCACGAGCAGTTGTGAAATCAAAAACCGATCTCGCACACCACAAGCTTGTTAAAACGACCCCTTACACTGGCTAGGCATCCATTCTCCACCCTCCGTGATCTTAAACTCATCCAAAACTCTGCTGCCCGTACCCTATCCCACACCAAATTCCATTTACCCATCACCCCTGTCCGTCCTAGCCTACATTGGCTCCTGGTCCCCAATGCCTCCAATTTATAATGCTTATCTCGTGTTTAAATCCCTACATGGCTTCACCCTGCCCTATCTCCAGCATTATCACCCCTTCCGACTCTCCTTTCCTCCGATTCTGGCCTTTTCTGGCCCTACTCCCTTTGCCCCGCCATTGGCGGCTGTGCCTTCAGCCACCTTAGCCCCACACTCTGGAAATCCCTCCCAAAACCCCATTTTCTCTTCACCTCCCTCTCCTGATTAAAGTCCCTTCTTAAAACTTACACCTTTGACCAAACTTTAGGTCACCCCTCCTGATATCGCCCTCTTTTATCTTGATGTCGATTTTTGTCTGATTAATCTCCTGTGAAGCACCTTGGGAGTAGAGTAGGCCTATATTCCCTGGAGTTCAGCAGAATGAGAGGTGATCTCATTGAAACGTATAAAATTCTTACAGGGCTTGACAGGGTAGATGCAAGGAGGATATTTCCCCTGGCTGGGGAGTCGATAGATAGCTGGATATTGGTCGATAGCCTATCCCCTGAAATGGAGACAGAGAAGTCGAGGAAGGGAAGGGAAGAGTTGGAGATGGACCATGTGAAGGTGAGGGAAGGGTGGGAATTGGAAGCAAAGTTAATGAAATTTAGGAGCGTTGACCAGAAACCTGGTCAAAGAGGTGAATTTTTAGAAGAGTTTTAAAGGCAGGGAGAGGTGGAGATGCGGAGAGGTTTAGGGAGGGAATTCCAGAGCGTGAGGCCTGGGCAGCTGAAGGCACGGCCACCAATGGGGGGTCAAGAAGCCAGAATCGAAGAAATGCCGTTTGTGGGGAGGAGGATACAGAGATGGGGAGGGGCGAGGCCATGAAGGGATTTACAGATGACGATGAGATTTTTTATTGTTTTACAGCCTTTTGAGATACTATTCCTGACCTTTTCTTACTCAAATGCCCACTGGATTCTGGCCTCTGACTGGGACTCGGGTCAGTGAAAGGCTGGAACCATTCATTGGGATACTCCAGCTCGCTTTGATCACTGGCCGGGGGTCCCCGTGAAGCAAGGTTGACATAAATCGTGCCATTCATGTAGAAATGACGTATGAAATATACTGGGCGGCCTGCTGGTGGCGCTGTCCAGGGAGAGTATAAATACTCGGGCACAAGCTTGCTCAGGGACATTTTGTAAACAGGAACTAGTGAAGGATAACTAGACTTCCATGTTGTGAAACAGTCGATTAAAGCCTTGTTTAATACTCTGACCAAGTGCCTAGCAGTTTTCTTACATCAAAGGTGTTGTACGAATGTATATGTCTAAGGCTGCTGCCATCAATTAGCACTGAAGGTGTACCTAGGGGCTGCCAACCCTCCAGAGATTGGAGTCTTGGCCTGGAGTCTTCAGCAATTAAAGACTAATCTCCAGGACACTGCTGGGAGCAACACCCGGGAGAGAAATCATTGGGGGGAATAAACAAATTGTGTTTTTTTAAATCTTTGAACACGTGTGTTTACTGGTTATAAAGTGTTGGAGACGGGAAAAAGGCTGTTTGACTGACAGTTAAACATCCAATTAGATAACAAAGAGACAAAAAGAAAATACTGCAGATGCTGGAAATCTGAAATAAAAACAGAAAATGCTGGAGAAACTCAGCAGGTCAGGCAGCATCTGTGAAGAGAGAAACAGAGTCAATGTTTCAGGTCAATGACCTTTCGTCAGAACTGGAAAACAGCAGGAAATGGAACAGATTTTTAAGCAAGTGTAGGGGCTGGGAAAGGGGGGAGGGGATGAAAGAACAAAAGGGAAGGTCTGTGATAGGGTAGAAGGCAGGAGAGGTTAAGAGACATGAAGAGATATTCAAGGCGAGACGAGATGGTAATGGGACAGGTTAAGAAACAGAGGATGGCTCTAGATGAAGTGTAAATTGCGCTGGCAGAATGAAGGACAGCTGCCCTGTGGGAGAGAAGAACAGAAGGCACAACCAAAAAGTGTGGATAAAAAATATATTGTGGCGTACCGATCACAGAACGGACACAATCCGCTTTCCGGTCCGTAGACTATAAATCAGGCGTCATGCCTTTAAGAAGGATCACACCGTTAAGAAACTCGATCTGCAACATAGTTAAGCCCAGAGCCAGCATGCAGCCTCAACAATTAAACCTTTTCTGTTGAACCTCTCCGAGTTCAGTATTTTTTGCTAGGAGTACGTAGACTCCTACAATATATATGATAGGGGCCAAGTTATGATCTGAAATTGTTGAACCCTTATACTTCCCCCCTTCCCACTGTCCAGGGCCTCAAACACCCCTTCCAGGTGAAACAGTGATTTACTTGTACTTCTCGCAATTTAGTATACTGTATTCGCTGCTCACGATGCGGTCTCCTCTACACTGGGGAGACCAAACGCAGATTGGGTGACCGCTTTGCAGAACACCTCCATTCAGTCTGTAAGGGTGACCCCGAGCTTCCGGTCGCCTGTCACTTTAATTCTCCGCTCCACTCCCACTCTGACCTCTCTGTCCTCGGCCTCCTACACTGTTCCAACGAAGGTTAACGTAAGCTCGAGGAACAGCACCTCATCTTTCGATTAGGCACTTTACAGCCTTCTGAACTCAACATCGAGTTCAACAATTTCAGACCATAACCTCGGCCCCTATTTTTTTGGACGGCAGCTGTTGATGATTCTGCCATTCCCATTTACACCTCTTCTAGACCCATCTTTCTTTTCTTTACTTGTCCCATTACCACCTCCTTTTGCCTCGCACCATCATCCCTTTTGTCTTTTAATCTCTCCTACCTTCCAGCCTATCACAGACCTTCCCTTTTGTTCTTTCCTCCCC
The DNA here is from genome assembly GCF_052327205.1 of Somniosus microcephalus. Lineage (NCBI taxonomy): Eukaryota > Metazoa > Chordata > Chondrichthyes > Squaliformes > Somniosidae > Somniosus > Somniosus microcephalus. The sequence goes on along the minus strand of NC_140988.1, from coordinate 384,958,040 downwards.
CCCTCCCTGCCCCCTACACTTGCTGAAAACCTGTTCCATCTCCAACTTTTTCCAGTTCTGACAAAACGTCATCGACCTGAAACGTTAACTCTGTTTCTCCCTTCACAGACGCTGCCTGACCTGCTGAGTATTTCCAGCATTTTCTGTTTCTATTTCAGATTTCCAGCATCCGCAGTATTTTGCTTTTGTGCTCCTATTATCACTTTCTTTGGCTGATTACGCCACTGTGAAACATATTGCAATGTTTTTCCTTTGTTAAAGGCCCTATATTAATGAAGTTATTGGAGGTGGCTGAAGGCGAAGGGAGTTGTGATGAACAAGAGGCCAGGAGTCAGAGCGAGTTAGTAGTAAGAACATAATTGTAGTGTATGTACTTTGCAGAAGGAACTATATTCTGCAGCCCCTGTATACTGCAGTACCAGTAGTGACCACCCCTGTATATAAGCCTGTGTAGTAACTTTTGCTGTATTTCCGCAGCTCCCCTTGCTGCTGCTTCGTACGATACTGCCACGCTGAAAGCCTTATCTAGCGTCAGCTCTTTCTCTGAGAGTAACCTCTTCTGGGTTCCTTCACTCAGGAGTCCACAGACAAATTTGTCCCGTAGGGTATCTGCCAGTCCTGCTCCGAACTGGCAGTGCTTTGATAGCTTGCGTAGTTCCGTAAGGTAATCAGCATTGCTCTCATCTTTATGCTGATTTCTCCTGTGGAATTTAAATCTTTCTGCTATCAGCAGCGGTGTAGGATTTAGGTGTTCCTGTAGGATATCAACAATTTCGTTAAAACTCTTCGCCATCGGTTTGGCTGGAGTAATCAGGTTACGCAATAGGCCGTACGTTCTTGCGCCCATTAAGTTTAGTAGTGCCGATGCCTTTTTCTCATCGGCTACTTCGTTTGCCTTGCAATATACTTCGACTCTTTCCACATACGTGGTCCAGTCTTCTATTGCATTATCGAAGGCAGTGATAGTGCCAGTCTTCGGCATCTTGGAAATCTAAGATGGCGCCTCCCGCGCTTTGCCTTCTTCCCCGATTTAACAAAATGGCGCCTCCCGCGCTTTCCGTCTTCCCCGCTGCTGCTAGCGCTGTTGCTGGCGTTTTATGCCTTGATGGCGACGCCCTATGGTCTTCGCGCACTTCCCCCCGCGCTGCTGCTAACGCCGCTCTCCGTGGTTCCCGTGGCAAACTGCAGCTCCTCGCGGCTTTCTGCGCTTCTAATTTCTTTTATTTCCCCGTCGTCGGAGCAACCCTGTGGGACACTTTCCTCCCTCTTCTCGGGTCTGTACGCTGCCCGGCTTCGTAGCACCGGCCACGCCCTGTGTGCTCCACCCTCTCTCTCTCTCTCCTCTTCCCGACAACGCTGCTCGGCCCCGTTGAAAGCCACTCGATCGAGCTCTAGCCCGCCGCAGCCCAGGAAGGATCAGTGTACTACCTGCCACCAGCCCGATTAGCTGGAACACCATCGACAGGATAACCAAGCCCCGCTCTCGACAGCCTCTCCTGCAAATCTTCAACTCCGATGAATCAGAGGCGGTTGCCCACGGTCGACGCCCGTTTCTTCTGTTTGTTTTATTTTTTTATTTTTATTTTTTTCTTTCTTCCTTCTGGCCTCGACCTCTGACAACTTCGCTTCAGGGATGGATCCCCATGAGGTGGTGCAGACTGTAGGTAAGTTCGGATCTGCTCGTCGCCAGTATTATGTCCGTGTGTAATTGAGACACGGACTGCAGGAGTTGGTTATAACAGGTCTTTACTGAGTGGAGACAAACTGGAACTAACTATGCAAAGTTACTACACAGGCTTATATACAGGGGTGGTCACTACTGGTACTGCAGTATACAGGGGCTGCAGAATATAGTTCCTTCTGCAAAGTACATACACTACAATAAGAACATAAGAAATAGGAGCAGGAGTCGGCCATTCGGCCCCTCGAGCCTGCCCCGCCATTCAATAAGATGATGGCTGATCTTTGACCTCAACTCCAGTTTCCCATCCGATCTCCATATCCCTTGATTCCCCTAGAGTCCAAAATTCTAACGATCTCAGCTTTGAATATACTCAAAGACTCAGCATTCACAGCCCTCTGGGGCAGAGAATTCCAAAGATTCACAACCCTCTGAGTGAAGAAATTCCTCCTCATCTCAGTCTTAATGGGCCGACCCCTTATCCTGAGACTATGACCCCTAGTTCTAGACTCGCCAGCCAGGGGAAACATAGAAACATAGAAGATAGGAGCAGGAGTAGGCCATTCGGCCCCTCGGGCCTGCTCCGCCATTCAATAAGATCATGGCTGATCATCCAAACTCAGTACCCTGTCCCTGCCTTCTCCCCATATCCCTTGAGAAGAGCGTTGGTGCGATGACACAGCCTTGCTTGACCCCGGTTCGTACGTGAATTGGGTCTGTGGTGGAACCGTTGGTCAGGATCACGGCTTGCATGTCGTCGTGAAGCAGGCGGAGGATAGTGACAAACTTTTGAGGGCAGCCGAATTTGAGGAGGACACTCCATAATCCTTCACGGTTGACAGTGTCGAAGGCCTTTGTGAGATCAAAGAAGGCCATGTACAGCAAGCACCTCAAAGCACTGGAGAGGTACCACCAACGCTGCCTCCGCAAGATCCTGCAAATCCATTGGCAGGATAGGCGCACCAACGTCAGTGTTCTTGCTCAGGCCAACATCCCCAGCATCGAAGCTCTGACCACGCTCGATCAGCTCCGATGGACGGGCCACATCGTCCGCATGCCCGATACGAGACTCCCAAAACAAGCGCTCTACTCGGAGCTCCGGCACGGCAAGACAGCCCCAGGTGGGCAGAGGAAACGCTTCAACGACACCCTCAAAGCCTCCTTGAAAAAGTGTAACATCCCCACCGACACCTGGGAATCCCTGGCCCAAGACCTCACAAAGTGGAGGAGAAGCATCTCTTCGCCGGGAGCAAGCGGAAGCCAAGCGCAGGCAGCGAAAGGAGCGCACGTCAACCCAAGCACCCTGCCCACCCGCCCCTTCAACCACCGTCTGCCCCACCTGTGACAGAGACTGTAGGTCCCGCATTGGACTCATCAGTCTCCTGCGAACTCATTTTTAATGCGGAAGCAAGTCATCCTCGGTTCCGAGGGACTGCCTAAGAAGAAGAAGATATCCCTTGATCCCTTTAGCCTTAAGAAATATATCTAACTCCTTCTTGAATATATTTAATGAATTGGCCTCAACTGCCTTCTGTGGTAGAGAATTCCACAGGTTCACCACTCTCTGGGTGAAGAAATTCCTCCTCATCTCTGTCCTAAATGGCCTACCCCTTATCTTTAGACTGTGACCCCTGGTTCTGGACTCCCCGACCATCGGGAACATCCTTCCTGCATCTGGTCTGTCTACTCCTGTTAGAATTTTATAAGTTTCAATGAGATCCCCTCTCATTCTTCTAAACTCCAGCGAGTATAAGCCCAATCGACCCAATCTCTCCTCATACGTCATTCCTGCCATCCCAGATATCAGTCTGGTGAAACTTCGCTGCACTCCCTCCATGGCAAGAACATCCTTCCTCAGATAAGGCAACCAAAACTGATTTGTGTACATATACCCCAGGTCTCTCTGTTCCTGCACCCCCTTTAGGATTGTACCCGTTAGTTTATATTGCCTCTCCTCGTTCTTCCTATCAAAATGGATCACGTCACACTTTTCTGCGTTAAACTTCAGCTGCCACGTGTCCACCCATTCCACCAGCCTGTCTATGTCTTGAAGTCTATCACTATCCTCCTCACTGTTCACTATACTTCCAAGTTTTGTGTTATCTGCAAATTTTGAAACTGTGCCCTGTACCCCCACGACCAAGTCATTATTAGATATCAAGAAAAGCAGTGGTCCTAGTACCGACCTCTGGGGAACACCACTGTGTACCTTCCTCCAGTCCGATAAACAACCGTTCCCCACTACACTCTGTTTCCTGTCACTTAGCCAATTTCATATCCATGCTGCCACTGTCCCTTTTATTCCATGGGCTTTAACTTTGCTGGTGAGCCTATTATGTGGCACTTTATCAAATGCCTTTTGGAAGTCCATGTACACCACATCAACCCCCTCCTCATAGGACAACCCTCTCATCCCAGGGATCCTGATGGAGGGTCGAGGCTCTGACGGGATTTAAAAAGGACGGTGGAAGCAGATTCAATAATAACTTTCAGAAGGGAATTGGATAAATACTTGAAGGGAGAGATTTACAGGGCTCTGGGGAAAGAGCGGGGGAGTGGGACTAATTAGATAGCTCTTTCAAAGAGCCGGCACAGGCACGCTGGGCCGAGTAGCTTCCTTCTGTGCGGAACACAAGAGTGAGAATTTTGTTGCATTTGGGAGTGTTGGCCTCGTCTCTCTATAGAGGGGAGGGAATAAAATCAACCAATGTTCTGGTTACTCGTGGACACCCAGTCTCCAAATTGGAAAGTGTGTGGGGTGGGTGTGGGATGAAAGCGTGGGGTGGGGGGGCGGGGGGGGGGGGGGAGTTAATTATGCAACTGACCCTCAGTAAGAATCAGTGTCTCCAGGAGAGGAGGGGAGAAATCTGGAAAAAGTTGCTGGATGACATTCAGGCTTGGGCTGATGAGTGGCAAGTAACATTCGCGCCACACACATGCCAGGCAATGACTATCTCCAACAAGCGAGAGTCTAACCACTGCCACTTGACATTCAACGGCATTACCATCACTGAATCCCCCACCATCAACATCCTGGGGGTCACCATTGACCAGAAACTTAACTGGACCAGCCACATAAATACTGTGGCTACAAGAGCAGGTCAGAGGCTGGGTATTCTGCGGCGAGTGTCTCACCTCCTGACTCCCCAAAGCACTTCCACCATCTACAAGGCACAAGTAAGGAGTGTGATGGAATACTCTCCACTTGCCTGGATGAGTACAGCTCCAACAACACTCAAAAAGCTCAACACCATACAGGACATAGCAGCCCGCTTGATTGGCACCCCATCCACCACCTTAAACATTCACTCCCTCCACCACCGGCGCACCGTGGCTGCAGTGTGTACCATCTACAAGATGCACTGCAGCAACTCGCCAAGGTTTCTTCGGCAGCACCTCCCAAACCCGCGACCTCTTCCACCTAGAAGGACAAGGGCAGCAGGCGCACGGGAACACCACCAGCTCCAAGTTCCCCACCAAGTCACACACCATCCTAACTTAGAAATATATCGGCCGATCCTTCATCGTCGCTGGGTCAAAATCCTGGAACTCCCTCCCTAACAGCACTGTGGGAGTACCTTCACCACACGGACTGCAGCGGTTCAAGAAGGCGGCTCACCACCACCTTCTCAAGGGCAATTAGGGATGGGCAATAAATGCTGGCCTTGCCAGCGATGCCCACATCCCATAAACGAATTTTAAAAAGTTGGATTCACCCCTCCCCTCCAACCAATCTGCTCTGCCCGTTCCCTCCCTTTACACTGCAGGCTGCCCAAACGGTTTCGCGTATTCTTCCCGCTCGCCTTTCCCGCCGACGGGTGCCGAGGCGCGGACTCAGCGTCCTTAGCGACGGCCTCGGCGACTGTAGGAGCATGCGCAGTGCGGTGTGGCGGGGCGGTGGGATCCGGGCGGGAGCATGCGCAGTGCAATGTGGCGCCGGGAGAGAGCATGCGCACTGAGGGGTAGCGGCGGGCGCATGCGTACTGTGGTGCGACGCTGGGCGAGAGCATGCGCGGTGCGGGGATGGAGCGAGCGGAGAGCGCGGTGAGACACTGGCGCCGCGGGGTTGATTATTGCATATTAATCACTCATGTTTGTTTTATTGAATGGGTATGATGATGATAGTGGGCCGCTGAGGTACAGTTTGACTGAAAATGGCGGCGGTTCCCCCCCCCGGGCCTGGTCCCCTCGCAGCCTCGGGCTTTCCTGCAGCTCCCACCCCAAAAACTGACAGCAGACAGGAGAGAGAGAGTGAGTGAGAGACCAGTGAGGAGAGAGTGAGAGAGAGTGAGTGTGAGAGACCAGTGAGGAGAGAGAGAGAGTGTGTGTGAGAGACCAGTGAGGAAAGAGAGAGAGAGAGAGTGAGTGAGAGACCAGTGAGGAGAGAGAGAGTGAGTGAGAGACCAGTGAGGGGAGAGAGAGAGAGAGAGAGAGAGTGAGTGTGAGAGACCAGTGAGGAAAGAGAGAGAGTGTGTGTGAGAGACCAGTGAGGAGAGAGTGTGAGAGACCAGTGAGGAGAGAGAGAGAGAGAGAGAGAGTGAGTGTGAGAGACCAGTGAGGAAAAAGAGAGAGAGAGTGAGTGTGAGAGACCAGTGAGGAGAGAGAGAGTGTGTGTGAGAGACCAGTGAGGAGAGAGAGAGAGTGTGAGAGACCAGTGAGGAGAGAGAGAGAGTGTGTGTGAGAGACCAGTGAGGAGAGAGAGAGAGAGAGTGTGAGAGACCAGTGAGGAGAGAGAGAGAGTGAGTGTGAGAGACCAGTGAGGAGAGAGAGAGGGTGAGTGTGAGAAACCAGTGAGGAAAGAGAGAGAGAGTGAGTGAGAGACCAGTGAGGGGAGAGAGAGAGAGAGAGAATGAGTGTGAGAGACCAGTGAGGAAAGAGAGAGAGAGAGTGAGTGTGAGAGACCAGTGAGGAAAGAGAGAGAGAGAGTGAGTGTGAGAGACCAGTGAGGAGAGAGAGTGTGTGTGAGAGACCAGTGAGGAGAGAGAGTGAGTGTGAGAGACCAGTGAGGAGAGAGAGTGTGTGTGAGAGACCAGTGAGGAGAGAGAGTGTGAGAGACCAGTGAGGAGAGAGAGAGAGTGTGTGTGAGAGACCAGTGAGGAGAGAGAGAGAGTGTGTGTGAGAGACCAGTGAGGAGAGAGAGTGAGTGAGAGACCAGTGAGGAGAGAGAGAGTGAGTGAGAGACCAGTGAGGAGAGAGAGAGTGAGTGAGAGACCAGTGAGGGGAGAGAGAGAGAGCAGTGAGGAGAGAGAGAGAGTGTGTGTGAGAGACCAGTGAGGAGAGAGAGAGAGAGAGAGTGTGAGAGACCAGTGAGGAGAGAGAGAGAGTGTGTGTGAGAGACCAGTGAGGAGAGAGAGAGAGAGTGTGTGAGAGACCAGTGAGGAGAGAGAGAGTGAGGAGAGAGAGAGTGAGTGTGTGTGAGACCAGTGAGGAGAGAGAGAGTGAGTGTGTGAGAGACCAGTGAGGAGAGAGAGAGAGTGTGTGTGAGAGACCAGTGAGGAGAGAGAGAGAGTGTGTGTGAGAGACCAGTGAGGAGAGAGAGAGAGAGAGTGAGAGACCAGTGAGGAGGGAGAGAGAGAGTGAGTGTGAGTGTGAGGGACCAGTGAGGAGAGAGAGAGAGTGAGTGTGAGAGAGCAGTGAGGAGGGAGAGAGAGGGGAGAGAGAGAGAGTGTGAGAGACCAGTGAGGAGAGAGTGTGAGAGAGCAGTGAGGAGAGAGAGAGTGTGAGAGAGCAGTGAGGAGAGAGAGAGTGTGAGAGAGCAGTGAGGAGAGAGAGAGTGTGAGAGAGCAGTGAGGAGAGAGAGAGTGTGAGAGAGCAGTGAGGAGAGAGAGAGTGTGAGACCAGTGAGGAGAGAGAGAGAGAGTGAGAGAGCAGTGAGGAGAGAGAGAGAGAGAGAGAGAGTGAGAGAGCAGTGAGGAGAGAGAGAGAGCAGTGAGGAGAGAGAGAGAGCAGTGAGGAGAGAGAGAGAGCAGTGAGGAGAGAGAGAGTGAGAGAGACCAGTGAGGAGAGAGTGTGAGAGAGCAGTGAGGAGCGAGAGAGTGTGAGAGACCAGTGAAGGAGAGAGTGAGTGTGTGAGACAGTGAAGGAGAGAGAGAGTGTGAGAGACCAGTGAAGGAGAGGGAGAGTGTGAGAGACCAGTGAAGGAGAGAGAGAGTGTGAGACACCAGTGAAGGAGAGAGAGAGAGTGTGAGAGACCAGTGAGGAGAGAGAGTGAGAGACACCAGTGAAGGAGTGAGTGTGAGACACCAGTGAAGGAGAGGGAGAGAGTGTGAGAGACCAGTGAGGAGAGAGTGTGAGAGAGCAGTGAGGAGCGAGAGAGTGTGAGAGACCAGTGAAGGAGAGAGTGAGTGTGTGAGACAGTGAAGGAGAGAGAGAGTGTGAGAGACCAGTGAAGGAGAGGGAGAGTGTGAGAGACCAGTGAAGGAGAGAGAGAGTGTGAGACACCAGTGAAGGAGAGAGAGAGAGTGTGAGAGACCAGTGAGGAGAGAGAGTGAGAGACACCAGTGAAGGAGTGAGTGTGAGACACCAGTGAAGGAGAGGGAGAGAGTGTGAGAGACCAGTGAAGGAGAGAGTGTGAGAGACCAGTGAAGGAGAGAGAGTGAGTGTGAGACACCAGTGAAGGAGAGAGAAAGAGTGTGAGAGACCAGTGAGGAGAGAGAGAGAGTGTGCGAGACCAGTGAAGGAGAGAGAGAGAGTGAGTGTGAGAGACCAGTGAGGAGAGAGTGAGTGTGAGAGACCAGTGAAGGAGAGAGTGAGTGTGTGAGACCAGTGAAGGAGAGAGAGAGAGTGTGAGAGACCAGTGAAGGAGAGAGTGAGTGTGAGAGACCAGTGAAGGAGAGAGTGAGTGTGAGAGACCAGTGAAGGAGAGAGTGAGTGTGTGAGACCAGTGAAGGAGAGAGAGTTGGTCAGTAATCCCCCTGGGTTAATGGACAGGTTGCCACTGGTGGTAACCACAGGCCCTGACTGGAACGTCTCTGTGAGGGGATGTTGGGTCTGGTTGGGCTTGAACAGCTTCCTGCCTTTCACTGTCCCAGCTTGTGCATGAGGAATCGCCCCCTTGTATGAGAGGGAGCTTGGAACTGTATTCCCGCATCAGTCCACGCCCTCTCGACAGGAGGAAGACGGACTCCAAGGGTCAAGTTACGAGGAGAGATTACACAAACCAGACTTGTATTCCCTAGAATTTAGACGGTTAAGGGGTGATCAGTTCGAAATTTTCAAGATATTAATGGGAACAGATAGGGTAGATAGAGAGAAACTATTTCCGCTGGTTGGGGAGTCTAGGACTAGGGGGCAGAGTCTAAACATTAGAGCCAGACCTTTCAGGAGTGAAATTAGGAAACACTTCGACACACAAAGGGAGAAGTTTGGAACTCTCTTCCACAAATGGCAATTGATGCGAGGTCAATTGTTAATTTTAAATCGGAGATTGATCGATTTTTGTTAACCAGTGGTATTAAGGGATATGGGCCAAAGGGTATATGGAGTTAGGTCGCAGATCAGCCATGATCTCATTGAATGGTGGAACAGGCTCAAAGGGGCTCAATGACCACCTCCTGTTCTGATGTTCCTAGTGCAATCCCTCCCCTTTACAGCTTTCACTGAACATAAAAAGAGAGTGACTAAGGATATGTTGTTTGTAACGAGAGAGCACGCTCTGAAATCCAAGTTGAAAGGGTTTGGAAATGCACAGTATTACCTGCCTTAATTTCACAAACGTATATCTTCTCTCCCGACAGACCGACTCTCTGTTGAGGCTGCAGTTTACATTTCATTTGGCTGACGTGCCTAAATGGACCGAGCTGCATTCTTGTCAATTACCGGGTCATCAGAATGACCTTGATTGCATTACCGCCTTGTCTCGGCTGCCCGTGTCCTAACTCGCACCGAGTCCCGTTCACCCATCACCCACTGTGCTCGCTGCCCCGTGTCCTAACTTGCACCGAGTCCCGTTCACCCATCACCCACTGTGCTCACTGCCCCGTGTCCTAACTCGCACCGAGTCCCGTTCACCCATCACCCACTGTGCTCGCTGCCCCGTGTCCTAACTCGCACCGAGTCCCGTTCACCCATCACCCACTGTGCTCGCTGCCCCGTGTCCCGTTCACCCATCACCCACTGTGCTCGCTGCCCCGTGTCCTAACTCGCACCGAGTCCCGTTCACCCATCACCCACTGTGCTCGCTGCCCCGTGTCCTAACTCGCACCGAGTCCCGTTCACCCATCACCCACTGTGCTCGCTGACCTACATTGGCTCCCGGTCCAGCAACGCTTGAGCATCCCCCGATTTTAATCGCTCCACCGTTGGTGGCCGTGCCTTCAGCTGCCGAGGCCCTAAGCTCTGGAATTCCCTCCCTAAACCTCTCCGCCTCTCTACCTCTCTTCCTTTAAGACGCTCCTTAAAACCGACCTCTTTGACCAAGCTTTTGGTCGCCTGTCCTTGTGTGGCTCGGTGTGAAATTTTGTTTGTTGACACTGCTGCAAAGTGCCTTGGGATGTTTTACTACATTAAAGGTGCTACATAAATGCAAGTTGTTGTTGTTGTCACTGCAGGCTCGCTATCCATTACTCCACACACAAATAAATCCCTTCAGAAGATATTGTGCCTGTGTGCGTCTGTTAACTGAGACGCGATCGAGTTTATTGATTCAATGGAAATGGGGGGTAATGACAGAGCTGTGTGAAAATAGCTCTGAGTGCAAACTGTCGACATAGTCTCGGGGCTTACCCCATCCGCTACCAGGCTGTCGAGGTGCACTTTCATATCGTCATCCTGTCTTGTTCTGGGTCTGCCTCGCGGGTACAGATCTCCAGTAGCCAATAACTTGCCTTAGTAACTCATTTCTCATGTGTGAGCCTAGATGGTGAGCGTCGAAGACCTATTGAGTTAAGCACCCAGTCCTGTTCCCGTCCAACATCCTTCATCCTGGTACCATTCTGAGAAATCTCCTCTGCACCCTCTCCAAGGCCTTGACATCCTTCCTAAATGTGGTGCCCAGAATTGGACACAATTCTCCAGCTGAGGCCTAACCAGTGATCTATAAAGGTTCAAAGATTTCTGTATGCAAGCTCTCGGGCCTCTCTAAACCTAAATGAACTCCCGTTAAAATTGTACCATTTAGTTTATATTGCGGCTCCTGATTCTTCCTATCAAAATGCATCACTTCTCCGCATTAAATTTCATCTGCTATATGTCTGCCCATTTCACCAGTCTGTCTATGTGCTCCTGAAGTCTGTTACTATTTTCATCGTCGTTTCATATCAATGGAAAACTTTGAAATGATGCCCTGTATACCCAAGTCCAGGTCATTAATACATATCAAAAAGAGCCGTGACCCTAACACCGACCTCTGGGGAATACCTCCAGTCTGAAAAACAACCGTTCACCACTACTCTCTGCTTTCTGTCCCTTAGCCAATGTAGTATTCACGCTGCCACTGCCCAATCCAAATTAAGCTCGCATGTCACAACTGTGGATGAAAGTATCAACTCCAAGCCCAGGCTTTTTGGAGCGGTGAAGGCCTTCAAGTGAAAAGGCAATTCTAGGCAATACATTTACTCATGGTTTGTGAAACATTAATTTTAATTTTTTTTTAAACATTTTGTTTTAATCTATTTTGGACATTAGAAATTTCAGTTCCTGAAGAAAAGAATGGCGGATGGAAAAAATGTTCAGAATGCATTATGCGAGAAGTTAGTGGCCAGATTTCACATCACAGTGACAGGTTAACATTTGCCATTGTAAATGTGGACATACAAATTTATAACAGGGAAAAGTTGAGACAAAAAGTCAGACAAAACGTGACCGCAGGAATTTGTGACGCAGACTGGCTGCCCCAATGGTTGTATTTTTAAGTAGTTGTAATGTGTTGTCTCTTGTAGGTGATAGCGACAACGCCACCGCTGGCCTGTGGCATGGAAGAGCAGGTGAGCCAAGGCAGCAGCCCTGGAAGTGGGACTCACCTATCCAGTGCCAGCGGCTTCTCACTGGGAGAGGTGATCGTCCAGCGAGCCAAGCAGGTAACATCTCAGTGAAGGGTGCTGGCCCGGTGTTTGAGTCTTTAACAGGTACGCTCTGTGATAGTTATAACGAGACCGAGCACAGCACCGGTACGCTCTGAGCTAAGTGTGAGACACGCACAGCGAGCTTTTTAATTCCTTCTGGGGATGTAGGCATCGCTGGCAAGGCCGGCTTTTTAGACTGCCCGCCCCCAGTTGCCTTGAGGAGGTGGCGGTGAGCCTTCTTGAAATGCCGCAGTCCGTGTGGTGAACATGCTCCCATATTGCTGCTTTGTAGCGGGTTTCATACGACTGAGAGGCTTCCTCGGCCACACCAGAGGGCAGTTAGAGTCAACCCCGTCGGTGTGAGACTGGAGTCACATATCAGCCAGACCGGGTCAGGACGGCGGGTTTCCTTCCCGAAAAGGCGTTCGTGAACCACGTGGGTTTTTTACGGCAATCCGATAGTTTCATGGTCACTTTTACTGAGACCAGCTTTTTATTCCCAGATTTTTTTCAAACTGAATTTAAATTCTCAAAGTGGATTTGAACTCTCGTTCTCTGGATTATTAGTCCAGGCCTCTGGATTAGAATCGTAGAATGGTTACAGCACAGAAAGAGGCCATTCGGCCCGCCAAGCCCATGCCGGCTCTCTGCAAGAGCACTTCAGCGAGTCCCGCTCCCCCTGCCCTTTCCCTGTAGCCCTGCAAATGTTTTTCGACCCTTCCGCCAATGGGAACAGTTTCTCTCTATCTACTCTGTCCAGAGCCCTCATGATTTTGAACACCTCTATCAAATCTCCTCTCAACCTTCTGAGGAAAGGTTGAGCAGGCTGGGCCCATACTCATTGGAATTTAGAAGAATGAGAGGTGATCCTATTGAAACATATTAGATTCTGAGGGGGCTCGACAGGGTGGATGCAGGGAGGATGTTTCCCCTCGTGGGGGAATCTAGAACTAGGGGGCATAGTTTCAGAATAAGGGATCGCCCATTCAAGACTGAGATGAGGAGAAATTTCTTCTCTGAGAGTCATGAATCTTTGGAATTCTCGACCCCAGAGAGCTGCGGCGGAGTCATTGAATATATTCAAGGCAGAGATAGCCAGATATTTGAACTACAGGGGAGTCCAGGTTTATGGGGAACAGGCAGAAAAGGAGTTGAGACCAAGATCAGATCAGCCATGATCTTATTGAATGGCGGAGCAGGCTCGAGGGGCTGCATGGCCTACTCCTGCTCCTATTTCTTATGTTCTCTGCTCCAAGGAGAACAACCCCAGCTTCTCCAGTCTGTCCCCGTAACTGAAGTCCCTCATCCCTGGAACCATTCTTGTAAATCTTTTCTGCACCCTCTCTAAGGCCTTTACATTCTTCCTAAAGTGCGGTGCCCAGAATTGGACACAATACTCCAGTTGAGGCCGAACCAATGTTTTGTAAAGGGCATAACTTCCTTGCTTTTGTACTCTATGCCTCTATTTATGAAGCCCAGGATCCCGTATGCTTTTTTGACCACTTTCTCAACCTGCCCTGCCACCTTCAGCGATTTGTGTACATATACCCCCAGGTCTCTCTGTTCATGCACCCCCTTTAGAATTGTACCCTTTAGTTTATATTGCCTCTCCTCGTTCTTCCTACCAAAATGTATCACTTCGCACTTTTCTGCGTTAAATTTCATCTGCCACGTGTCTGCCCATTCCATGAGCCTGTGTCCTCTTGAAGTCTATCACTATCCTCCTCACTGTTCACTATACTTCCAAGTTTTGTGCCATCTGCATTTTGAAATTGTGCCCTGTACACCCACGTCCAAGTTATTAATATGTATCAAGAAAAGCAGTGGTCCTAGAACCGACCCTTGGGGAACACCACTGTATACCTTCCTCCAGTCTGATAAACAACCGTTCACCACTACTCTCTGTTTCCTGTCACTTAGCCAATTTTGTATCCATGCTGCCACTGTCCCCTTTTTTCCATGGGCTTCAACTTTGCTGGCAAGCCTGTTAAATGCAGCACTTTGTCGAACGCCTTTTGGAAGTCCATGTACGCCACATCAACCGCATTGCCCTCATCAACCCTCTCTGTTACCTCATCAAAAAACTAAATCAAGTTAGTTAAACACAATTTGCCTTTAACAAAATGTTCTGGCTTCCCTTAATTAATCCACACTTGTCCATGTGACTGTTAATTTTGTCCCGGATTATCGTTTCAAAAAGCTTCCCCACTACCGAGGTTAAACTGATCGGCCTGTAGTTGCTGGGTTTATCTTTACACCCTTTTTTGCACATTCTCCCCGTGTTTGCGTGGGTTTCCTCCGGGTGCTCCGGTTTCCTCCCACAGTCCAAAGATGTGCGGGTTAGGTTGATTGGCTATGATAAATTGACCCTTAATGTTAGGGGGATTAAATACGTGGGGTTACGGGGGTAGGGTGGGATATGTGTTGGTGTAGGGGTTACGGGGATCGGGTGGGATATGTGTCGGTGCAGGCTCGATGGGCCGAAATGGCCTCTATCTGCACTGTGGGGTTTCTGTGATTCTGTGATTCTGTGAATTGTGTAATATTTGCAATTCTCCAGTCCTCTGGCACCACCCCCGTATCTAAGGAGGATTGGAAGATTCTGGCCAGCACCTCCAAAATTTCCACCTTTACTTCCCTCAATATCTTAGGATGCACCCCATCCGGTCCTGGTGACTTATCTACTTTAAGTACAGCCAGCCTTTCTAGTACCTCTTTATCAATATTTATCCCATCCAGTATCTCAACTCTCCATTTTGGTCCGTAATTGGCCCCACCCTTCCTCTTACTACCCGTTTGCTATTTATATGCCTATAGAAAACTTTTGGATTCCCTTTTATGTTGGCTGCCAATCTATTCTCATACTCTCTCTTAGCCCCTCTTATTTTCTTTTACACTTCCCCTCTGAACTTTCTATATTCAGCCTGGTTCTCACTTGTATTCTCAATCTGACATCTGTCATACGTGCCCTTTTTCTGCTTTATCTTACTCTCTATCTCTTTCATCATCCAGGGAGCTCTGATTTTGGTTGCCCTACCTTTCCCTCTCATGGGAATGTACCTCGACTGTACCCGAACCATCTCTTTAAAGGCAGCCCATTGTTCGATTACAGTTTTGCCTGCCAATCTTTGATTACTGGTCCAGTAACATAGCCACCACACTGCCATGCCCGTGTTGGCACGCTGTCTGACCTCAAGATGTCGGCTTGGCTCAGTTGGTAGCACTCTTGCCTCTAGGAACAGGAGGAGGCCATTCAGCCCATTGAGCCTGTTCTGCCATTCAATTAGATCATGGCTGACCCGTGTCTTAACTCCATTTACCCGCCTTGGTTCCATATCCCTTAATACCCTTGCCTAACAAATATCTATCAATCTCAGTTTTGAAATTTTCAATCAAGCCCCATCCTCAACAGCTTTTGGGGGGAGAGAGTTCCAGATTTCCACCACCCTTTGTGTGAAGAAGTGCTTCCTGACATCACCCCTGAACGGCCTGGCTCTAATTTGAAGGTTCTGCCCCCTTGTTCTGGACTCCCCCCACCAGAGGAAACAGTTTCTCTCTCTCGACCCGATCAAATACTTTAATCATCTTAAACACCTCGATCAGATCACCCCCTAATCTGCTATATTCAGGGGAATACAAGCCCAGTCTGTGCCACCTGTCCTCAGAATTTAACCCTTTTAGCCCCGGTATCATTCTGGTGAATCTGCGCTGCTCCCCCTCCGAGGCCAATCGATCCTTCCTGAGGGGCGGGGCCCAGAACGGAACGCAGTGTCCAGGTGGGGTCTGACCAGAGCTCGGTACAGCTGGAACAGAACTTCCACCCCTTTGTGTTCCAGACCCCGGGAGATAAAGGCCAACATTCCATTAGCCTTTTTCATTATTTTGTCCACTAGCTTCAGTGATTTCTGTACTCGGACCCTGAAATCTCTCTGCTCCTCCACAGTTCCCAGCTTCTCACCATTTAGAGAATACTCTGATTTATCTTTCTTGGGTCCACAGTGGATGAGCTCACACTTCCCCACATTGAACTCCATCCGCCACAGTTTTGCCCATTCACAATCTATCAATGTCCCATTTGCAGCTTTCTGCTCCGATCTACACTGTTTACTGTGTCTCCTAACTTAGTGTCATCAGCAAACTCGGATATACGGCTCTCTACTCCTTCATCCAAGTCATTGATAAATACAGGAAACTCTTTATTATCCGGCACCGACAGGACCGGCGTGGTGCCGGTTTATCAAAAAGTCCGGATTACAGAGAGTTATAGTTAAAAGGTACGAGAGCCCCGTACACAGCAACAAATCCAGGCTTCCCTGTTGCTTAGCAACAGCTGCAAGAACCCTGGCCACAGACCAAGCGTCCCTGTTGCTTAGCAACAAGTGCAGGAACCCCCGATTACACAGCCAAGAATCAAGAGATGGCCACTAATATGAAGAAGAACTTACCTGAACCTACTCCTGAATTTTGCTGGTTAACCGAGATTTCCGGTTGTTTGGGTGCCGGTAAATCGAGAGTTTCCTGTATAGTGAAAACCAGTACAGATCCCTGGGGACACCACTAGTCACTATATATGGAGTACATACCCATTGCCCTCAAGGTCAGAAGTTTGTGGATTCGAGCTCTAGACCAGGAATTTGATCTTGCACTCTGAAGTAATAACCCCAGTGCAGTAATGAAGGAGTGCAACATTGTCGAAGGTGCCATCCCTTCAGGTGAGACATTAAGCTGATGCCCTGCCTGCTTGTTCCAGTGGTCTAGTCGGATGTTAAAGATCCCGTGACACTATTGGAAGGAGTTGTTCTTCTGGTGTCCTGATGTACCACTCGCTCACTGAAATAATGTCTCCACAGACTAGTTTTTGAATTTTCCCCCTTCAAGCGCAGGCCGTGTCCTCTGGTTCGAGCATTCTGGACAAGGTGAAGCCGCTTGTCATGGTTAACGTTATCTACTCCCTTTAGAATGCTAAAAACAGCAAACAGATCACCTCGCAGCCTTCTCTTTACATTATCGCTCCTCATAATCCAATCCTACCATTCCCTCCATCATTCTGTTTGCTCTTTTCTGTATCCTTTCATAGTCATAACGGCACAGAAGGAGGCCATTCGGCCCATCGAGTCTGTGCCGGCTCTCTGTAGAGCAATCCAGTCAGTCCCGTTCCCCCGCTCTATCCCTGTAGCCCTGCAAGTTTATTTCCCTCAAGTGCCTATCCAGTCTCCCCTTGAAAACATCGAGTGTCTCCGCTTCCACCACTTCCGTCGGCAGCAAGTTCCAGGTCCTCGCCACTCGCTGCGTAAAAAAGTTTTTCCTCATATTCCCCCTGTATTTCTTGCCCAAAACCTTAAATCTGTGTCCCCTAGTCCTTGTACCATCAACTAGTGGGAACAGCCTTTCCCCGTCTAGCCTATCCAAACCCGTCATAATGTTGTACACCTCGATCAAATCACCCCTCAACCTCCTTTGCTCTAATGAAAACAAATCCAGTTTCTCCAACCTGTCCTTGGAGCTAAGTTCCCCATCTCCAGAACCGTTCTGGTAAATCTCCTCTGCACCCTCTCAAGGGCCTTCATATCCTTCCTAGAGTGTGGTGACCAGAACTGGACCCAGTACCCCAGTTGTGGCCTAACCAGCGCTTTATAAAGGTTCAGTATAACAGCATTTCGATGAGTTTATTGAGCACAAATGTATTGAAGAAAACACACGCAGTTAGTTCAGTCCAGAACCAAATGTGTGGCAACTGGTAGAGGTTATGGAAGGGTTTGACAGGGGAGAAGTGGAGAAAATGTTTCCACTTGTGAGAGAGACACCAGAACTAGGGATCATAAATATAAGATAGTCACTAATAAATCCAATAGGGAATTCAGGAGAAACTTCTTAACCCAGAGAGTGGTGAGAATGTGGAACTCGCTACCTCAGGGAGTGGTTGAAGCGAATAGCACGGTGGCATAGTGGTTAGCACTGTTGCCTCACAGCGCCAGGGACCCGGGTTCAAATCCGGCATCGGGCAACTGTCTGTGTGGAGTTTGCACATTCTCCCCGTGTTTGCGTGGGTTTGCTCCGGTTTCCTCCCACAGTCCAAAGATGTGCGGGTTAGGTTGATTGGCCATGATAAAAAAAAATTGGCCCTTAGTGTTAGGGGGGATTAAATACATGGGGTTACGGGGATAGGGCTTGGGTGGGATGGCTGTCGGTGTAGGGACCGGGTGCTAGGGTTTGGATGATCAGCCATGATCTCGTTGAATGGCAGAGCAGGCTCGAAGGGCCGAATGGCCTACTCCTGCTCCTATCTTCTATGTTTCTATGTTAGTATAGATGCATTCAAGGGGAAGCTGGATAAACACATGAAGGAGAAAGGAATAGAAGGATATGTTGATGGAGTGAGATGAAGAGCTGTGGGAGGAGGCTCGTGTGGAGCATAAACACCGGCACGGACCTGTTGGGCCGGATGATCTGTTTCTGTGCTGTAGACTCAATGTTACTGTACTCGAAGCTGTGCTCCACCCATTCACTTGCTGTGTTCCCTGCTTTCTCTGTAGGGCAGTGAGTCATGGCCCCAACTCCAAGCAGAAGCAGATATCGGAGAAATGACTTCAGCGCCTGTGGCTCGGCTGCTCCTGGCTGGTGCAGAGCGCGAACAGACCCTTGAGGAGTTCCCCACGATGGAGGAAGGGATGATCACCATTACCGAAGAATCGATGAGCACGCAGAGGGACTTTGGGCTGCACCAACCCAGACGAATGCTTGGTAAGTGACCCAATGACCGGGGAGTCATTGAGACTGACCTACTCTCGGATCTGTTGGCTTTCCTGCTGAATGAGAGGGTTACTGTTGTGATGGAATTGGAGCACGCTCTTGCTTTAAACCAAAAGATCTTCATTTTTTTCCCTATGAGTTTTAAGATAGGTAAATAGATTGTTCATTTCACTACTCGAGGGCCATCAACGCAAAGGTAACCTCCCCAGCTACCAACCATTTCCTTAAACCCCTCTTCCCTGCCCCTCTCATCTCCAACTAGTGCGAGGAGCTCATGGACACCTTTGTCACTGAGATTGAGACCATCTGTTCTGCATCCCTACTTTCCCGGATCAGATGAAGTTTGTTTGGCTGGTACCTCAGGTTGTTGGAACGGTAGTATACGTTCGGTTTTCACTGTAATAGGTGGGACTTATTACATAAGAACATAAGAATTAGAAGCAGGAGTAGGCCATACGTGCCTTCGAGCCTGCTCCGTCATTCAGTAAGATCATGGCTGATCTTCGCCCGATCTCCACATCCCTTGATTCCCCATGAGTCCAAAAATCCATCAATCTCAGCCTTGAATATACTCAATGATTCAGCATTCACAGCCCTCTGGGGCAGAGAATTCCAAAAGATTCATCACCCTCAGTGAAGAAATTCCTCCTCATCTCAGTCCTAAATGGCTGACCCCTTATCCTGAGACTGTGACCCCTGGTTCTAGACACTCCAGCCAGGGGAAACATCTTCTCAGCATCTACCCTGTCAATCCCCCTCAGAATCTTGTATGTTTTAATGTTGACGGTGATTGACACAGACATTAAGGGGATGTCATAAGAATTAGGAGCAGGAGTCGGCCATACGGCCCTTCGAGCCTGCTCCGCCATTCAGTAAGATCATGGCTGATCTTCGACCTCAACTCCACTTTCTCGCCCGACCCCCCTGGCGGGTGAAACTTCCAATGGGCTTTGTTTTGATGTTACTGTTCACTTCCCATCCACTCAAGTAACAGAGACAATTAACGTTATTATTAACGGCCTGTTGAGAAAGGACCAAGCGCTTAGTTACGAGCAATGACGGACAGGAAAAGACCTGTGGTTCATCCAGCCTGTTCCACACAACTGCGATGCCTCATGTATCACAATATATACACTCCTCACCCCACCCAAAGCCGCCTGATCTCCTGGGAGAGGCGAAAAATCCAATTTGGGGGGAAAAAATCTGGGAAATTCCTCTCCCACCCACTTAGGTGATCGAAACTAGTCCAGGAGATCACTCTGGCCCTTGGCAGCTTTTCCTTGAAGAAGCTTCAAGTGTGAAAAGACTGCTTTAACCTGGGGTCACACAGGCCTGAAAGTTTTTTGAACTTGTCCTCCAGCTTTCGCTGCTATATAATCTAATGGGTTTATCTTTTATTTGAGACATGATGGCACAAACACGATGGGCCGAATGGCCTCCTTCTGTGCTGTATTTTTCTATGATTCTAAGACAGTATCTGTGTGTAATCCTTTCAGTAGAGAGTGCTTGTTATAAATCTCACCATTCATCAAAAAACTACTCGTGAAATAACGCTGGATGGCCAGCTGGTGGCGCCGTCCAAGGAGTATAAATACTCGGGCGTGGGCCCAGCTTGCCAGGGACATTTTGTAAGACAAGGAACTAGTGAAGTACAACTAGACCTCCATGTTCTGAAATAAGTTGATTAAAGCCTTGCTTTATGCTCAAACCAAGTGCGTAGTGAGTTTTATTACGTCAGTGCTGATCGGGGATTGTTGCTCTCCCAACAGAGCTGCAGGAAAGCAGGTTGTCCCCAGCTCTTCCACTCTTGGCCTCCTGCTCCACGCAGGATCAGGAGGAGGGCGACCTTTCCAATCCGTTCCTTCATCGCTCTCCGCTGGAGTTTGCCCCTCTGAGGTAAGGCACGTGCTCCGTTTTTGTGCATTTGTCGATGTACAGAATCCAATTCTTAACCAAGCAGAGCCGCAAGGTGATCAGAGTTTCATTGTGTGGGTGGGGGAGAAGGGGACGGAAAGAACTGGGCAGATTGGAAAAAGGCTCGACAGTTTCCGGCTGCAGATCAGAAGCACTCAGCATGAAGTCACCGCCCTGCTTCTGTGGCGGAGCGTGACGTCCGAGTGTGGCGAGGGCAGTGCCTGCTGGCTGCAGCGGTGTTCATGTATTAATTATAGGCGGGTCTCCCGTGACATTGCTCATGGTCAGTCAGCGGCTGTGCAGAAGGACAGGAGCATTGGACCGTTTGACACAATTCTGCTGCTCAGGCACAGACGCGTGACCAAAGTGCCGGCGTGCGTCTTTTTAGGGCCGCAGGGAATGAGTTCCATGCATTCTCGAAATCAATGTCACGCTGATTGCCTTTGGCAGATCCTACGAGCAGTTGGAATGGCTTGTGTTCTGCACAATAAGTTGCATGCGTGACACCTGGGGTGCGACGGGTAGAAAGATCAAGGAGAGGCAAAATAAACTAAAGGGTACAATTCTAAAGGGGTTGCAGGAACAGAGACCTGGGGGTATATGTGCACAAATTGTTGAAGGTGGCAGGGCAGGCTGAGAAAGTGGTTAAAAAAGCTTACGGGATCCTGGGCTTCATAAATAGAGGCATAGAGTACAAAAGCAAGAAAGTTATGATAGAAACATAGAAGATAGGAGCAGGAGCAGGCCATTCGGCCCCTCGAGCCTGCTCCGCCATTCAATGCGATCATGGCTGATCATCCAAGTTCAGTACCTGGTCCCTGCTTTCTCCCCATACCCCTTGATCCCTTTAGCCTTAAGAAATATATCCAACTCCTTCTTGAATATATTTAATGTATTGGCCTCTACTGCCTTCTGTGGTAGATGTAGTGTCCGTGTGTAGATAAAGACACTGAAGACAGGAGTTGGTTCATAGGTATTTACTAAGCAAGTCTGGGGGGGGGGGGGGGGGGAGTTGTTTCTAAAGGATATACACAATACACAGGCTTATATAGCCCAAGTGGCAATTACCGGCATTACGCACACCTGGGGCTCTTAAAGGCACATACACCATAATTGCTCTTAAAGGCACATACACCACAATTCCTCCCCTTCTAGCTAACTAGTACATCATATTTTAAGTAATTATTAATTACATGTTATATGCAAAATAATATACATTGCTGTATTAATTAATTATAAGTTAGTCTCTCAGGAGGCTTCCTGACTCGGTCCGGATAACGCCTCGGGGGTGTAGTAGTTTCTGGTGGTGTAGTAGGTTCTTCTGGCGGTGTAGTAGGTTCTTCTGGCAAGGCTGATTCGGCTTGAAGGCCAGTGTCGGGTTCATCGGGCTCCAGTATCACCGGATTGGAGGTAGATATGGGTATCTCTACTTCATCGTTAGATGTATAGAGTGGTGGTGTAGGTTGTCCCTTTTCGGATGACTTGATGATTTGGTCAGCATGGCGCCTTATTATGCTGTCTCCGATGTCCACGGTATACATCAGTGGTCCTAATCGTGTGCAGATAGTTCCAGGCTGCCATTTCTCGGTACGGTAGTCCCGGGCCAAAACCGGTTGGCCTATCTGGAAGGCCCTAGTTGGCCTTTCATTCATGCCCTGAAACTGCCGGTTCGCCACGTCCCTTCGGATGTTGGGCTTGACCAAATCCAGCCGGCATCTTAGGTTTCTATTGTAGAACATCATGGCGGGAGTTTGGTTAGTAACCATATGCGTTGCATTCCTATATGCAAATAAGAAGTTATCCACCTTGTGCTGAAGTTTTATGTCTTCATTACCCATGGCCTTGATGGCCTTCTTGAAGGTCTGGACAAACCTTTCAGCCAATCCATTGGTGGCGGGATGGTATGGGGCGGACGTGTAGTGCTTTACCCCATTGTTCTTTAAGAACTTTCTGAATTCTTCGGACACAAATTGCGGTCCATTATCAGAACATATCTGCTCCGGCAGCCCATTCCTGGCAAATATGGTCCTTAATACTGTGATGGTTTTTTCCGTGGTGGTGGAGGACATCTTTATTACCTCCGGCCACTTGGAGTGTGCATCAACTGCGATTAAGAACATTGAGTCCATAAATGGACCAGCAAAGTCGATGTGCACCCTTTGCCAGGGAGATGAGGGCCACTCCCATGGATGTAGAGGGGCCTGTGGCGGAGCATTTTGGACCTTCTGGCATCCTAGGCAGCTCTTGGTCATGTCTTCGATGTCTCCATCGATACCTGGCCACCATACAAACGCCCTAGCTAGGTTCTTCATTTTCACTCCACCCAGATGCCCCTCGTGAAGCTCCTTTAGCACTTTATCCTGGAGTTTGGGTGGAATCACCACTCTGGATCCACACATCAAGGTTCCTCGGCACACTGACAGCTGTTCTCTTCTTTGCGAGAATGCTGGCAACAGTGGTTCGCCATGTGCTGGCCATCCCTTCACTGTTAAATCGTAGACCCGTGAGAGAGTAGGGTCATTTCTTGTCTCCCTTTCAATGGCAGAATTTGTCACCGGTAGACATTCCACTATGGTAGAGTGGAATATCTCTACTGGGTCTACTGTAGGTGCCTCTTCTATCGTTGGCAACGGTAGGCGCGATAAACCGTCAGCATTCCCATGCTGTTTTGACCCTTTGTATTCAATGTTGTATTGGTGTGCCCCTAGAAAAAGGGACCACCTCTGTAGTCTTTGTGCCGTCATAATGGGGACACCTTTTTTAGGGTTGAATATGGAGATGAGGGGTTGATGGTCAGTCAGCAAGGTAAATTTTTGTCCGTGTAGGTAATGGTTGAATTTCTTCACTCCCCATACCAGGCTGAGTGCTTCCCTGTCTATCTGGGCATAGTTACGCTCAGCTGAGTTCAATGAGCGTGACGCAAAAGCTATCGGCCGTTCCGAGCCATCAGGGAATCTATGGGACAATACCGCTCCTATGCCGTAAGGGGATGCATCGCACGCCAGTCTGATTGGTAGTGATGGGTTGTAATGAGCCAAAATTTTCTCGGATGTGATTAAGTCTTTACATTTATGGAAGGCACATTTACAGTCTTCGTTCCATTTCCAAATCACTCCTGTCTGTAGAAGATCATTAAGAGGGTGTAGAATAGTTGATAAGTTCGGTAAAAATTTATGATAGTAATTTATTAATCCCAGGAATGACCTTAATTGTGAAACATTTTCAGGTGCTGGGGCTTTTATAACTGCTTCAATTTTTTCAGGTGACTTATGCAACCCTTCCTTATTAATTATGTGGCCACAATATGATATCTGATTTTGGAAAAATTCGCACTTGGGGCGATTTGCTCGTAGGCCCCGTTCTTTCAGCCTAGTGAGCACCTGCTCCAAATTGGCAAGGTGCTCGTTGTCGTTTTCTCCTGTTATAAGGATGTTGTCTAGATAGCATTGAGTCCCCGGAATCCCTTGCAGGACTTGCTCCATAGCTCTTTGCCAGATAGCTGGAGCTGATGCTATTCCAAAAACCAGTCGATTGTACTGGTACAGGCCTTTGTGTGTGTTTATTGTGAGATACTTTTTAGAGGTCTCCTCAACCTCCATCTGTAGATATGCCTGTGCCAAGTCAATTTTTGTGAAACGTTTCCCTCCGGATAGTGAGGTGAAAATATCTTCTATCCTCGGAAGAGGATACTGTACCGTGTGAAGGACCGGGTTTACAATCACCTTAAAGTCCCCACAGATGCGAATTTTTTTCTGTTCCTCGGAGTTATTTTTCAATGTTTTTTTCATGACTGGAACGATGGGTGTTGCCCATTCGCTCCAATCTATTTTGGATAATACGCCTGCCTTTTCCAAATTCTTCAGCTCTGCCTCGACTGCCGGACGTATTGCGTATGGCACCGGTCTTGCCTTAAAACATTTTGGAATTGCTGTATCTTCCACTTTTATTGAGGCGGTGATGCCTTTCAAGGTTCCTAGTTTCTCTTGAAACACTTCTTTGGCGTTGGCCAAGATGTCTTTTAATCGTTCAGGTATGATGTCATCATTTTTTTTCCTTACTGGTCACCGTCAGTGCCTGAATGGAGTGCCAGTCTAAACGTATCTTCCTTATCCATTCACGTCCCAACAACGGTGGACCACCATCTTGTAGAATGTATAAATACAACTTTTGTATTTCTTTGCCGTTGTATACCACAGGCACCCTTATTTTTCCTTTGGGGTAGACTTTCTGCCCCGTATATGTTTTTAAGATAATGGATGTGTCTTTTAGAGGTATATGCGAAAATAGCCTCTCGTAATCTCGTCGATTTATTACGGTTAGAGCTGATCCTGTATCTAGCTCCATTTTAACTGGGGACCCTGCTATTGTGAGGGTAACCCAAATGGTTTGGTAATCCTCTTTGGCAAGTACATTATGTAATTTGAGACAGCTTAGTCTCTTGTTTCCGGAGTCGCTATCGCTATTCTGGTCCTCGGAGCTATTGTCCGTCATCATTTGTACCTTCCTGTACTTTTCTTTATTGATTTTTTGTTTTCTGTCAGTGGATTTATTTTGTCCAGATTGGCATACCCGTGCAATGTGTCCAATCTTACCACATTGCCTGCATGCTTTGCCCTTGAACCAGCAGTCCCTCTGGTTATGGGTGGATCTGCCGCAGCGATAACATCTTCCGAACTCCTGTGTCATTTTATGGGTGCCGAAGTCCTGTGTCTCTTGTTGTATCTCTGCAGCTCCTTTTGCTGCTGCTGAAAGCTTTGTCCAATGTTAAATCTTTTTCAGAAAGCAGTCTTTTTTGTGTTCCTTCACTTAAGAGACCGCAAACAAATTTGTCTCGAAGATAATCCGATAGTCCTGCTCCGAATTGGCAGTACTTTGATAGCTTTCTTAATTCGGTTAGGTAATCAGCGTTACTTTCATTCTTGTGTTGATTTCTCTTGAAGAACTCGAATCGTTCCGCTATCAGCAGCGGTGTTGGGTTTAAATGCTCCTGCAGGGTATCAACAATTTCTTTAAAAGTCTTGTCCTTTGGTTTGGCTGGAGTGATTACATTTCGTAACAGCCCGTATGTCTTCGCGCCCATTAAGTTCAGAAGTACTGAAGCTTTTTTTTCATCTGTTATTCCATTTGCAGTGCAATAAACCTCTACTCTTTCCACGTATGTGGTCCAATCTTCTATTTCGCCATCAAAAGCCTCAATATTACCAGATTTAGGCATTTCAGAAAAGATATGGCGCTTCCCGCGCTTTTTTTTTTCTCTCTGTAGCAACGATATGGCGCTTCCCGCGCTTTCCCGCCGCTGCTACCGATAACAACGCTGTTTTACTGTGGTTTCCGTTTATTCACTGTTGGAGACTCGTTCCCGACGGAGGTCTAAACGCTGACCTGCTTGCCGCGCCGGCCGTCTCTCGAGTGCACCCTCCCAGTCCGTTATTGCTTGCCTCCGATTTCGCTGCATGTCTCAGCTGTAGAGCCCGCCGCTGGAGCTCCAGCCTGACGCCCAGGAAGGATTAGCGCAGTACCTGTCACCAGCTTGGCCAGCTGGTGAAACCACAGTTTCTCTTACTTCCTTGAGTCTTCTGGACGCTGGAGGAATCGATGTCCTTGAGGTGCTGCCGAATTGCAGGTAAGTCCGTTTCCACTTCGTCGCCACTGTAGTGTCCGTGTGTAGATAAAGACACTGAAGACAGGAGTTGGTTCATAGGTATTTAATAAGCAGGGGTGGGGGGTTTCTAAAGGATATACACAATACACAGGCTTATATAGCCCAAGTGGCAATTACCGGCATTACGCACACCTGGGGCTCTTAAAGGCACATACACCATAATTGCTCTTAAAGGCACATACACCACAGTAGAGAATTCCACAGGTTCACCACTGGGTGAAGAAATTCCTCCTCATTTCTGTCCTAAATGGCCTACCCCTTATCCTTAGACTGTGATGAACCTTTATAAAAACACTGGTTCGGCCTTAACTGGAGTATTGTGTCCAATTCTGGGCACCACACTTTAGGAAGGATGTGAAGGCTTTAGAGATATGTTAAACGGTCCAATGCTCCTGTCCTTCAGCACATCCGCTGACTGACCATGGGCAATGTCACGGGAGACCCGCCTATAATTAATACATGAACACCGCTGCAGCCAGCAGGCACTGCCCTCACCACACTCGGACATCACGCTCTGCCACAGAAAAGATTTACGGGAATGATTCCAGGGATGAGGGACTTCAGTTACGTGGATAGACTGGAGAAGCTGGGGTTGTTTTACTTGGAGCAGAGTGGAGATTTGATAGAGGTGTAGCTAGAGAGAAACTGTTCCCATTGGCAGACGGGTCAGGAACCAGAGGACACAGATTTAAGGTGATTGGCAGAAGAACCAAAGGCGACGTGAGGAAAGACTTTTTTACGCAGCGAGTGGTTATAATCTGGAATGCGCTGCCTGAAAGGGCGGTGGAGGCAGATTCAATCGTGGCTTTCAAAAGGGAATTGAATAAGTACCTGAAGGAAAAAAAATTGCAGGGCTACAGGGAAAAGGGAAAAGTGGGACTAGCTGAAGTGCTCTTGCAGAGAGCCGGCATGGGCGAGGTCATCCACTTTGCATCCGAGAAAGACAAATCCGAGTATTTTCTAAATTGCGAGAGATCAGGAACTGTGGGGGAGCGAAGGGATCTGGGTGTCCAGGTGCACAGATATGAAAAGCGATCACAGAAGCTAATGGAATGCTGGCCTTTATCTCGAGAGGGATTGGAATATAAAGTGAGGAAGTGATGCTTCAGTTGTGCAGAGACCCCATCCGGACACTGCGTTCAGTTCTGGGCCCTGCACCTCAGGAAGGATAGATCGGTCTTGGAGGGGATGTAGTACGATTCACCAGAATGATACCGAGGCTTGAAGGGTTAAATTATGAGGACCGATTGCATAGCTTGGCTTGTGTTTCCTTGGGGAGTTCCTTGAGCGCCTCGATTCCAAAATTCCCATCCTTGTTTTCAAATCCCTCTAAGTCTGCCCTCTTGAGGATCCCTGATTATAATCGCTCAACCTTTGGTGGCCGTGCCTTCTGTTGCCTGGGCCCTAAACCTCTCCGTCTCTCGACCTCTCTTTCCTCCTTTAAGACGTTCCTTAAAACCTACCTCTTTGACCAAGCTTTTGGTCACCTGCCCTAATTTATCCTTATGTGGATCGGTGTCAAATTTGTTGTCTTAAAATACTCCTGTGCAGCGCCTTGGGACGTTTTAAAGGCGCGATATAAATAGAAGTTGTTGTTGAGTTCAGAAGGTTGAGGGGTGATCTAACCGAGGTATTTTATAAATGATAATAGTGTAGAGAGAGAGAAACTATTTCCTCTGGTGGGGGAATCCAGAAGAACCTTAAAATTAGAGCCAGCCCCCCCCCCCCCCCCCCCCCCCCCAAAGGCTGTGGATGCTGGGGGTCAGTTGACATTTTAAAAGCTGAGATCGATAGATTTTTGTTGGGTAAGGGTTTCAAGGGATACGAATCAAAGGTGGGTAAATAGAGTTGGGGTACAGATCAGCCATGATCTAATTGAATGGTGGAACAGACTCGAGGGGCTGAATGGCCCTCTGTTGTTATGATCCGCTTGTTGAATAATGAAAACATTAGTGTTTCGGTAATGTCATTGGACACTAATAATCGCGTGACTGTGGTCAGTGATAATCACGGGAGCGTGGCATTGCTTTGCTGGTAACCTTATTGATCCCATTCCCATCCTGGGACAGCGGGACAGGTGCCCATCTCGCGTTCCCTGGGGAGGATGGAGAGATCATGGAGGTGCGGGATGGGAGTTGTTGGTGTTTTGTGGGATGGGGGAAGGGGACTGCCTGGTGCTCGGGGTGGGGGGGCCCACTCTCTGAGCTCTGTGCTGGTGGGGCATTCCGCAGCCTTGATGTCGACTTCCTACCACTGACCGGACGGAGGGGGTAATTACGGCACGAATATTCATTCCCTGCCTAAGCCCCACCACCTCCCTCTCCTCCTTTCGACCTTCCATAAAACCCACCTCTTTCACCAAGCTTTTGTTCACTCCTCCTAATTTCACCTTTGGGATGGTGCCCATTTTCTCCATGTGCTGCTGTGAAGCAACATGGGACATTTTTCTGCACTGGAGGCGTTCTATAAATGCAAGAGGTTGCTGAGTGACCTTGGGCACGAAGATGTTCCGTTCTGGTTTTGGGTTGGCTGTGTATTTTCTCACTTCCCCTTTCATTCTTTTTGAGATTATAAAGAAAGAAAAAAGAAATACTTGCATTTCTATAGCGCCTTTCATGACCTCAGGACGTCCCAAAGCACTTTACTGCCAAGGAAGTACTTTTTGAAGTGCAGGCGCTGTTGTAATGTAGGAAACGCGGCCAATTTGTGCACAGCAAGCTCCCACAAACGGCAATGTGATAATGACCAGATAATCTGTTTTAGTGATGTTGATCGAGGGATAAATATTGGCCCCAGGACACTGGGGAGAACTCCCCTGCTCTTCGAAATAGTGCCTGGGAACTTTTACGTCCACCTGAAAGAGGGCAGATGGGGCCTCGGTTTAACGCCTCATCCGAAAGATGGCACCTCCGATAGTGCTGCGCTCCCTTTGTACTGTCCCTCCGACAGTGCAGCACTCCCTCAGTACCGCCCCTCCGACAGTGCAGCGCTCCCTTCGTACTGTCCCTCCGACAGTGCAGCACTCCCTCAGTACCGCCCCTCCGACAGTGCAGCGCTCCCTTCGTACTGTCCCTCCGACAGTGCAGCACTCCCTCAGTACCGCCCCTCCGACAGTGCAGCGCTCCCTTCGTATTGTCCCGCCGACAGTGCGGCGCTCCCTCAGTACTGAACCTCCGACAGTGCAGCACTCCCTCAGTACCGCCCCTCCGACAGTGCAGCGTTCTTTCTGTACGGCTCCTCCGACAGTGCGACGCTTCCTCAGTACCGGCCCTCCGACAGTGCGGCGCTCCCTCAGTACCGCCCCTCCGACAGTGCGGCGCTCCTTCAGTACCGCCCCTCCGACAGTGCGGCGCTCCTTCAGTACCGGCCCTCCGACAGTGCAGCGATCCCTCAGTACTGAACCTCCGACAGTGCGGCGCTTCCTCAGTACCGCCCCTCCGACAGTGCGGCGCTCCTTCAGTACTGCCCCTCCGACAGTGCGGCGCTCCTTCAGTACCGGCCCTCCGACAGTGCAGCGATCCCTCAGTACTGAACCTCCGACAGTGCGGCGCTTCCTCAGTACCGGCCCTCCGACAGTGCAGCGATCCCTCAGTACTGAACCTCCGACAGTGCAGCGCTCCCTTCGTACTGTCCCTCCGACAGTGCAGCGATAACTCAGTACTGAACCTCCGACAGTGCAGCGCTCCCTCAGTACCGCCCCTCCGACAGTGCAGCGCTCCCTTCGTACTGTCCCTCCGACAGTGCAGCACTCCCTCAGTACCGCCCCTCCGACAGTGCAGCGCTCCCTTCGTACTGTCCCTCCGACAGTGCAGCACTCCCTCAGTACCGCCCCTCCGACAGTGCAGCGCTCCCTTCGTATTGTCCCGCCGACAGTGCGGCGCTCCCTCAGTACTGAACCTCCGACAGTGCAGCACTCCCTCAGTACCGCCCCTCCGACAGTGCAGCGTTCTTTCTGTACGGCTCCTCCGACAGTGCGACGCTTCCTCAGTACCGGCCCTCCGACAGTGCGGCGCTCCCTCAGTACCGCCCCTCCGACAGTGCGGCGCTCCTTCAGTACCGCCCCTCCGACAGTGCGGCGCTCCTTCAGTACCGGCCCTCCGACAGTGCAGCGATCCCTCAGTACTGAACCTCCGACAGTGCGGCGCTTCCTCAGTACCGCCCCTCCGACAGTGCGGCGCTCCTTCAGTACTGCCCCTCCGACAGTGCGGCGCTCCTTCAGTACCGGCCCTCCGACAGTGCAGCGATCCCTCAGTACTGAACCTCCGACAGTGCGGCGCTTCCTCAGTACCGGCCCTCCGACAGTGCAGCGATCCCTCAGTACTGAACCTCCGACAGTGCAGCGCTCCCTTCGTACTGTCCCTCCGACAGTGCAGCGATAACTCAGTACTGAACCTCCGACAGTGCAGCGCTCCCTCAGTACCGCCCCTCCGACAGTGCAGCGTTCTTTCTGTACGGCTCCTCCGACAGTGCGACGCTCCCTCAGTACCGCCCCTCCGACAGTGCGGCGCTCCCTCAGTACCGCCCCTCCGACAGTGCGGCGCTCCCTCAGTACCGCCCCTCCGACAGTGCGGCGCTCCTTCCGTACCGCCCCTCCGACAGTGCGGCGCTCCTTCAGTACCGAACCTCCGACAGTGCGGCGCTCCCTCAGTACCGCCCCTCCGACAGTGCAGCGTTCTTTCTGTACGGCTCCTCCGACAGTGCGACGCTTCCTCAGTACCGGCCCTCCGACAGTGCGGCGCTCCCTCAGTACCGCCCCTCCGACAGTGCGGCGCTCCTTCAGTACCGCCCCTCCGACAGTGCGGCGCTCCTTCAGTACCGCCCCTCCGACAGTGCGGCGCTCCTTCAGTACCGCCCCTCCGACAGTGCGGCGCTCCTTCAGTACCGCCCCTCCGACAGTGCGGCGCTCCTTCAGTACCGCCCCTCCGACAGTGCGGCGCTCCTTCAGTACCGCCCCTCCGACAGTGCGGCGCTCCTTCAGTACCGCCCCTCCGACAGTGCGGCGCTCCTTCAGTACCGCCCCTCCGACAGTGCGGCGCTCCTTCAGTACCGCCCCTCCGACAGTGCGGCGCTCCTTCAGTACCGCCCCTCCGACAGTGCGGCGCTCCTTCAGTACCGCCCCTCCGACAGTGCGGCGCTCCTTCAGTACCGCCCCTCCGACAGTGCGGCGCTCCCTCAGTACCGCCCCTCCGACAGTGCGGCGCTCCCTCAGTACCGCCCCTCCGACAGTGCGGCGCTCCCTCAGTACCGCCCCTCCGACAGTGCGGCGCTCCCTCAGTACCGCCCCTCCGACAGTGCGGCGCTCCCTCAGTACCGCCCCTCCGACAGTGCGGCGCTCCCTCAGTACCGCCCCTCCGACAGTGCGGCGCTCCCTCAGTACCGCCCCTCCGACAGTGCGGCGCTCCCTCAGTACCGCCCCTCCGACAGTGCGGCGCTCCCTCAGTACCGCCCCTCCGACAGTGCGGCGCTCCCTCAGTACCGCCCCTCCGACAGTGCGGCGCTCCCTCAGTACCGCCCCTCCGACAGTGCGGCGCTCCCTCAGTACCGCCCCTCCGACAGTGCGGCGCTCCCTCAGTACCGCCCCTCCGACAGTGCGGCGCTCCCTCAGTACCGCCCCTCCGACAGTGCGGTGCTCCCTCAGTAGTGCACTGGGCGTGTCGGCCTAGATTTTTGAGCTCAAGTGTCAGGACTGGGACTCGAACCCACGACCTTCTGTCTCAGAGGCGAGAATGCTGCCACTGAGCCACGGCTGACACCGTATTAAATATATTAAATTTACTCCCCTCTGGTTACTGTCTCACTGACCAGGGGAAACAATCTCTCATCGTTTAACCTATCGGAATCTCGGAGGCCTCTATCAGCTCGCCCCCAGCTCCAGTGCAAAAGCCCCAGCTTCCCATTGCTCTGTAACCCCTCAGCCACTGGTAA
Source organism: Somniosus microcephalus (assembly GCF_052327205.1). Lineage (NCBI taxonomy): Eukaryota > Metazoa > Chordata > Chondrichthyes > Squaliformes > Somniosidae > Somniosus > Somniosus microcephalus. Next base: position 384,926,107 of record NC_140988.1, on the reverse strand, counting down.
CAGCCCAGTGAATTTACACTGCACCTTCTCCATTGCTTTTATATCCTTCCTATAACGCGATGCCCAAAACTGCACGCAGTACTCCAACTGGGTCCCTCCTAGCTTTTGCATTCCAGTCCTCTTGGTACAGAACCAAGGACTCTGGTCTCATCTATTCCCACTGCCTCCTTTTAATAAAAGCGGAAAATGCCGGAAACACTCAGCAGGTGGAGAGAGAGTTCCGCGGAGTTAACGTTTCAGGTCGATGACCTTGCAACAGTTCTGTCACATTTTACGTTGTAAAAAAAATTGTGCGCCAGTGTGAAGAACTTTGAGCAAAGTACACACCCTCTGGACTTAAATAATAAACAGCAAATGCTGGAAATACTCAGGCGGGCCAGGCAGCATTTAGAGTTTTCGGATTAGATACTGTGGAAGGTGCTAACTGTGTCCCAATATTGTGTTAAGTGCTGCAGTAAGTTGTGCTTGTGGCCAATTTTGGTGCTCTGCTATCTTCTATGCATTTTCCCCTTAAGTTACAAAATCTCATTTTAAATAACGTAAACTATCCCCTAGGCCGAGATCTGTGACACTGGCAAACACTTGCACTCCTATAACCAGTTTGGGGAGAAATCAAGCGGAGAGTTTTCCTACCAATGCCCGTGTAAATCGCTGCCTGCTGAGACTGATACCTGGGATGGCAGGAATGACGTATGAGGAGAGATTGGGTCGATTGGGCTTATACTCGCTGGAGTTTAGAAGAATGAGAGGGGATCTCATTGAAACTTATAAAATTCTAACAGGACTAGACAGACTAGATGCAGGAAGGATGTTCCCGATGGCGGGGGAGTCCAGAACCAGGGGTCACCGTCTAAGGATAAGGGGTAAGCCATTTAGGACAGAGATGAGGAGGAATTTCTTCACCCAGAGAGTGGTGAACCTGTGGAATTCTCTACCACAGAAGGCAGTAGAGGCCAATTCATTAAATATATTCAAGAAGGAGTTGGATATATTTCTTAAGGCTAAAGGGATCAAGGGATATGGGGAGAAAGCAGGGACAGGATACTGAATCTGGATGATCAGCCATGATCTCATTGAATGGAAGAGCAGGCTCGAGGGGCCTAATGGCCTACTCCTGCTCCTATCTTCTATGTTTCTATGAGAGATTCCGTTACTTTCCAAAATTCAGGGGAATTTTGATTGCCTCTCACCATTGGTTCCTCTGGTGCTTTTTTATTTTCCCTCCTGTGTTAATGAATGAATCCCCATGCAATGGGGCATAGTGGTTAGCACTGTTGCCTCACAGCGCCAGGGACCCGGGTTCGAATCCGGCCTCGGGTGACTGTCTGTGTGGAGTTTGCACATTCTCCCTGTGTTTGCGTGGGTTTTCTCCGGGTGCTCCGGTTTCCTCCCACAGTCCAAAGATGTGCGGGTTAGGTTGATTGGCCATGATAAATTGACCCTTAGTGTTAGGGGGGATTAAATACGTGGGTTACGGGGATAGGGTGGGATATGTGTCGGTGCAGGCTCGATGGGCCGAAATGGCCTCTATCTGCACTGGGGGGTTTCTGTGATTCTGTGAATGGTGTTTTATTTGTCTGAAGATACCAGCTCAGTCGCTGTGATGTATTTAGGATTGGGAATGCGCTGCCTGATAGGGTGGTGGAAACAGATTCAATAGCAGCCTTCAAAAGGGAATTGGATAAATACTTGAAGGAAGAAAGATTGCAGCGATCTGGGGAAAGAGTGGGACTAACTGGATTGTTCCTGTGAACGAGCCGGTGCAGCCTCGATGGGCCAAATGGCGGCCTCCTGTGCTGTGCTATTCTGTTCTATAAGACCAAGGTCCATCTAGTTCGCTGTCTACCATCGTGGTAGTCGCACGATACAACAATGGAGTTGTTGACTAATCACAGCGATCAATCTCTATCAACGAGTCTACAACAGACCCAGACACGAGGTGAGGAAAACCCCCAGTGGTGGAGAGCTTTGGGAACCACAGGTCCAAAGTCACCTGTTCCTCCCGAGCTCGCTACACTCACCACATCATGTCTCAAATTACTCTCATGCTGTCTCCCAAAATGTTATTTTCTGAAATAAACCTGTTTACTTATGCTTCCACCACCTCACCAATTTCTGTTGCATTATATTTCAGGGGGACCCCTGACCTGTCCGGAGTATCGCGAGAGGGATACCCTGGAGCCTTCCGAGCCAACAGCTCCCTGCAGGCGGTCATCTCGGAGGTTTCGGCAGACTACGCAAGCGGCAGCCTGTCCCTGTCGCAGCACCCGCTCGGGGACGCCAGCAGCGCCTGCTCCCTGTCTCAGCACTCCCTCACGCCCCCCAGCCCAGGGTCAGAGGCCACAGAAGACGAGGACTTCGCTCGGGCAGAGACCTACATCCGGGACCAGCACTTCATGGAGCTTCCCAGCGCGTCCCCGCGCGCCGGGAGTGGCAGGCCCCACCCCCGCGGGACGCATGGTGATCCCGTTCCCGAGCACGAGGTGCGGCTGGGCGGGGAGCTGCCCGCTTCCCTATTGCTGGATTTGCTGGAGCAGGAGATTGCCTTGCCCGACAGCTCCAGCATCACATCCAGCTCTGGGAGCTCGACCGAAAGGAACCGGCCCCCCGGCACCAACCGGAAGAGCAGCTCGCCGGGGGCCGGGGCTATCACCCACGGCAACGCGGCTCTTGAAAAGCAGGGGGTGCCAAGCGTCGCTGACCAGCCAGGCCCCAGCCGGGCTCTCGCCTCTCCGCAATGTTCTGACACCGAGCCCATCACTGCGCTCGAGAAACCTGCGCAATCCGCCTCGCCTGACCCGGGGACGACCTTTCCGAAGCCTACGGAAAGCGGGAATTTGGGTTCGGCGGATTCGGGCAGGCCAGAGGTGTCCGACATCGCGTTCCCGTCACGGGGGCAGCGAGCGGGAGATGCCAATCAGGAGTCTCGTTCTGAAGCAAGTTCGAAATGTCAAGGACCGTCCTCTTCCGCTCTACCTTCCACGTCCAACAGTGGTCCCACCGCAGGAGCTGGTGTGGTAACTCCAAGCACAGAGCCCGCCACCTCGTACAGTGGGAAGGACGATACTGTCCTCGAGGTCCCACCCACCAGGAGTGGGGATGGCAAGGGTGATGGGACGGGGCTGTCTGGCTACAGTACAGAGCGGGAGCATCAGGACAGTGAGCTGTCTCCCACGGCCTGTCGTCCAAGCCTCGCCAGTTCCTCATTCCTCACCTCTTTGCCCAATCCCATCTGCCAGTCTACACCAGCCGTTCCCTTGAACTTGCCAGCCAAGGTTCCTGCTCAGTTGGGCCAGGGGAGACTAGCGGCAGATCACCGCACTGAAACCCAGGCGCCCGCCCTCTCCAAGTTCTCGCTGGCGCCCTCGTTTGCGATGCGGGATTCAAGTAGCACCAGCCAAGACCCCGCCTCCTCCTCCTCCACCTCCTCTCCGGGTACCCTGCAGTCCCTGCCTCCCCTGAACTACATGGAGAAGGTCGGGGCCTGGAGCCTGCACCGGTGCCCGGGGGGCAGGCCCAGCTTCGACAGTCTGGTGTTGCACGGCCTGAAGGGAGTGTCTCCCCGCCAGCGGGCGTACAGCGCCATCGCCGACTCACTCAACCACATCCTGGCCCAGGCCGGCGGGAGTCCCGTGTCCAACCCTCCGTCGAGGAGGAGCATCGCCGCGGCCTTCGGAGCTGCCCCCCAGCCATCAGACCGCCTGCCCTCTGCCCCCCAGACGTCTGACCACCAGCTGCCCACCCAGAGCCGCAGCCAGAGTACCGTCCAGCGGCCAGACTCCAGTGGCGGCCGTCCTTTCACCCCCGCGAGTCCAGCTGGGCCAAGCAGCAGCTCGCAGCCGGGTGCCAGGCGAGGAAGCACGGACGATGCCTCGCTCTGCCAACCTGACTCACCCCACCTCTACCTGAAGGACGACAGAGGTAGCTGTGTTCGCCCGCTGGCTTCGGGCAGCGCCCTCGGTGAGAGCCTTTTGTCTGGCTGCAGCGGAGCCGGCCCATCGCTGCTGGAGGATCTTCTGGAGCCAAGCGTGACTGACGGGCGGGAGAACGGCAGCTTCAACCAGAGCGCAAGCCCGCCTGAGCGCCGGGCCATCTCGCCCGACCTGTGCCCCTCAACCGCCGCCTCCCTTAACGATGACCTCAACCCGCCGAGCAGCTCTTGGGACACCAGCCGGGTGGGCGAGCAGACGCTGACCATGTCCGGACACTCGCTGACGAGTCTGGAAGTGGACAACTACGTTCCCATCTGGGCACCGACGCCGCTTACCCCGGACGCCAACCACTTCAACATCGAAGACAGAATACCGGTAGGTGCCTCAGCGCAGCGCTCGCAGCTCTCCACTTCCCCCTCCGACTCCAGAACATGGCCCAGGGAGACAGCTCTCCCATGGAGTGCGGACTGAGCCGGCGTTTGTATTACAGCACTTGTAGTGATCGACACCTGTCCGTCATCTCCCATTAGAGCAGAGAAGGTTAAGGGGAGATTTGATAGAGGTGTTCAAAATCATGAGGGCTTTTGTTAGTAAATAAGGAGAAACTGTTTCCAGTGGCAGGAAGGTCAGTAACCAGAGGACACAGATTGAAGGTGATTAGCAAAAGAACCAGAGGGGAGATGAAGAGAATTAATTTTTACGCAGCGAGTTGTTGTGATCTGGAACGCGCTGCCTGAGAGGGCGGTGGAAGCAGATTCAATAGGAACTTTCAAAAGGGAATTGGATAAATACTTGAAGGGAAAAAGTTGCAGGGCTCTGGGGAAAGAGCAGGGGGCAGTGGGACTAATTGGATCGCTCTTTCAAAGAGCAGGCACGATGGGCCGAATGGCCTCCGCCTGTGCTGTGAGAGTCTATGGTTGTACTGATCCAGTTGTATCAGAAATCCAGTCCCATTCTGGGAAAGAAGAGGCCCCTGTGAAAACCAGACCCAGCTCCTTGAGTAGAGCGCTAGCCAGCTGCTTAAACAGGCAGTGAGTGGCCTCGTTGGAGAAGCTGAGCAACCGCTGGTGTTGAGCTGTTTCTGTAGCCCTTGTGCTGCCAGGAGCTGGAAGGGAGAAGGTTCACATCCGCCGTTAAAGCCACACTTGTTGCTGTATACGAGTTTAACAGCTGACCCTCAACCTGTCAGAACGCTGATTCCCTGTTTAACCTCCTCCCCTTCAGTGCATTTTAGAACTTGGGCCCTCCTGACAGGCCGAGCCGGGGCCCTGGGTTCCATCCTGGTCAAGTAAGCTGGTGTCAGCCGGCAAGGTTCCAGCGTTGGACTCGTCGCCTCTGGGCTAGCGGTGGGGTTGGGTTGGGGCCTGGGGTAGGGTGCATGGGGTAGGCATGGGGACGGGCATGGGCGCGGGGTGGGGAGACGGGGCGAGAACAAAATCAGCCATTGCGCCCGCTCCTGGTGGCCACCCTGCGTGCATGGGAGTCGGACGAGGGCTGGATCGAGCCCTCCTGCAGTGAAACAGACTGCCGTCGCTCCCCTGTGGGGACTGCTCACCTGTGCGAACAGTCGCTGCCCATTGGATTCAACCCCAGCAAGGAGGCAGCACTGTCTGCGAGGGTTGGGGGGGAGGGAAAGACAGGATACACTTGTTGGAACTCAAATTTGCTGCCAGGGTCTTGCCTCTGGGGCGGTGTTTGCTTATCAGAGTACTGCTGGTGTCTCCTAATCACTAGTATGTGAAGAACTCATGATAACATAAAAAATAGGAGCAGGAGTCGGCCATTCGGCCCCTCGAGCCTGCTCCGCCATTCAATGCGATCATGGCTGATCCGATTTTGGCCTCAACTCCACTTTCCTGCTCGCTCCCCATAACCCTTGACTCCCCTATTGCTCAAATGCCTGTCAATCTCAGCCTTGAATATATTCAATGACTCCGCCTCCGCAGCGCTCTCGGGTAGAGAATTCCAAAAATTCATGACTCTCTGAGAGAAGAAATTCCTGCTCATCTCCGTCTTAAGTGAGCGACTCCTTATTCTGAGATTATGCCCCCTCGTTCTAGATTTTCCCATGAGGGGAATCTACCCTGTCCAACCCCCTCAGAATCTTGTATGTTTCAATAAGATCACCTCTCATTCTTCTAAACTCCAATGAGTATAGGTCCAACCTTTCCTCATAAGACGAGCTTTCCATCCCAGGAATCAACCTAGTGAACCTTCTCTGAACTGCCTCCAATGCAAGTATATCCCTCCTTAAATAAGGGGACCAAAACTGTACGCAGTACTCTACAGGGCGCTGGTGAGACCACACCTACAGTTGTAGCAAGACTTCCCTAGTTTTATACTCTATCCCCCTTGAAATAAAGGCCAACATTCCATTTGCCTTCCTAATTACTTGCTGCACCTGCATGTTAACTTTTTGTGTTTCATGTATGGGGACACCCAAATCCCTCTGTACTGCCGCATTCTGTAGTCTCTCTCCATTTAAATAATAATTTGCTTTTTTATTCTTCCTACCAAAGTGGATAACCTCACACTTTCCCACATTATACTCCATCTGCCAAATTCTTGCCCACTCACTTAACCTGTCTATATCCCTTTGCAGACTCTGTGTCCTCCTCACAACTTGCTTTCCCACCTATCTTTGTATCGTCTGAAAATTTGGCTACATTACACTCGGTCCCTTCATCCAAGTCATTAATGTAGATTGTTAATAGTTGAGGCCACAGCACTGATCCCTGCGCCACCCCACTAGTTACAGATTGCCAACCTGAAAATGACCAATTATCCCGACTCTCTGTTTTCTGTTAGTTAGCCAATCCTCTATCCAATCTAATATATTACCCCCAACCCCGTGAGCTCTTATCTTATGCAGCAACCTTTTATGTGGCACCTTATCGAATGCCTTTTGGAAATCCAAATACACTACATCTACTGATTCCCCATTATTCACCCTGCTCGTTACCTCCTAAAAGAACTCTAGTAAATTTGTCAAACACAATTTCCCTTTCATAAAACCATGTTGACTCTATTTAATTGTTTTATGATTTTCTAAATGCCCTGCTACTATTTCCTGAATAATGGATTCGAGCATTTTGCCAACAGATGTTAGGCTAACTGGCCTATAGTTTCCTGCTTTCTGTCGCCCCCCTTTTTTGAATAAGGGCGTTACATTTGCGATTTTCCAATCTGCTGGGACGTTTCCAGATTCAAGGGAATTTTGGAAGATTCCAACCAATGCATCCACTATCTCTGCAGCCACTTTTAAGACCCTAGGATGCAGGCCATCAGGTCCAGGGGACTTGTCAGCCTTTAGACCCATAACTTTACCTAGTACTTTTTCTCTAGTGATAGTGATTGTTTTAAGTTCCTCCCCCCCTTTTGCCCCTTGATTTTCTACTATTACTGGGATGTTTTTAGTGTCCTCTACTGTGAAGACAGATACAAAATATTTGTTCAATGCCTCTGCCATTTCCTTGTTTCCCATTATTATTGCCCCAGCCTCGCCGTCTGAGGGACCAACGTTTACTTTAGCTACTCTCTTTTTATATACTTGTAGAAGCTCTTACTGTCAGTTTTTATATTTCTTGCTAGTTTACTCTCAAGCTATTTTCTCCCTCTTTACTTTTTTTTAGTCATCCTTTGCTGGTTTCTAAAATTTTCCCCAATCTTCCGGCACTAATCTTTGCAATATTGTATGCCTTTTCTTTCAATTTGAATCCATCCTTAACTTCGTTTGTTAGCCATGGTTGGTTCATCCTTCTTGATGCGCTATCAATTACTCATAAAAGACTGAGAGTTAAGAGAGTAACTAAAGGCTTTTATTAACAAAAGAATGAAGGTCTGCCTCGAGTGGTCGACCGGTCCAGAAATACAAAGGGCTGGGGAGCAGTCACCTTTATACTAGGACTTGTGGGAGGAGTCAGCCGAGGCATGTCCAGGCATGTACACAGTGGAATACAAACAGTGGTTTACCACATTCACCCCTTGTTTAAAGTTGAGTCCGGCGGGGTGAAGTGTATTAAAAGTTAGTGTATTGGAGTCTCTCCGGGGGTCTTGTCTGCCGCTGTGATCGGCGTGGCGACGGCAGGGGTAGTGGAGCTTCTGGCGTCGAGTCCTGCGTGGGCTGTGGCACAGGCGTGTCGTCCTCGTAGATGTCGAGCGGGTCGCGGGGCCCAGGCCTGCCGTCTGCTGGGGCTGGATATCGGATCGTGGGGGGGGGTGGTAGTGAGTAGTGGGTTACTGCGGCCCCCGAGGGTGCAAGGTCTCTTATGGAGACTGTGTCCTCCCGCCCGTCCGGGTATGCAATGTAAGCATACTGGGGGTTGGCGTGGAGGAGGTCGACCCTCTCGACCAGGGGGTCCGTTTTATGGGTCCTCACGTGCCTTCTCAGTAGGACCGGCCCTGGAGACATCAGCCATGGCGGTAGCGATGTCCCCGATGTGGACTTCCTTGGGAAGACAAACATTTTCTCAGGAGGGGTGGCGTTAGTGGCAGTGCAGAGCAGTGACCGAATAGAGTGGAGCGCATCGGGGAGCACATCCTGCCAGCGGGAGGTTGGAAGGCCCCTAGACTTTAAGGCTAGCAGGGCGGCCTTCCAAACTGTCGCATTTTCTCTTTCCACCTGTCCGTTCCCCCGGGGGTTGTAACTGGTGGTCCTGCTTGTGGCAATACCCCTAGTTAGCAGGCACTGACGGAGTTCGTCGCTCATAAACGATGAGCCCCGGTTGCTATGGATATAGCTGGGGAAACCGAACAGGGTGAAGAGATCGTTCAGACATTTAATGACCGTGGCACTGGTCATGTCCGGGCAGGGGATGGCGAACGGGAAACGGGAGTACTCATCAATAATATTGAGGAAGTACACATTGCGGTCGGAGGAGGGGAGAGGCCCTTTAAAATCAACGCTCAGGCGCTCGAAGGGGCGAGTGGCTTTTATCAGATGGGCCCTGTCTGGTGTATAAAAGTGCGGTTTGCACTCCGCGCAGACTTGGCAGTTCCTGGTCATGGTCCTGACCTCCTCAATAGAGTAAGGCAGGTTGCGGGCCTTGATGAAGTGGAAGAACCTGGTGACCCCCGGGTGGCAGAGGTCATTGTGGAGGGCCCGCAGTCTATCGATCTGCGCGCTGGCGCAGGTGCCACGCGATAGCGCATCCGGGGGTTCATTGAGCTTCCCGGGCCGGTACAAGATCTCGTAATTGTAGGTGGAAAGTTCGATTCTCCACCTCAAGATCTTGTCATTTTTGATTTTGCCCCTCTGCTTGTTGTTAAACATGAAAGCAACTGAACGTTGGTCAGTGAGCAGGGTAAATCGTTTTCCGGCCAGGTAGTGCCTCCAATGACGCACAGCCTCCACAATCGCCTGGGCCTCCTTCTCAACAGCGGAGTGTCTGGTCTCCGGGCCTTGGAGGGTTCGTGAAAAGAAGGCCACGGGTCTCCCCGCCTGATTGAGGGTAGCGGCCAGGGCAAAGTCGGACGCGTCGCTTTCCACCTGGAAGGGGATGGATTCGTCCACTGCGTGCATGGTGGCTTTGGCAATGTCTTCCTTGATACGGTGGAAGGCTAAGCGGGCCTCTGCCGTCAAGGGATAAGAGGTGGACTTGATCAGCGGATGGGCCTTGTCCATAGTAGGGGACCCACTGGGCATAATAGGAGAAAAACCCTAGGCACCTCTTCAGGGCCTTGAGGCAGTGGGGCAGTGGGAGTTCCATAAGGGGACGCATCCGGTCGGGGTCGGGGCCGATGACTCCGTGTTCCACAACACAGCCAAGGATGGCGAGGTGGTTTGTGCGGAATATGCACTTCTCCTTGTTATATGTCAGGTTCAGGAGTTGGGCGGTGCGGAGGAATTTTTCGAGGTTTGCGTCATGGTCCTGCAAGTCACGGCCGCAGATGGTCACATTGTCCAGATATGGGAAAGTGGCCTGCAACGCATTTTGATCTACCATCCGGTCCATCTCCCTTTGGAAGACGGAGACCCCATTGGTGACGCCAAAGGGAACCCTAAGGAAGTGGTAGAGGCGGCCGTTTGCCTCAAAGGCAGTATACTGGCGGTCCTCAGGGCGGATAGGGAGCTGGTGGTACACTGATTTCAGGTCAATGGTCGAGAAGACGCGGTACTGCGCGATCTGGTTGACCATATCAGCTATGCGGAGGAGTGGGTAGGCGTCCAGCAGGGTGTAGCGATTTATTGTCTGGCTGTAGTCGATGACCAGGCGCTGCTTCTCGCCGGTCTTAACGACCACAACCTGGGCTCGCCAGGGGCTGGTGCTGCCCTCAATAATCCCTTCCTTCAGGAGCCGCTCCACTTCGGTTTTAATGAAAACCCTGTCCCCGGCACTGTATCGCCTGCTCTTTGTGGCGATGGGCTTACAGTCGGGGGTGAGGTTAGCAAACAGTGGGGGGGGGGGGTGACTCTGAGTGTGGAGAGGTTGCACCTGGTGCGCGGCGGGCAATTTGGGAGCTGCTGGCTGCGGACTGTGAGTGGGGGTAGGGGTCCACCGTACGCCATCGTAACACTTTTAAGGTGGCACTGAAAATCTAACCCCAGCAGGATGGCAGCGCAGAGGTCGGGCAGGACCAGAAGTTTAAAATGATCGTACACGGTCCCGTCTACTACGAGTGTCACTACGCAGTAGCCGCCGATGTCCGCCGACTGGGACTTGGAGGCCATAGAAATCCGCTGGTGCGCAGGCAGGACTGAGAGAGAGCAACGCTTCACCGTGTCGGGGTGGATGAAGTTCTCCGTGCTCCCAGAGTCAAAAAGGCAGATTGTATCGTGGCCATTTACCTTAATGTCCATTGTGGAACTGGCCAGCTGGTGCGGTCTCGCTTGGTCCAGTGTAACGGATGCCAGCGTAGGGGTCGGTGTGTCGCTGCGGGTATCAGATGAGGCGGTGTTGGGGGCCTGCTGCGTTCCGGCTGTCGTCCAAGATGGCGGCGTCCATGATCCCCATGTGGCTGGAGGCGTCCAAAATGGCTGCTGTACCGGTGGTTCGCACATGGCCGGGGAGGCCCAAGATGGCGGCCCGCATGGCCCACACGCGGCGCTGCTGGGGTTCGGGGTGGCTTTGGCCCTGCAGACGTTAGTGTAGTGTCCCTTCTTCCCGCAGCCCGAGCAGATCGCATTTTTCGCCGGGCAGCGCGCTCTGGGGTGTTTTGCCTGGCCACAGAAGTAGCATTTCTGGCCTTGGGGCACTGCTGTCTGGCCTTGGGACACTGCTGCGGTAGTTGGGCCGTTGCTGGGGTGTGGCTGGGGTGGCACGGCGCTATGAGGCGGTCCTACCGTGTCCCAGGCTGTCATTCCCCGCGGCGTCCACGGTGCAGAGGAGTAGGCATCCATGCCCCGGTAGGCTGCATCCAATGATAGTGCGAGTTCAGAGGCCTTGTTGAGGTCGAGGTCACTCTGCTCCAACAGTCGCTGTCGGGTGTAATTGGATCTGTGGCCCGCTACAAAAGCATCCCAGATAAGTTCCCCTGTGTACACGGCGGCCTTTACATCCTTACAACCACAGTCCCGGCCAAGCACAGACAGTGCCTGAAGGTATTCCACGGTCGATTCCCCAGGTTGTTGTTTACGACTCCCCAGAAGGTGCCTGGCGTACACTTCGTTCACTGGCGCGTGTACTGGTCCTTGAGGAGCTTGATAGCGTCCGCGTACGAGGTTGCGTCTTGGATGACCGAGTACACTCGGTGGTTCACTTTGGAGGTCAGGACATCCAGTTTGTCCTCGTCCGATTTGATTGCTGCGGAGGCGGTCAGGAATTTTTCGAAACACTTAAGCCAGTGAGTAAACTTGGTGGATGAGTCCGCCTCCCGATGATCTAAGTCCAGGCATGCTGGTGTGAGGATCTTCTCCATTATAAAAATTTTGTTAATAAAATTGATGCGCTATCAATTACTCATAAAAGACTGAGAGTTAAGAGAGTAACTAAAGGCTTTTATTAACAAAAGAATGAAGGTCTGCCTCGAGTGGTCGACCGGTCCAGAAATACAAAGGGCTGGGGAGCAGTCACCTTTATACTAGGACTTGTGGGAGGAGTCAGCCGAGGCATGTCCAGGCATGTACACAGTGGAATACAAACAGTGGTTTACCACACTTCTCTTCGAGTCTTTCTTTCTCACTGGAATATATCTTTGTTGAGAGTCATGAAATATCTCCTTAAATGTCAGCCACTGCTTTTCTACCGTCTTACCTTCTAATCTATTTCCCCAGTCCACTTTAGCCAACTCTCTCCTCATACCTTTGTAATTGCCTTTATTTAAGTTTAATACTCTAGTTTCAGACTCAAGTTTCTCAGAATTCCACATTCAGTTTGAAGATATCATGTTATGATCACTCTTCCCTAGAGGATCACTGAGATTATTAATGAATCCTGTTTCATTACACATTACCAGATCTAAAATAGCCTGTTCCCTGGTCGGTTCCACAACATATTGTTCCAAGAAACTATCCTGAATACACTCTATGAACTCATCCTCAAGGCTACTTATGCCAATTTGATTTGTCCAATCTATGTGAAGATTAAAATCGCCCATGATTATTGCAGTGCCTTTCTTACAAGCCCCTATTATTTCTCAATTTATACTCTGTCCTATAATGTAGCTACTGTTAGGGGGCCTATAGACAACTCCCCACCAGTGCCTTCTTTCACTTACTATTTCTTACCTCCACCCAAATTGATTCTACATCTGAAATGTCTGAGCCAAGATCATTTCTCACTATTGTACTGATCTCATCCTTTATTAACAGAGCTATCCCACCTCCTTTTCCTTTCTGTCTATCCTTCTGAAATGTCAAATATCCCTGAATATTCAGTTCCCAGCCTTGGTCACATTGTAACCACATCTCTGTGATGGCTATTGGCTCATACCCATTTATTTCTATTTGTGCCGACAACTCATCTATCTTGTTACGAATGCTGCATGCATTCAGATAAAGAGCCTTTAATTTTGTCTCCTCATCACGGGCCCCGTGTGAAAGGGTCCTCGCCCGCGGGCCCCGTGTGAAAGGGTCCTCGCCCGCGGGCCCCGTGTGAAAGGGTCCTCGCCCGCGGGCCCCGTGTGAAAGGGTCCTCGCCCGCGGGCCCCGTGCGAAAGGGTCCTCTGCTCTTCCGATGGCTGTGAGCCCACGGGCGCTGTGTGATGTGGTGCTCAGTCGTACAGATGGAGAAGGTCACAGTGGGGAGTGGGCTTCAGCTGCTCAAATTCCCAGTCCTGATCTCTCTCTCGCACTCCCTGTGGGCGCTGCTCCTCCTTGGGTACCTTGGCCGAGTGACCATCGCCTGTGAACCTTGAGGGGCTATATGACCACAAAGGGTCGTGGGCGAGCCCAGTCACGTGCGGACATCAGGTGAGGACACCATTGGGCTTGGGTCTGGAACGGGAGCGCGGCCGTCACCTGTAGAAGGGCCCGCCGGGGAGTAGAGGCTAACCAAATGGAAGGGGCTGTTTGACTCGCTGCAGCTTCTAACACGTCCTGTTTTACGCTTCTCAGACTTACCTTCGGAATCTGGGAATTAACCAGTCTCCGACCAGCATATTGGGATCTAAAGGGCCTTCGAGACAGCTGGAGTTCGCCCCATTCGAGCTGAAAAAACTGATCGAGGCAGTTGCTGCAACAACCAAAGGATTCCAGGGTGCAGCAGGTAAAACCTTGTACACCAAGTGAGCTCGGAGTGTGTCCAAGGGGAGGAGTGAGGTCGGAGTGTGTGTAAGGGGAGGAGTGAGCTCGGAGTGTGTGTAAGGGGAGGAGTGAGCTCGGAGTGTGTGTAAGGGGAGGAGTGAGCTCGGAGTGTGTCCAAGGGGAGGAGTGAGGTCGGAGTGTGTGTAAGGGGAGGAGTGAGCTCGGAGTGTGTGTAAGGGGAGGAGTGAGCTCGGAGTGTGTGTAAGGGGAGGAGTGAGCTCGGAGTGTGTGTAAGGGGAGGAGTGAGCTCGGAGTGTGTGTAAGGGGAGGAGTGAGCTCGGAGTGTGTGTAAGGGGAGGAGTGAGCTCGGAGTGTGTGTAAGGGGAGGAGTGAGCTCGGAGTGTGTGTAAGGGGAGGAGTGAGCTCGGAGTGTGTGTAAGGGGAGGAGTGAGCTCGGAGTGTGTGTAAGGGGAGGAGTGAGCTCGGAGTGTGTGTAAGGGGAGGAGTGAGCTCGGAGTGTGTGTAAGGGGAGGAGTGAGCTCGGAGTGTGTGTAAGGGGAGGAGTGAGCTCGGAGTGTGTGTAAGGGGAGGAGTGAGCTCGGAGTGTGTGTAAGGGGAGGAGTGAGCTCGGAGTGTGTGTAAGGGGAGGAGTGAGCTCGGAGTGTGTAAGGGGAGGAGTGAGCTCGGAGTGTGTGTAAGGGGAGGAGTGAGGTTGGAGTGTGTGTAAGGGGAGGAGTGAGCTCGGAGTGTGTGTAAGGGGAGGAGTTAGCTCGGAGTGTGTCCAAGGGGAGGAGTGAGGTCGGAGTGTGTGTATTAAAGGGAGGAGTGAGGTCGGAGTGTCTCTATTAAGGGGAGGAGTGAGGTTGGAGTGTCTCTGTTAAGGGGAGGAGTGAGCTCAGAGTGTCTCTATTAAGGGGAGGAGTGAGGTTGGAGTGTCTGTATTAAGGGGAGGAGTGAGGTTGGAGTGTGTCTATTAAGGGGAGGAGTGAGGTTGGAGTGTCTCTATTAAGGGGAGGAGTGAGGTTGGAGTGTCTCTATTAAGGGGAGGAGTGAGGTTGGAGTGTGTCTATTAAGGGGAGGAGTGAGGTTGGAGTGTCTATTAAGGGGAGGAGTGAGGATGGAGTGTCTCTATTAAGGGGAGGAGTGAGGTTGGAGTGTCTATTAAGGGGAGGAGTGAGGTTGGAGTGTATTAAGGGGAGGAGTGAGGATGGAGTGTCTCTATTAAGGGGAGGAGTGAGGTTGGAGTGTCTCTATTAAGGGGAGGAGTGAGGTTGGAGTGTGTCTATTAAGGGGAGGAGTGAGGTTGGAGTGTCTCTATTAAGGGGAGGAGTGAGGTTGGAGTGTCTCTATTAAGGGGAGGAGTGAGGATGGAGTGTCTATTAAAGGGAGGAGTGAGGTTGGAGTGTCTATTAAGGGGAGAAGTGAGGTTGGAGTGTCTCTATTAAGGGGAGGAGTGAGGTTGGAGTGTGTCTATTAAGGGGAGGAGTGAGGTTGGAGTGTCTATTAAGGGGAGGAGTGAGGTTGGAGTGTATTAAGGGGAGGAGTGAGGTTGGAGTGTATTAAGGGGAGAAGTGAGGTTGGAGTGTCTCTATTAAGGGGAGGAGTGAGGTTGGAGTGTCTCAAGGGGAGGAGTGAGGTTGGAGTGTGTCTATTAAGGGGAGGAGTGAGGTTGGAGTGTCTATTAAAGGGAGGAGTGAGGTTGGAGTGTGTCTATTAAGGGGAGGAGTGAGGTTGGAGTGTCTATTAAGGGGAGGAGTGAGGTTGGAGTGTATTAAGGGGAGGAGTGAGGTTGGAGTGTCTATTAAGGGGAGGAGTGAGGTTGGAGTGTCTCTATTAAGGGGAGGAGTGAGGTTGGAGTGTTTCTATTAAGGGGAGGAGTGAGGTTGGAGTGTTTCTATTAAGGGGAGGAGTGAGGTTGGAGTGTGTCTATTAAGGGGAGGAGTGAGGTTGGAGTGTGTCTATTAAGGGGAGGAGTGAGGTTGGAGTGTCTCTATTAAGGGGAGGAGTGAGGTTGGAGTGTCTCTATTAAGGGGAGGAGTGAGGATGGAGTGTCTATTAAAGGGAGGAGTGAGGTTGGAGTGTCTATTAAGGGGAGAAGTGAGGTTGGAGTGTCTCTATTAAGGGGAGGAGTGAGGTTGGAGTGTGTCTATTAAGGGGAGGAGTGAGGTTGGAGTGTCTATTAAGGGGAGGAGTGAGGTTGGAGTGTATTAAGGGGAGGAGTGAGGTTGGAGTGTATTAAGGGGAGAAGTGAGGTTGGAGTGTCTCTATTAAGGGGAGGAGTGAGGTTGGAGTGTCTCAAGGGGAGGAGTGAGGTTGGAGTGTGTCTATTAAGGGGAGGAGTGAGGTTGGAGTGTCTATTAAAGGGAGGAGTGAGGTTGGAGTGTGTCTATTAAGGGGAGGAGTGAGGTTGGAGTGTCTATTAAGGGGAGGAGTGAGGTTGGAGTGTATTAAGGGGAGGAGTGAGGTTGGAGTGTCTATTAAGGGGAGGAGTGAGGTTGGAGTGTCTCTATTAAGGGGAGGAGTGAGGTTGGAGTGTTTCTATTAAGGGGAGGAGTGAGGTTGGAGTGTTTCTATTAAGGGGAGGAGTGAGGTTGGAGTGTGTCTATTAAGGGGAGGAGTGAGGTTGGAGTGTGTCTATTAAGGGGAGGAGTGAGGTTGGAGTATCTGTTAAGGGGAGGAGTGAGGTTGGAGTGTCTGTTAAGGGGAGGAGTGAGGTTGGAGTGTCTGTTAAGGGGAGGAGTGAGGTTGGAGTGTCTGTTAAGGGGAGGAGTGAGGTTGGAGTGTCTATTAAGGGGAGGAGTGAGGTTGGAGTGTCTCTATTAAGGGGAGGAGTGAGGTTGGAGTGTCTGTTAAGGGGAGGAGTGAGGTTGGAGTGTTTGTTAAGGGGAGGAGTGAGGTTGGAGTGTCTCTATTAAGGGCAGAATTGTGTTTGCTGCCCTTGTCCCCATTAAAACCATTTCTCTCACCCTGGTATGACCCCATCTCCGCTCCCTTAAGTCCAAGGGATGTAGACTTTAATGTTAATGGCAGACAACTGGTTCAGCCATTCATCCCATTATCGGGTCCTGCTCTCCTCTGCCATTCTGCCTTACTCATAGAGTCATAGAGTAATACAGCACGGATAGAGGCCCTTCGGCCCATCGTGTCCGCACCGGCCATCAAGCCCTGTCTAATCTAATCCCATATTCCAGCATTTGGCCCGTAGCCTTGTATGCTATGGCATTTCAAGTGCACATCCAAATGCTTCTTAAATGTTGTGAGGGTTCCTGCCTCCACAACCCTTTCAGGCAGTGAGTTCCAGACTCCAACCACCCTCTGAGTGAAAAAGTTCTTTCTCAAATCCCCTCTAAACCTCCCGCCCTTTACCTTGAATCTATGCCCCCTAGTTATTGACCCCTCTACTAAGGGAAAAAGCTCCTCAGCATCCATCCTATCTATGCCCCTCATAATTTTGTACACCTCAATCATGTCCCCCCTCAGCCTCCTCTGCTCCAAGGAAAACAAACCCAATCTGCCCAGTCTCTCTTCATTGCTGAAGCGCTCCAGCCCTGGTAACATCCTGGTGAACCTCCTCTGCACCCTCTCCAACGCGATCACATCCTTCCTGTAGTGTGGCGACCAGAACTGCACACAGTATTCCAGCTGTGGCCTAACCAGTGTTTTATACAGCTCCATCATAACCTCCTTGCTCTTGCCTTCATTAGCCGAGGCATTGAATATAAGTATCCCATATGCCTTTTTTACCACCTTATCCACCTGTTCCGCCGCCTTCAGGGATCTGTGTACTTGCACATCCAGATCCCTCTGACCCTCCGTCTTGCCTAGGGTCTTTCCATTCATTGTGTATTCCTTTGCCTTGTTAGTCCCCCCCAAAGTGCATCACCTCGCACTTTTCCGGGTTAAATTCCATTTGCCACTGTTCCGCCCATCTGACCAACCCATCTATATCGTCCTGCAGACTGAGGCTACCCTCCTCGCTATTTACCACCCTACCAATTTTTGTATCATCCGCGAACCTACTGATCATACCCTTTACACTCATATCCAAGTCATTAATGTAGACCACAAACAGCAAGGGACCCAGCACCGATCCCTGTGGTACCCCACTGGCCACAGGCTTCCAGTCACAAAAACAACCTTCGACCATTACCCTCTGCCTTCTGTCACTAAGCCAGTTTTGTATCCAATGTGCCAAGGCACCCTGGATTCCATGGGCTCTTACCTTCTTGACCAGTCTCCTGTGCGGGACTTTATCGAAGGCCTTACTGAAATCCATGTATACCACATCCACTGCGTTACCCTCATCCACACACCTAGTCACCCCCTCAAAAAATTCAATCAAATTAGTCAGACATGATCTTCCCTTGACAAAGCCATGTTGACTATCCCTGATTAATCCTTGCCTCTCCAAGTGGAGATAAATTTTGTCCCTCAGGATTTTTTCCAATAATTTTCCTACCACTGATGTTAGGCTCACTGGCCTGTAGTTCCCCGGTTTTTTCCTACTACCCTTCTTGAATAATGGTACTACATTAGCGGTTCTCCAGTCCTCTGGCACATCCCCTGTGGCCAGAGAGGTCCTGAATATATGTGTTAGAGCCCCCGCAATCTCCTCCTTTGCCTCACACAGCAGCCTGGGATACATTTCATCCGGGCCTGGGGATTTATCCATTTTTAGGCCAGCTAAAACCGCCAATACCTCCTCCCTCTCGATGTTAATATGTTCGAGCATATCACAGTCCCCCCGCCCTATTTCTATGTCTACATCGTCCTTCTCCATAGTGAAAACAGATGCAAAAAATTCATTTAGAACCCCTCCTACATCTTCCGGCTCCACACACAGATTGCCACTTTTGTCCCTAATGGGCCCTATTTTTTCCCTAGTTATCCTCTTACCCTTAATATACTTATAAAACATCTTCGGATTTTCCTTTATTTTGCTCGCCAGTGTTATTTCATGGCCCCTCCTTGATCTCCTAATTTCTTTTTTAAGTATCCCCCTGCACTTTTTGTACTCCTCTAGGGCTTCCTCCGTCTTTAGCCTTTTGTATCTACCAAAAGCCCTCCTTTTTTTCCTAATCCATTCTCGTATATCCCCTGTCATCCAAGGTTCCCTGTGGTTTTTGGAACCACCCTTGACCTTTACGGGAACATGTTGCCATTGTATGATCTCAATCTCCCTTCTGAAAGCCTCCCATTGCTCCGATGCGGATTTTCCTACAAGTAGCTGATCCCAGTCCATTTTGGCCAGATCCTGCCTTATCCTATTAAAATCGGCCTTCCCCCAATTTAGAACCTTTATTTCCGGCCCATCCCTGTCCTTTTCCATGACCACCTTAAATCTTACCATATTATGGTCACTATCACCAAAGTGCTCACCTACTAGCACTTTTTCCACTTGGCCGGCCACATTCCCTAGAATTAGGTCCAGTACCGCCCCCTCTCTTGTAGGACTTTCTACATGCTGGCTCAAAAAGCTCTCCTGGATGCACTTTAAGAATTCTACACCCTCTGAGCCTTTCGCACTCTGACTATCCCAGTTAATATTGGGGAAGTTGAAATCCCCCATTATTATTACCCTATTATTTGCACATTTCTCTGAGATTTGCCTACATATCTGTTCCTCTATCTCCCCCTGACTGTTTGGAGGCCTATAGTACACTCCCAGCAAGGTGCTTGCCCCCTTTTTGTTTTTAAGCTCCACCCATATGGCCTCATTAGAGGACCCTGCTAATATATCATCCCTCCTTACTGCAGTAATTGACTCCTTAATTAATATTGCGACACCCCCTCCTCTTATACCTCCCCCTCTGTCTCGCCTGAAGATTCTGTACCCCGGAATATTGAGCTGCCAGTCTTGCCCTTCCCTCAACCATGTCTCCGTGATAGCAACAATATCGTACTCCCATGTGTTTATCAACACCTTCAGTTCATCCACCTTATTTGCAAGACTCCTTGCATTAAAATAGATGCCATCCAGCCTTGCCCTTATATATTTGCCCTGTCTACCATTCCAGGTTCATCCCGGAATGCAAAAATAACCCCCGGCTTCTCGTCACGACAAACCGTCTCCTTAAATCCCTCTCCCCTGCCTCCTCCACCACCAACTCCAACAAGTGCGAGGAGCTCGTGGACTTCTTTGTCACAAAGATTGAGACCTACGTTTAGCTGCCTCTGTCACTTCCCTCCCTTCCCCATGCCCACCGGGCCAAACCTCCCCTAAGATGCCCCCCCTGTCCTAGCCCTGAACTCGCATCTTTTTCTAGTTTCTCTCCTATCTCCCCTCATGCTCTCTCCGAGCTCATCTTGTCCACGAGAGCCACTTCTTCCCTCGACCCTATTCCCACCAATCTGCTGACCACCCAACTTCCCTTCCTGGTCCCCATGTCAGCTGATATTGCTAATGGCTCCCTCTCCTCAGGTACTGTCCCCCTCCCCTTTAAACCTGTAGTCATCACCCCCTCCTCAAAAAAACCCACCCTTGACCTCTCTGTCCTCGCAAACTACCGCCCCATCTGCAACATCCCTTTCCTCTCTACATCCTTGAACGTGTTGCCATCCTCCCAAATCTGTGCCCATCTTTCCCGCAAGTCCATGTTTGAATCCCCCCCCACAAATCAGGTTTCAGCCTCTGCCACAGTGCAGAAACAGCCCTTATCAAAGTCACAAATGACATCCAATGTGACTGTGACCATGGTAAACTATCCCTCCTCATCCTTCTCAACCTGTCTGCTGAAACCCTCACCTATGCCTTTGTTACCTCTAGACTTGATTATTCCACACATTCCTGCAGGCCACCCATCTTCCGGCCTCCATAAACTTAACCTCATCCAAAACTCTGCTGCCCCGTGTCCTAACTCGCACCAAGCCCCGTTCACCCATCACCCCCTGTGCTCGCTGCCCTACACTGGCTCCTGGTTAAGCAATGCCTTGATTGAAAAATTCTCATCCTTGTTTTCAAATCTCTCCATGGCTTTGCCCCTCCCTATCTCTGTAACCTACTCCAGCCCGACAACCCTCCGAGATCTCTGCGCTCCTCCAATTCTGGCCTTTGTGCATCTCCGACTTTCATCGCTCCACCACTGGTGGCCGTACCTTCAGCTGCCTGGATCCTAAGCTCTGGGAATTCCCTCCCTAAACCTCTCCACCTCTTCTCCTTAAAGACGCTGCTTAAAACCGACCTCTTTGACCAAGCTGCCCGAATATCTCCTGATGTCGCTCATTGTCAAATTTTGTTTGATATCGCTCCTGTGAAGCGCCTTGGGACGTTTTACTACGTTGAAGGCGCTATATAAATGCAAGTTGTTGTTCTCTGTAGCCGTTGACACGGTGACCATAGTGTCCTCCTCCATCGCCCCTCCTCCGTTGTCCAGCTGGGTGGGACTGCACTCGCCTGGTTCCGTTCTTATCTATCCAGTCGTAGCCAGAGAATCGCCTGCAACGGCTTCTCTTCCCGCTCCCGCATCGTTACCTCTGGGGTCCCCCAAGGATCGATCCTTGGCCCCCCTCCTATTTCTCATCTACATGTTGCCCCTTGGCGACATCATCCGAAAACATAGTGTCAGGTTCCACATGTACGCTGACGACACCCAGCTCTACCTCACCACCACCTCGCTCGACCCCTCCACTCTCTCTGATTTGTCACTCTGCTTGTCCGACACACAGTTCTGGATGAGCAGAAATTTCCTCCAGTTAAATATTGGGAAGACCGAAGCCATTGTTTTCGGTCCCTGCCACAAACTCCGTTCCTGGGCCGCCGACTCCGTCCCTCTCGCTGGCCACTGTCTTGAGACCAGACCAGACCAGACCGTTCGCAACCTTGGTGTCCCGTTTGGCTCTTGGCTGAGCTTCCGACCCCATATCCGGGATGTCATGAAGACCGCCGCCTTCACCTCACCAACTGCAGTGGTGCGAGAAGGCGGCTTGCCACCACCTTCTTGAGGGATAACGGGGGGGGGCAATGGGCAACAAATGCCGGCCTTGCCAGCGGCGCCCACATCCCAAGAATGGAAAAATGATTCCCTTCGTATCCCAGAGGGAAATTCCCGCCCCACCAGCTGCCGTTCTGGCTGAGATGGGCCAGCCCAGGATCCAAGCTGGGTCCATGCTGTTCCGTATGGCTCAGTCGCACAGTTGGCCTTGTTCTCCGCCACCAGGCGAAGGGGATCAGATTTTATGCTCTTATTTTCTACTTTAAAAAAAAAAAATTTAAAATGCCATTTTTTTAAAAACAATGTTTGCTGACTGAATTGAGATATTTTAAGTTGTTGCTCCTTGCTGATGATTATCCACTCCCTTGAATTGCAGGAGTCTCCCCGCTGGACTGTATTTCTAGATGCAGTTTCTATTCCGATACCCTGACCCACAGCACGTCCATTCCTATGGGTTCCGAGACAGGCCGGGACAGCCCTGTCCCCACCGAGCTGTCGCCAGGCACCGTCGACAGGGTAGCCAGTGATCCAGCCATTAGCCAGTGCAGCTCTGGGTACCCTCTCGCCAACAGACAGCTAGACTTCTGCAGCCAGCGTCCAGCCCGCGCACCATCGAATTCGTCCGGAGGGGAAAGCTTGCCGAGCCCTCCGTTCCTGAGCGTGGCGTCGAGCCATGACTCCAAGTCCGTTTCCAGGAGAGTCGGACAGTTATTAAGCAAGTTCGAAGGCGTCCGCGACCCAGCGCCGTTCTGCTCCTCCCCCGGGAGGGAGGGAACGCCCGCTGCAACTCCCGCGGCCGACCTCCAGATGATTGGAGACAAAACAGAGCCCTTCCCGTCCAGCCCAGGGGGCTGGAGGCACCCTCAACCCCACCGCGATGACACACCACGGCGTGACGACTCCTTCATCGGGTCGAAGACACTGAATGAGATCCGCCAGCTGCTGGGCGAGGCAGGAAAGCCCCATGCCGGCCGATGGGGCTCGTTCTCTGCAGACTTCCTTCTGGAGAGTCCTGACTCGGGCAAGGACGAGGCAGCGACCCTGGGGAGCGACGAGGAGAACCAGTTCCTCTCTCGCTGTGCGGACATGAGCCCACAGACCGTGACTGTGACACCGACCAAGGAGTGGCTGGACGAGAGTCCCGGGCCAGGAGCAGGGGCCGCCCGCAGGACACATCTCTCAGTCGGGAACACCAGCGGCGCCGCCCGCTCACCCCCAGAGGAGGGAGAGTGGTGGGAGCCCCTCGAAGGGCAAGTGAGGCCTACGGGCAGAGAAAGGTCGACACGGCTCGCCTCCGGTAGCCACGCGGGGAGAGCTGAGCCCGAGGGCTGCAGTGGGGCCACCGCGGGCAGGGCGGGACCTGGGGCGGGCGCGGCAGAATCAGCGGTCCGTCCCCGAGCCTCCGCCAACCCCGCTGCGCTGACCGCCTCCCATCCACCAGCAACCCCACCCACTCCCCGACTCGCTGCCCTGCCTCGGAGGGCCCGCATGCACAGTGATGACAGCGGTGTGAGCGGAGAGCTCGAGGAGGGCAGCAGCATGGACTCGCTGGCTGCCCGAGTGGCCAACCTGCTCCAAGGCCAGTGTCCCGCGGAGCTGGCAAGTAACCTCATCAGGGCAGCGGATGAAGTGGAACACAGAGCACAAGGTAAGAGAATCAACGAGCTCCTCGTATCCACGGTTGTTGAACTACCTGTTTATATTACCATCGCCAGTTAAAAATCTGCCCTGCGAGTGTTTGATGGGACAGTGTAGAGGGAGCTTTACTCTGTATCTAACCCGTGCTGTACCTGCCCTGGGAGTGTTTGATGGGACAGTGTAGAGGGAGCTTTTCTCTGTATCTAACCCGTGCTGTACCTGCCCTGGGAGTGATTGATGGGACAGTGTAGAGGGAGCTTTACTCTGTATCTAACCCGTGCTGTACCTGCCCTGGGAGTGTTTGATGGGACAGTGTAGAGGGAGCTTTACTCTGTATCTAACCCGTGCCGTACCTGCCCTGGGAGTGTTTGATGGGACAGTGTAAAGGGAGCTTTACTCTGTATCTAACCCGTGCTGTACCTGCCCTGGGAGTGTTTGATGGGACAGTGTAGAGGGAGCTTTACTCTGTATCTAACCCGTGCTGTACCTGCCCTGGGAGTGTTTGACGGGACAGTGTAGAGGAAGCTTTACTCTGTATCTAACCCGTGCTGTACCTGCCCTGGGAGTGTTTGATGGGACAGTGTAGAGGGAGCTTTACTCTGTATCTAACCCGTGCTGTACCTGCCCTGGGAGTGTTTGATGGGACAGTGTAGAGGGAGCTTTACTCTGTATCTAACCCGTGCAGTACCTGCCCTGGGAGTGTTTGATGGGACAGTGTAGAGGGAAATATGCCAAAATTCTCAACGAATATACATTCCATTGAGAAATAAAAACTCCATGGGAAAAGTGATCCATCCGTGGTTAACTAAAGAAGTTAAGGCTAGTATTAGATTAAAAGAAGGGGCTTCTACTTTTGCAAAGTATAGTAGTAAGCCTGAGGATTGGGAGAGCTTTAGAAACCAGCAAAGGAGGACCAAAAACTTGATGATAAGGGAGAAAATTGAATATGTGGATAAAGTAACAAGAAACATAAAAGCGGATTGTAAGAACTTCTACAAGTATGTAAAAAGGAAGAGAGTAGCAAAAGTAAGCGTTGGTCCCTTAGAGGCTGAGACAGGAGAAATTATAATGGGGAATAAGGAAATTAGAATGACTTGAAACAACTGCTTTGTATCTGCCTTCACAGTAGAAGACACAAAAAGCTGACCCAAAACAGTAGGGAATCAATGGACTAATGAGAGTGAGGAACTTAAAGTCATTAAGATCAGAGAAAAAGTACTTGAGAATCACTCTTCTCTTCTTCTTAGGCAGTCCCTCGGAACCGAGGATGACTTGCTTCCACGTTAAAAATGAGTTCGCAGGTGACTGATGAGTCCAATGCGGGACCTACAGTCTCTGTCACAGGTGGGGCAGACGCTGGTTGAAGGGGCGGGTGGGTGGGGTGCTTGGGTTGACGTGCGCTCCTTGCGTTGCCTGCGCTTGGCTTCCACTTGCTCCTGGTGAAGAGACTCGAGGTGTTCGGCACCTTCCCGGATGCTTCTCCTCCACTTTGTGCGGTCTTGGGCCAGGGATTCCCAGGTGTCGGTGGGGATGTTACACTTTTTCAAGGAGGCTTTGAGGGTGTCCTTGAAGCGTTTCCTCTGCCCACCTGAGGCTCTCTTGCCGTGCCGGAGCTCCGAGTAGAGCGCTTGTTTTGGGAGTCTCGTATCGGGCATGCGGACGATGTGGCCCGTCCATCGGAGCTGATTGAGCATGGTCAAAGCTTCGATGCTGGGGATGTTGGCCTGAGCAAGAACACTGACTTTGGTGCGCCTATCCTGCCAATGGATTTGCAGGATCTTGCGGAGACAGCATTGGTGGTACCCCTCCAGTGCTTTGAGGTGCCTGCTGTACATGGTCCATGTCTCTGAGGCATACAGCAGGGCGGGTATCACTACTGCTCTGTAGACCATGAGCTTCGTGCCGGGTTTGAGGTCCTGGTCTTCAAACACTCTCTTCCTCAGGCGACCGAAGACTGCACTGGCACACTGAAGGCGGTGTTGGACTTCGTCGTCGACGTCTGCCCTTGTTGACAGTAGGCTCCCGAGGTATGGAAAGTAGTCTATGCTGTCCAAGGCCTTGTCGTGGATTTTGATAATCGGGGGGGGGGGCAGTACTGTATGGCGGGGGCAGGTTGGTAGAGGACCTTTGTCTTACGGATGTTTAGTGTAAGGCCCATGCTCTCGTATGCTTCGATGAAGGTGTTGACGATGGTTTGGAGTTCGACCTCCGAGCGAACGCAGACGCAAGCGTCGTCTGCATACTGTAATTCGACGACAGAGGATGGGACGACCTTGGATCTGGACTGGAGGCGACGGAGGTTGAACAGTTTCCCGTTTGTTCTGTAAATTATCTCCTCTCCAGTGGGGAGCTTACTGAGGGTGAGATGGAGCATTGCAGCAAGGAAGATCGAGAAGAGCGTTGGTGTGATGACAAAGCCTTGCTTGACCCCAGTTCGTACGTGAATTGGGTCTGTGGTGGAACCATTGGTCAGGATCACTGCGTGCATGTCGTTGTGAAGCAGGCGGAGGATAGTGACAAACATTTGAGGGCAGCCAAATTTGAGGAGGACACTCCATAATCCCTCATGGTTGACAGTGTCGAAGGCCTTTGTGAGATCAAAGAAGGCCATGTACAGCGGTTGGTGCTGTTCCCTGCATTTCTCTTGTAATTGACATGCAGTGAAGATCATGTCCATTGTGCCCCTTAGTGGGCGGAATCCGCATTGCAACTCTGGGAGGAGCTCTTCTGCACTGGGAGAAGGCGATTGAGGAGGATTCTTGCAACGACTTTCCCTGTGACAGATAGCAGGGAAGCTCCTCTGTAATTACCGCAATCGGACTTGTCACCTTTCTTGAAGGTGGTCACAATTACGGCGTCTGAGATCCCCTGGCATGCTCTCCTCCTTCCAGATAAGAGAAATTAGTTCATGTATTCGCGCCAATAGTACTTCTCTGCCATGTTTTAGCGCCTCGGTGGGGATTCCATCTGCTCTTGAGGCCTTGTTGTTCTTCAGTTGTCGGATGGCCTTTTCAACCTCATGCCGGGCTGGGGTTGTGCTGAGATGGTGGCGGGCAGCATACTGCGGGATCGAGTTGAAGACACTCGTGTCGAAGACAGAGTCGTGGTTAAGGAGATCTTCGAAGTGCTCCTTCCAGCGGGCACTGACTGCCTCTCTGTCCTTGATGAGTACCTCTCCGTCTTGGCCCACTGTGGGGAAGGGCCTTGGGTGCTTGGGCTGTAGATCGTCTTGACTGCGCTAAAAAATCCATGCACGTCGTGGTTGTTGGCTAGCTGCTGGATCTCCTGCGCCTTCTCCACCCACCATCTGTTCTTTAGGTCGCGAGTTTTTTGTTGGACCTCGGCCTTCAGGCTTCTGTAGAGCTGTTTTCTTGCTCTCCAGTTGTGTTGCTGTTTCCAGATCAGGAATGCCTTGCGCTTGCGGCTTATTAGCTCCTGGATCTCCTGGTCATTCTCATCGAACCAGTCTTGGTGTTTCCTGGTTGAGTGACCGAGCGTCTCTTCACTGGTGCTGATTATGGAGGCCTTGAGTGCAGACCAGACACTGTGGGCACTCTGTGTCTCTGCATCACTGGGAGTCGTCAGGTTGTTTGTGAGGCACAGGCTGAATAGGGCTTTCTTAGCGGGGTCTTTGAGTGCTCCAACGTTAATTCTCCTGCAGCATTGTTTCTGTTGCCGCCGCTGTTTTGGGACTACGTTGATGGAGATGACAGAGTGGATTAGGCGGTGGTCTGTCCAGCAGTCATTAGCTCCTGTCATGGCGCGGGTGATGCGGACGTCCTTGCCGTCCCTCGCTCGGACGATGACGTAGTCCAGCAGATGGACTAAAAGCCGACAAATGCCTTCGACCTGATGGCCTACGTGCTCGGGTTCTGAAAGGATGCATTGGTTTTGATCTTCCAAAATTCCCCAGATTCTAGAACGGTCCTAGCAGATTGGAAGGTAGCAAATGTAACCCCGCTATTCAAGATAGGAGGGAGAGAGAAAACGGGGAACTTCAGGTCAGTTAGCCTGACATCAGTTGTCGGGAAATGCTGAAATCCATTGTTAAGAAAGTGATAGCAGGGCACTTAGAAAATCATATGATTAAGCTGTGTCAACACGGTATTATGAAAGGGAAATTGTGTTTAACAAATTTATTTGAGTTTTTTGAGGATGTAACTAGCAGGGTAGATATGGGGAACTAATGGATGTAGTATATTTGGATTTCCAAAAGGCATTCGATAAGGTGCCACATAAAAGGTTGTTAGCAAGATAAGGGCTCATGGGGTTGAGGGTAATCTATTAGCATGGATAGAGGATTGGTTAATGGACAGAAAACAGAGAGTAAGGATAAATGGGTCAATTTCAGGTTGGCAGGCTGTAACTAGTCAGGTGCCACAAGGATCAGTGTTGGGGCCTCAGCTATTTATAATCTATATTAATGACCTAGATGAAGGGACCGAGTGTAATGTATCCAAGTTTGCTGATACAAAGTTGGTGGGGACAGTAAGCTGTGAGGAGGGCACAAGGAGTCTGCAAAGGGGTATGGACTGGTTAAGTGGGTGCGCAATAAGGTGGCAGATGGAGTATAATGTAGGGAAATGTGAGGTTATTCACTTTGGTAGGAAGAATAGAAAAACAGAATATTTTTAAATGGTGAGAAACTATTAAATGTTGGTGTTCAGAGAGATTTGGGTGTCCTCGTACAGGAAACACAGAGAGTTAGCATGCAGGTACAGCAAGCAATAAGGAAGGCAAATGGCATGTTGGTCTTTATTGCAAGGGGGTTGGAGTATAAGAGTGAGGAAGTCTTGCTCCAAGTGTACAGGGCCTTGGTGAGACCACACCTGGAGTACTGGGCACAGTTTTGGTCTCCTTATCTAAGGAAGGATATACTTGCCTTGGAGGCGGTGCAACGAAGGTTCACTAGATTGATTCCTGGGATGAGAGGGTTGTCCTATGAGGGGAGATTGTGTAGAATGGGCCGATACTCTCTGGAGTTTAGAAGAATGAGAGATGATCAGAGTGTGTGGGAACACGGGAATTTACAGGAGTGGAAAAGACGGAAGTATTCCAGCTACCCAGTCCCAGAGTTCCAGAAACGGCCTGATGTTGTACGCGAGAGTCAGAAAAGCACATACTCACCAGTAACAGCTCAGCCACCGGGGGTACTGAGGGCTACAGTGAGCAGAAGCTGACAGCTTCTCCTTTGATCTAGATTGGAAACAGATAAAGCTGTTAACGCAGCCTCTCGAACCACTCTCAATCCTCGATGAAGAGGACCGGAGGAAGATTGAAGAAATCAAAGCAGAATTACTTCAAACATCGAAGAATCTCGTCAGCCCTCAGGTAGGATTAAGAAAGTGCTTTCGTCTTCAGATTGTTGGTCTGTACCCAACCTGTGCTGTACCTGCCCTGGGAGTGTTTGATGGGACAGTGCAGAGGGAGCTTTACTCTGTATCTGACTCGTGCTGTACCTGCCCTGGGAGTGTTTGATGGGAGAGTGTAGAGAGAGCTTTACTCTGTACCCAACCCGTGCTGTACCTGCCCTGGGAGTGTTTGATGGGACAGTGTAGAGGGAGCTTTACTCTGTATCTAACCCCGTGCTGTACCTGCCC
This sequence comes from Somniosus microcephalus, assembly GCF_052327205.1. Classification (NCBI taxonomy): domain Eukaryota; kingdom Metazoa; phylum Chordata; class Chondrichthyes; order Squaliformes; family Somniosidae; genus Somniosus; species Somniosus microcephalus. The sequence continues at coordinate 384,897,384 of NC_140988.1, read as the reverse complement.
TGGGAGTGTTTGATGGGACAGTGTAGAGGGAGCTTTACTCTGTATCTAACCCCGTGCTGTACCTGCCCTGGGAGTGTTTGATGAGTCAGTGTAGAGGGAGCTTTACTCTATATCTAACCCGTGCTGTAATAGGCCGTATAAATATGTGGTGAGGGCTAAGCATCTATATTCAGACAAAGACTGTGTTCCTGTCTCTTAAGCTAATTGAGTCTGGCGGTTGTGTGGTAGTGAGTTGATTGAACTGCTGCTGACTGACAGTAATTGTGCTCTCTCCGCCCATCATTCTCCCAAATCATCTGTAAATGTCAAGGTGAATAAAGCCAGGCTGAAATAAGCTACGAGTTTTCCACCTGTGCAGTTACTATGACCCACCTGAGGCCCTCGATGCACTCTCTGTGAGCTGTGCGTGTTAGAGTAACAGTCAGTAAACAAAGCGGGGCATGTCTGGACCTGACCAGTGCTGTCAGAGTGGGCCAATGAGAGACGTGTGGAGTTGGATGTAGAGACAGCCTGGGGACTGTTTCCACCAACAAGAACCAACATTGCAGTTCACTGCCTGGAGGGTAAGGTAGAGATTCTGTTGCTGCAGTGTGTGTAACCTTGCAGGTCCTGGATGCTCGTGTTCCCGTTCAGTGTAATAATGTTCCAGTTTCTGTATCCTCTATTCGGTCTCAGTGTATAATCTGTGCCAGCTACCCCCATTGAGGCTATAAATTTTTCAATTATGGTATAAATTCATCAGTCTGTAATCTGTGATATCTGATCACGTTCAGTCTAAAACGTGTGCTATCTGCTACTGTTCACTGTTTAAATCCCTCCATGGCCTTGCCTCTCGCTACCTCGGTAACCTCCTCCTGCCCAACCAGCCCATCCGCCATCCACACCCCCCCAAGACCTCTACGTTCCTCTGCCTGGCCTCCTCTTCATCGTCCCTCTCTTAGCGGCCCTTCCGAAGCCCCTTCGCTGCTCCACCTCCCACTACACCGCCAAGACCCACCTTAAAAACAATATCTTTGACCAAGTTTTGGTCCTCCCGCCAAATATCTCCTCCTTTGGCTCATCGCCTGTTTTTCCTTTACAGCTCTGTGAGGTGCCTTGGAATGTTTTTTTCTACTTGAAAGATGCTATGCAAATGCAAGTTCTTTTTGTCCAATCTGCTACCTGCATGTAGAGGTTCAGTCTATAATCTGTGCCATCTAGTCCTTTATAGTCTATAATATCTGCAATTTACTTGTGTTCAGTCACCCAGGGGCAATCTTTGTGCACGTGGCTTAACCCCGAGTGTCTGCAGGGTATTGGACAGTGCATAGCATCATATCCAAGCCTGGTCCAGCCCTTGCCCAATTTACACACACAGACACACGCACACAATATACACGCGAGTGCACACATGCAAACGCGCACACAAACATGTACACATTGGCCACTCTCGCGCGCGCACGCACACGCTCTCGCGCGCGCGCTCCCTCACTCACTCTAGCAATACTAAATGATCAGGAGGTCAGGTTTCTCCTCCCTTGCCCAGGGGCATTGAAACAAATTGCAGCAGGCACCCGCCCACCACCCCCCACCATAGCAGCTGAGGTCAGTTCTAACCCGCACCAGCCAGGCGTTGAAGCTGGCAGCGTCCGCCACACTCCCCAAACCAGGACTCTGGAGGGTGCTCTGCACGCGGCCAGATTCACCAGTACAGGGTTCCTTTGTTAAGCTCTCTGTCCCTCCTGACCCACTCTGCTTATTTTTACCCAAATCGCAGGCACGGATTCCTCCAGCAGCAGATGCCGGGCTGTAAGTTGCTTTGTTTTAAGTTTTTAAACCCCTCTGGTGTGCAACCTCTTCACTGCTCTTCAGTCCATGAAGCACGGTAACAGTCCAGAGGTTCGGCTGCTCCGCTGTGTGACAAATGGACGAGGGTGCAGTTTATCCACTGTCTCTGTCTCTCTCTCTCTTCAGTGATGCATGGTTTGGGTTGACCCGCATGGACTGAAGGTCGGCTTTGTGCTATTCCTTGTGCAGTGCAGCGTGTTAGACAGGGGAAGAGGTACTTGCCCCATGCGGAGCGCAGAGCCTGTGGATTTTCCCTGTGTGACTGTGGGGGTTGATGCTGTAATTCGGGGGGTGGGGGGGGGGGGGGGGATTGTTAATCCTGGGTGTGCGATCCCACACAAGGCAAGACCTGGGTTTCAGTTCACAGAAGATTTTTTGCTATGGACACAAGATAAAGCCTGATAGTAGGATGTCCCTGACACACACTTACTATTACCACCCGATGTCCCCTACTATCAACACCAGGTAGATACTGTTGTCTGCAGCTGCGACCGGCAGTTCCGGAGGCTGTGTTGCCAGGGTTAAGGACATCTCCTCGCAGCTGAAGAAGAACTTGGATTAGGAGGGGACCAGTTGTCGAGGTCCACGTAAGAACCACCGACATAGGTAGAACTAGGAATGAGGTTCTGCTGAGAGAGTTTGAGGAGCTAGTGTCGAAATTAAAACGCAGAACCTCATAGTAAGTGTGTGTCGGGGACATCCTACTATCAGGCTTTATCTTGTGTCCATAGCAAAAAATCTTCTGTGAACTGAAACCCAGGTCATGCCTTGTGTGGGATCGCAGGATTAACAATTCCCCCCTCCCCGCCCCCTGAATTACAGCATCAATCCCAACCTCTGGATTGTTACCTGAGCCACGTGCACATTGGCATAGGGACAAACGGATTGGAAGGTTAAATATTTGGCTGAAAGGATGGTGTGGGAGGCAGGAGTTTTGCTTCATGGGGCACTGGCACCAGTACTGGGGATGGAGGGAGCTGTTCCATTGGGACGAGCTCCACTTCAACCGGGCTGGGACCAGCGTCCTTGCAAATTGAATAACTAGGGCAGTAGACAGGGCTTTAAACTAATGAAGGGGGGGTGGTGGGAGGCTTCAGGAAAGAGTAAATTTAAAAGCAGCGAGAGAAATGTCAAGGCTCTAGAGCAGAGTAGAGTTTGGGGTAAAAATAAGCAGAGTGGGTCAGGAAGGGACAGAGAGAGTAACAAAGGTAATAAGGGCATCAGTGACTGAGGTGACATCAGGGGAAATAGAAAAACGTCAAAGCTGAAGGTACTATATCTGAATGTGCGAAGAATTCGCAACAAAATAGATGAATTAATAGCAGAGAGGTCAATAACCAGGGGGCATAGATTTAAAATAATTGGTATAAGGATTAGAGGGGAGTTGAGGAGAACTCTTTTCACCCCGAGGGGTCTGGAACTCGCTGCTCATTTACAAAGTACTTGGATGTGCACTTGAAGAGCCGTAACCTACAGGGCTACGGACCAAGAGCTGGAAAGTGAGATTAGGCTGGAAAGCTCTTTGTCGGCCGGCACGGACACGATGGGCCGAATGGCCTCCATCTGTACTGTAAATTTCTCTGATTCTTCAGAGCGGTACTGGCGGAAGGCTAGCTGTAGCTCAGCTGCACATCCTCTGCACTGCAGTGGCTGGGCGGACCAGGGAGTGGGAAGAGCATGGGGAGGGAAATGGGGTGGAGGCCTAGCCGCAAACTAAAACCGAAGCAAGGGTAAACAAGTGGACAAAATGGCATTTGTTTTTGTGGCAGGATGGATGGTCGGTGGATGCCGAGGATTTATCGCTGTCGTCAGACCTTGCATCGCCTGTAGAAACGACCCCAGAGATCGAGTGGTCCGCTCTCCCCTCCGCACCCTACCTGTCTCTCAACACAGCAAAATCCCAGATCTCCAGCCAGCTCCAGAAGCTTTCCGACAATCTGTTTGACAGCACGGTACAGCTACGGACTCCCCTTCAGCGGGACATGGACGAGCGGCTTAAAGCAATGGCCCTGGGCTCCCCCGCGCACGACTGCGCCCATTCCTCTCCGTCGCAGCCCGCCAAGCCCACCGTTACCATCACCTTCTCCTCGCGCAGGAGGCCCCCATCCTCTAGCCCCCGGCTCAGCGCTCCCCTCCTCATGCCGCTTCCCGAGGAGACGCCCAGTGGAAAACGTGGGGCCGCCGGCGACCACGAGGAGTCCCCTGGCTTGGACCGTCCGGAGGAGACGGGCGCTGGGCCAGCGAGACGCGAGCCAGCCCAGCGCCCGAGCCCCGCTCTTGGCGAGGAGCACCCACAGAGCCCCCCAGAGCAGAGGAAGCAGCTCACCAGCGGGACCAGCGGGCCCAGCGTCGCCAGACAGACCCCGACAGAGGCAGGCGAGTTGCCCAGCGCCGGCACTACCGCGGAATGGCAACCCCACTCCACCTATCCAGCTACCCCCAGTTCCCCTCCCACCAGGACTGTGCTTTCCCACGTCCGGTTAACCCTCTCTCCCAAGCGCCCAGCTGCCTCCGTGGCTCATCCTGGTGACGTCCCCTCGCCGCCCGGGAATCTCCACCTCAGCACCGAAGACGCGGATGTGACAGGAGGAAACGCGGTGCTGCCCCCAGCTCCTCCTCTGCCCCTCCACCCGGCCCAGGGCGCATCCTGTCCCGTTGCCCACCAGCCAACTGGCGGTGCGCTGCCCTACCCCCCGCTGCCCATGCCCATCCCAGCTTTTTACCCCACGTTCCCGCCCGGGTTGGACTACTCCGAAGCCAGGCCGGAGCCGAGAGTTCGCACCGCACAGGACGGCAGCAAGGTGGACGTGTCGACTCAGACGGTCAGACCGCCATCGTCCACCCCACCTGCAACCGCAACCGACGAGACAATGGGCCCGGAGGGATCGGCACAAACTGGGAGAATTCAGCCTGATCTGGCGCAGAGGACGACTGCCAGTACCACAGCCACCTCCAGCCACGCACTGGTCACTCGGAGAACAGGTAGGTGCCCAGACTAGTAAACCCAGAAACGGATAGTCGGGAGTGAGTTACCGGCCTGGATCTGTTAGTACTGGGGTATTGATAAACAAGGGCAGTGAGGACTACAGCCCCTGTAATATATATTGCTGGGGTATTCATGCGGGAACATAGGAACAGGAGTAGGTCAACTCACTCCCTCAAGCCTGCTCCGCCATTCAATTAGATCATGGCTGATCTTTACCTCATCTCCATTTACCCAAATTTGCTCCATATATCCTTATCGAACAAAAATCTATCGATATCAGTCTTGAAAGCTCCAATTGACCCGCCACATCCACAGCCTTTTGCGGGAGCGAGATCCAGATTTTCACTGCCCTTTGTGTGAAGAAGTGCCGCCTGATTTCACCCCTGAAACGGCCTGTGTGTTGGTCTTGTATTGTACTGAATATTTCTTGGAATACCTCCCACTGTTTTTCTGTAGGTTTACCTGTTAACAGCTCAGCCTAGTTTAACCTGTTAAGCTTGCGTCTCATTCCTTCGAAGTCACCTTACTTGGGTTTAAAACCTTGGTTAATGTGTGAGCTTTCTCCTTCTCAAACTCTCATATTGTGGTCACTGCAAGATGCTCCTTTACCGGCAGATTATTAATTAATCTGGCTCATTTCTAAATCCAATATGGCCTTTTCCCTTGTCGTTTTCTAAAACATACGGACCCAGAAATTCGGGTCTCCACGGGTGAGTACGCATGGGGTACTCGCCCATAAGCCCAATGGAAGTGCCGGTTTCCTGCATGCACTGCGCATGCGCGGGAAACCGGCACTTCCGTTCCCCTGAAAGAAGGGGTTCAGAAGTCGAACGCGTGCGCAGGAGAGGCAGCGCGTGCGCATCGAACTTACATTTTCTTCCCAGCTTTTCCCGGGAGGGTAAGTCTCCAGAAGTTAGACATGTAAAAAGCACCCGCGGGAAGCCCCCAACCCAAATTTCTGGGCCCATGTTTCCAAAAACTGTCCTGGATACAATCTAGAAATTCGCCGTCTTTACGTCTTGAGCTGTTCTGCTTCTCCCAGTCTGGGATAATTAAAAAATCTCTCGTTGTAACCGCTTTGCCTTTGCTGCATGCTTCTCTGAATCGCCGTATTTATACATCCCGCTACTACATCACTGCTGTCAGGAGGCCGGTAGACAACTCCCAGCAGAGTCTTCCACCCTTTGCTGTTTCTCAACTCTACCCAGTGTGTTTCCACTGTCTGCTCACCCTTACTGATATCCCTTCTTCCCACTGCTGTCATTGTGATTTTATCAATATTGCTGCTCCCTCTCCTTTCCTAATTTCCCTGTTCCGTCTAAAGACCTTATAGTCTGGAATATTAAGCTTCCATTCAGGCTTAGCTTGTAGCCAGATCTCTCTCATATATATATATATTACTGGGGTATTAATGTGGGGACAGATTGTCTCTGTTCTAGGTTGCTGGGTATTAATGTGGGGGGGGGGGGGGGGGCAGATTTTCTCTGTTCCAGGTTGCTGGGGCACTAATAGAATGATGCGTTTCCGATTGATGAGATCATCACTGAGGGATTATGATCTCACTGCTACAAGAATTCAGGACTTTAATTCGCTTGGTTGGTGATTGGGAACGGGTAATTTGTAAAATAGAGATATAACAGTAAACCGGTATACTGGGAGTATAATACTGGTCTGTATGCTGGGGGCATAATACTAGTCTATATACTCGTCCTAACAAAATAGTGAGAGGGCTTGATAATCAGGGGGTGAGAGGGTGAGCCTATAAGAGAGGCTTTCTGTTCTGTGCGGGACTGTGAGAGACGTGCTGCAATATCTGTTCTTGCCTGCAGATGTGCCAGTGATGTTGCCGTACAAGCCTGCAGGCAGCTCCAAGCTGTTCTACATGCCTGACTCTGGGACAAGCAGCAGAATCGGCCGGCTGGATTCCGAGAGCAGCTGCGACAGCTCGCGAGCAGGTTAGTCCCCTTGACCTTTCTGACGTTATCCCGCAGATTGTAACCCCCGTGGTTTGACCTAGGCTCTGTTTCACCTCTCAGATTCACAGGACGCACCTCCCACTAGAATCCCGACTGAGGTACTGGGTACCAGGGGCTACATTCCATCGAGCAAACTAACCAAGTGCAGAGAGAGAACGTACGGCAAGGCAGCAGCCCATAAGATACCCAGGGAGAAGGAGGAAATGAGGTGGTCAGAAAGAGGTGAGAATATGCTGTCGAGGTCAACGAAATGTCAGAGAGCGTGGAAAGGGCAGGCAGGTGACAGATACAGTTTAATGTGATGTAATTTCTGGGGGGAGGCAAAATAAACAGATAGGAAAACTCTAGGCCAGTTCAGGGGAGAAAAAGATCCTGGGAATATGCTCTCTGACCACTTAAGGTGATCAAAACAAGTTCCAGGAGATCACAGTGACCGTGCGGTATATACCCAATGTCCCACCTACCTTCTGTGCGCAGTGAGATCAACCACAGCAGGAACTTGTCCAGCTCCCTCTTAACCTGTTGCTGTGAATCCGCACTCAACACACAAGTGTTCCAAGTGTCACTGAACCGCTGCGTATAGGGAAACCTCCCGTCATCGAACTGAGTCCCCTGCTTACATAGCTTAGCCACATGATCCCTTGTTTCCTCTAACCGATTAAGACCATAAGATTGAGGAGCAGGAGTAGGCCATAACAGCCCCTCGAGCCTGATCCGCCATTCAATAAGATCATGGCTGATCTTCTACATCGACTCCACTTTCCCGCCCGATCCCCATATCTCTTGATTCCCTTACTGCCCAAGAATCTGTTGACCTCCGTCTTGAATATACTCAACGACTGAGCATCCGCAGCCCTCTAGGGTAGAGAATTCCAAAGATTCCAATGACCGACCCCTTATCCTGAGACTATGCCCCCTAGTTCTAGACTCTCCAGCCAGGGGAAACAGCCTATCGGCATCTACCCTGTCAATCCCCCTCACAATTTTATACAATCTAGTTCAAATAGTCTGCCCCGACAGGTCACCGGGAGAACTCCAATAGTGCAATGAGGCGGTTTAACATCTCATCCGCACAAGTCATAAGTCTTGTCCTAGATTATGTGTTAAAGGTGACATTTCGATTGATACAGGGCTGTGAGGAGAGAGCGGGGCAGTGGGATTAGGCTTCGATTGATACAGGGCTGTGAGGAGAGAGCGGGGCAGTGGGATTAGGCTTCGATTGATACAGGGCTGTGAGGAGAGAACATAAGAACATAAGAAATAGGAGCAGGAGTAGACCAATCGGCCCCTCGAGCCTGCTCCGCCATTCAATAAGATCATGGCTGATCTGATCCTAACCGCCAATCCACTATCACAGAACCATCTCCTGAATCTAACAGAATTAGACACACGAAATAGGAGCAGGATCAGGCTACACGGCCCTTGGGCCCGCTCCGCTACCCACAGGGCCATGACCGATCCGAACCTAGACTCATGTCCAAATTCCTGCCCGCTCCCCGTAACCCTTAATTCCCTTTACTTCTAGGAAACTGTCTATTTCTGTTTTAAATTTATGTAACGATGTAGCTTGTACAGCTTTTTGGGGCAGCATATTCCATGGACCTACCACCTTCTGAGTGAAGTAGTTCCTCCTCATCTCAGTTTTGAAAGAGCAGCCCCTTATTCTAAGACTATGCTCCCTAGTTCTAGTTTCACCCATCATCGGGAACATCTTCCCCGCATCCACCCGATCCAACCCCTTCACAATCTTATATGTTTCAATAAGATCGCCTCTCATTCTTCTGAACTCCAATGAGTATAGTCCCAATCTACTCAACCTCTCCTCATATGTCCATCCCCTCATCCCCGGGATTAACCGAGTGAACCTTCTTTGTACTGACTCGAGAGCAAGTATGTCCTTTCTTAAGTATGGACACCAAAACTGTACGCAGTATTCCAGGTGCGGTCTCACCAATACCTTGTACAACTGAAGCAATACCTCCCTATTTTTATATTCTATCCCCCCAGCAATGAAAGCCAACATTCCATTGGCCTTCTTAATCACTTGCTGCACCTGTATACTAACCTTTTGAGTTTCGTGCACCAGGACCCCCAGATCCCTTTGTACTTCAGTACTTTCCAGTTTCTTGCCATTAAGATAATAACTTGCTCTACAATTTTTCCTGCCAAAGTGCATAACCTCACACTTTCCAGTATTGTATTCCATCTGCCAAATCTCTGCCCACTTAGTTAGCCTGTCTATGTCCCCTTGCAGGTTTTTTATGTCCTCCTCACTCACTACTTTCCCTCCCATCTTAGTATCATCTGCAAACTTTGATATGTTACACTCGGTCCCCTCCTCCAAATCGTTAATATAGATTGTAAAGAGTTGGGGACCCAGCACTGACCCCTGCGGAACACCACTAGTTACTGATTGCCAGTCTGAGAATGAACCATTTATCCCAACTCCCTGCCTTCTGTTAGATAGCCAATCCTCTATCCATGCCAGAATATTACCCCCAATCCCGTGATTTTTTATCTTAAGCAATAATCTTTTGTGTGGCACCTTGTCAAATGCCTTTTGGAAGTCTAAATACACTACGTCCACTGGTTCCCCTTTATCCACCCTATATGTTACTTCCTCAAAGAACTCCAGCAAATTTGTCAAGCATGACTTCCCCTTCATAAAACCATGCTGACTTTGTCCTATTAAATTATGATTATCCAAATGTCCTGTTACTGTCTCCTTAATAATGGACTCCAAAATTTTACCTACCACAGATGTTAGGCTAACCGGTCTATAGTTTCCAGCCTTCTGTCTACTGCCCTTTTTAAATAAGGGTGTTACATTAGCAGTTTTCCAGTCTGCCGGGACCTTTGCCGAGTCCAGGGAGTTTTGGAAAATTATTACCAATGCATCCACAATCCCTACCGCCACTTCCCTCAAGACCCTAGGATGTAAGCCATCAGGTCCAGGTGATTTATCCGCCGTGAGTCCCATTATTTTACCGAGTACCACTTCCTTGGTGATTTTGATCGTGTTTAGCTCCTCCCCCCCTTTAGCCCCCTGTTTGTCCAGTGTTGGGATATTCTTAGTGTCTTCTACTGTAAAGACTGATACAAAATATTCATTGTGTTTTTGCCATCTCCATATTTCCCACCATTAATTTCCCGGTTTCATCCTCTAAGGGACCAACATTTACTTTAGCCACCCTTTTTCTTTTCATATAACTATAAAAACTCTTACTATCTGTTTTTATATTTTTTGCTAATTTACTTTCATAATCTATCTTCCCTTTCTTAATCAAACTTTTTGTTATTTTTTGCTGTCTTTTAAAGTTTTCCCAATCCTCTATCCTCCCACTAGATTTGGCTACCTTATATGCCCTTGTTTTTAGTCGAATACTATCCTTAATTTCTTTACTTAGCCACGGATGGCTGTCTTTTCTTTTACACCCTTTTCTTCTCAGTGGAATATATTTTTTTCGGAAGTTGTAAAATAACTCCTTAAATGTACACCACTGATCATGTATCGTCTTACCCTTTAATCTATTTTCCCAATCCACTCTACTCAATTCCGCTCTCATACCTTCATAGTCTCCTTTATTCAAGCTTAGCACGCTTGTTTGAGATCCAACCTTCTCACCCTCTAATTGAATATGGAATTCAACCATGTTATGGTCACTCATTCCAAGGGGATCCTTTACTAGGACATTTTTAATGAATCCTGTCTCGTTACACAGGACCAGATCTAAGGTTGCTTGCCCCCTGGTCGGTTCAGTTACATACTGCTCAAGAAACCCATCCCTAATACACTCAATGAACTCATCCTCAAGGCAGCCCTGCCCAATTTGATTTGTCCAATTAATATGATAGTTAAAATCCCCCATAATTATAGATGTTCCCTTATTACAAGCCTCAACTATTTCCTGATTGATACTCCGTCCAACAGAGTTGCCACTGTTCGAAGGCCTATAGACTACGCCCACTAGTGTTTTTTTTCCCCTTATTATTCCTTACCTCCACCCAAACTGTTTCATTATCCTGATCTTTTGACCCAATATCATTTCTCTGTATTACAGTGATTCCTTCCTTTATTAACATAGTCACCCCACCTCCCCTTCCTTCCTGCCTGTCCTTCCTGATCGTTAAATAACCTGGTATGTTTAATTCCCAGGCATTGTCACCCTGCAGCCATGTTTCTGTAATGGCCACAAGATCATACCCATATGTAGTTATTTGTGCCATTAACTCGTCTATTTTGTTACGAATGCTACGTGCATTCAGATAGAGAACTTTCAAAGATGCTTTGTGACACTTAGTTCCTGCTTTTGCCCTTTTTATTACTTTACCATTTACTCCATACCTTCTGCCCCTTCCTGACATGCTCTGGTTTTTAATTTCCCCACTGCTACCTAAGTCTATGACCTTCTCTGTTGTCATTTTTATTATTTGCTCTCTAGGAACCTCCCCCCCCACTAGTTAGTTTAAAGCCCTCTCTACAGCCCTAGTTATATGATCCGCCAGCACTGGCCAAGTGAAGCCCGTCCCAACGGAACAGCTCCCTCCTGCCCCAGTACTGGTGCCAGTGTCCCAGGAAGCAAAACCCATTTCTCCCACACCAGTCTTTGAGCCACGCATTTAACTCTCTAATTTTATTTCTCCCAGCCAAATTCGCTCGTGGCTCAGGCAATAATCCAGAGATTATTACCCTTGTGGTTCTGCTTTTTAATTTGGCCCCTAGCTGCTCAAACTCCCTCAGCAGAGAGAGCGGGGCAGTGGGATTAGGTTTGGGTTGATACAGGGCTGTGAGGAGAGAGCGGGGCAGTGGGATTAGGTTTGGGTTGATACAGGGCTGTGAGGAGAGAGCGGAGCAGTGGGATTAGGTTTGGGTTGATACAGGGCTGTGAGGAGAGAGCGGGGCAGTGGGATTAGGTTTGGATTGATACAGGGCTGTGAGGAGAGAGCGGGGCAGTGGGATTAGGTTGGGGATTGATACAGGGCTGTGAGGAGAGAGGGGGGCAGTGGGATTAGGTTTGGGTTGATACAGGGCTGTGAGGAGAGAGTGGGGCAGTGGGATTAGGTTTGGGTTGATACAGGGCTGTGAGGAGACAGCGGGGCTCGGAGATTAGGTTTGGATTGATTCAGGGCTGTGAGGAGAGAGCGGGGCAGTGGGATTAGATTTGGATTGATACAGGGCTGTGAGGAGAGAGCGGGGCAGTGGGATTAGGTTTGGGTTGATACAGGGCTGTGGGGAGAGAGCGGGGCAGTGGGATTAGGTTTGGGCTGATACAGGGCTGTGAGGAGAGAGCGGGGCAGTGGGATTAGGTTTGGGTTGATACAGGGCTGTGAGGAGAGCGGGGCAGTGGGATTAGGTTTGGGTTGATACAGGGCTGTGAGGAGAGAGCGGGGCAGTGGGATTAGGTTTGGGTTGATACAGGGCTGTGAGGAGAGAGCGGGGCAGTGGGATTAGGTTTGGATTGATACAGGGCTGTGAGGAGAGAGCGGGGCAGTGGGATTAGGTTTGGGTTGATACAGGGCTGTGGGGAGAGAGCGGGGCAGTGGGATTAGGTTTGGGTTGATACAGGGCTGTGGGGAGAGAGCGGGGCAGTGGGATTAGGTTTGTGTTGATACAGGGCTGTGGGGAGAGAGCGGGGCAGTGGGATTAGGTTTGGGTTGATACAGGGCTGTGAGGAGAGAGCGGGGCAGTGGGATTAGGTTTGGGTTGATACAGGGCTGTGGGGAGAGAGCGGGGCAGTGGGATTAGGTTTGGGTTGATACAGGGCTGTGAGGAGAGAGTGGGGCAGTGGGATTAGGTTTGGGTTGATACAGGGCTGTGAGGAGAGAGCGGGGCAGTGGGATTAGGTTTGGATTGATACAGGGCTGTGAGGAGAGAGCGGGGCAGTGGGATTAGGTTTGGATTGATACAGGGCTGTGGGGAGAGAGCGGGGCAGTGGGATTAGGTTTGGATTGATACAGGGCTGTGGGGAGAGAGCGGGGCAGTGGGATTAGGTTTGGATTGATACAGGGCTCTGGGGTGAGAGCGGGGCAGTGGGATTAGGTTTGGATTGATACAGGGCTGTGGGGAGAGAGCGGGGCAGTGGGATTAGGTTTGGGTTGATACAGGGCTGTGGGGAGAGAGCGGGGCAGTGGGATTAGGTTTGGGTTGATACAGGGCTGTGGGGAGAGAGCGGGGCAGTGGGATTAGGTTTGGATTGATACAGGGCTGTGGGGAGAGAGCGGGGCAGTGGGATTAGGTTTGGGTTGATACAGGGCTGTGGGGAGAGAGCGGGGCAGTGGGATTAGGTTTGGGTTGATACAGGGCTGTGGGGAGAGAGCGGGGCAGTGGGATTAGGTTTGGGTTGATACAGGGCTGTGGGGAGAGAGCGGGGCAGTGGGATTAGGTTTGGGTTGATACAGGGCTGTGGGGAGAGAGCGGGGCAGTGGGATTAGGTTTGGGTTGATACAGGGCTGTGGGGAGAGAGCGGGGCAGTGGGATTAGGTTTGGGTTGATACAGGGCTGTGAGGAGAGAGCGGGGCAGTGGGATTAGGTTTGGGTTGATACAGGGCTGTGGGGGGAAAGCGGGGCAGTGGGATTAGGTTTGGGTTGATACAGGGCTGTGGGGAGAGAGCGGGGCAGTGGGATTAGGTTTGGGTTGATACAGGGCTGCGAGGAGAGCGGGGCAGTGGGATTAGGTTTCGATTGATACAGGGCTGTGAGGAGAGAGCGGGGCAGTGGGATTAGGTTTGGGTTGATACAGGGCTGTGAGGAGAGAGCGGGGCAGTGGGATTAGGTTTGGGTTGATACAGGGCTGTGAGGAGAGCGGGGCAGTGGGATTAGGTTTGGGTTGATACAGGGCTGTGAGGAGAGCGGGGCAGTGGGATTAGGTTTGGATTGATACAGGGCTGTGGGGAGAGAGCGGGGCAGTGGGATTAGGTTTGGATTGATACAGGGCTGTGGGGAGAGAGCGGGGCAGTGGGATTAGGTTTGGATTGATACAGGGCTGTGGGGAGAGAGCGGGGCAGTGGGATTAGGTTTGGATTGATACAGGGCTCTGGGGTGAGAGCGGGGCAGTGGGATTAGGTTTGGATTGATACAGGGCTGTGGGGAGAGAGCGGGGCAGTGGGATTAGGTTTGGGTTGATACAGGGCTGTGGGGAGAGAGCGGGGCAGTGGGATTAGGTTTGGGTTGATACAGGGCTGTGGGGAGAGAGCGGGGCAGTGGGATTAGGTTTGGATTGATACAGGGCTGTGGGGAGAGAGCGGGGCAGTGGGATTAGGTTTGGGTTGATACAGGGCTGTGGGGAGAGAGCGGGGCAGTGGGATTAGGTTTGGGTTGATACAGGGCTGTGGGGAGAGAGCGGGGCAGTGGGATTAGGTTTGGGTTGATACAGGGCTGTGGGGAGAGAGCGGGGCAGTGGGATTAGGTTTGGGTTGATACAGGGCTGTGGGGAGAGAGCGGGGCAGTGGGATTAGGTTTGGGTTGATACAGGGCTGTGGGGAGAGAGCGGGGCAGTGGGATTAGGTTTGGGTTGATACAGGGCTGTGAGGAGAGAGCGGGGCAGTGGGATTAGGTTTGGGTTGATACAGGGCTGTGGGGGGAAAGCGGGGCAGTGGGATTAGGTTTGGGTTGATACAGGGCTGTGGGGAGAGAGCGGGGCAGTGGGATTAGGTTTGGGTTGATACAGGGCTGCGAGGAGAGCGGGGCAGTGGGATTAGGTTTCGATTGATACAGGGCTGTGAGGAGAGAGCGGGGCAGTGGGATTAGGTTTGGGTTGATACAGGGCTGTGAGGAGAGAGCGGGGCAGTGGGATTAGGTTTGGGTTGATACAGGGCTGTGAGGAGAGCGGGGCAGTGGGATTAGGTTTGGATTGATACAGGGCTGTGGGGAGAGAGCGGGGCAGTGGGATTAGGTTTGGGTTGATACAGGGCTGTGAGGAGAGAGCGGGGCAGTGGGATTAGGTTTGGATTGATACAGGGCTGTGAGGAGAGAGCGGGGCAGTGGGATTAGGTTTGGATTGATACAGGGCTGTGAGGAGAGAGCGGGGCAGTGGGATTAGGTTTGGGTTGATACAGGGCTGTGAGGAGAGAGCGGGGCAGTGGGATTAGATTTGGATTGATACAGGGCTGTGGGGAGAGAGCGGGGCAGTGGGATTAGGTTTGGGTTGATACAGGGCTGTGAGGAGAGCGGGGCAGTGGGATTAGGTTTGGGTTGATAGAACAACAACTTGCATTTATACAGCACCTTCAACGTAGTAAATCATCCTAAGGCACTTCACAGGAGCAATTATCAAATAAAATTTGACATCGAGCCACATAAGATATCACGGCCGATGAGCAAAAACTTGGTCAACGAGATAGGTTTTCAGGAGCATCTTAAAGGAGGAGCGAGAGACGGAGAGGTTTAGGCAGGGAATTCCAGAGCTGAGGGCAGCTGAAGGCACGGCTGCCAATGGGGAGCGATTAAAAGCAGGGGTTCTCAAGAGGCCTGAATTGGAGGAATGCAGAGATCTAGCACGGGGGGGGGGTGTTGTGGGGCAGGAGGAGATTACATAGATGGGGAGGGGCGAGGCCATGGAGCGATGAGAATTTTAAAGTCGAGACATTGCCGGACCGGGAGCCAATGTAGGTCAGCGAGCACAGGGCTGATGGGTGAACGGGACTTGGTGCGAGTTAGGACACGGGGCAGTGAGCACAGGGCTGATGGGTGAACGGGACTTGGTGCGAGTTAGGACACGGGGCAGTGAGCACAGGGGGTGATGGGTGAACGGGACTGGGTGTGAGTTAGGACACGGGGCAGTGAGCACAGGGGGTGATGGGTGAACGGGACTGGGTGTGAGTTAGGACACGGGGCAGTGAGCACAGGGGGTGATGGGTGAACGGGACTGGGTGTGAGTTAGGACACGAGGCAGTGAGCATAGGGGGTGATGGGTGAACGGGACTTGGTGCGAGTTAGGACATGAGCCACCCACGTGTTGACCTCCTGGCTTTACTCTGACTCACATTTTCCATGTTGTCACCGCAGGTACCCGGCGTCACCACAGCTCCCTCACCATCGGTGCGGCGACGTTCCCCAAGGGCCTGCCGCTACGAGATGCAGGAGCCGGCGGCTTTTACACCGGCCGCCTGGTCGAGCCCGACGTCGGGAGCCCCCTGGAGTCCCGGGACAGGCGTCCCTCACGTTGCCCTGAAGCGAGGCCGCACGCGAGTGAGCGAGAGCCGAGTGACAGGAGGACTCGATCATACCAGACGCTGCGTCAGGCTGAGCCGGCCGAAAGCAGCTGCATGAACCTGCTCCGGCCCCTCGCCGCAGGAGCGGAGGAGGAGGGACGGGCCGGCCTCTCGTACAAGGAGCGGGCCAAGGCGGCAGCCAGGAGCCCCCGGCACAGTAACCGTCGAGGGCTGCTTTCCCCCGGGACCCGCTACACTGACACGACCGGCAGTGCAAGCCTGCCTGCGGAGCGTGCCGGGGATCTGCCCAGCACCGCAGGTGCTGCGAGGTACAGCAGCCTGGACGAGCTGTGGGAGAGGTTTAAAGAGAGGCAGAAGAGGCACAAGAGCCTGGGCTCGAGCAGCGCCAGCGAGCTCTCCTTGATCGAACGCTTGGACCAGCTGGCGCGCTTCCTCAGGAACCCGGTCCAGCACTCGCTGCTCTCTGAGGGGAGAGGTCAGCGGCGCAGGACGGCGGAGGGACAGAGAAGGCGCGGGGCTTGGGAGGACACGGCGGCAGCGAGTCTGGCTGCCCCATCGCCGGGCTCCCAGCCCACCCCGAAGGGTCAGAGCCCCGTCTCCCTGGAGGAGATCTCCACCGAGCGAATAAAGAACATCCTAAACCGCCGGCGGTATTTGGACATCAAGAGCAGAAGCTCGGCCAGACCGCCCGCGATCGAGTCGGACACCACAACCCCCAGCCAGACCCAGACGGAGACCGAGACACAGACGGAGACCAATACGCAGATGGAGACCGAGACGGGCAGCACGCTCTCGACAATCGACACGGCGCGTTTGGTCAGAGCCTTCGGGCCAGAGCGTGTCACCGTGCTGCCTCTCTCCAGGTTATACGGCACCATTGAAAAACAGAAAGAGGGCTCGGCTCACAAGAGGGAGAGGCCCAGGAGGGCGGAGACCAGGTGCCGAAGTGCTCCCAGTAACCGGCAGGTCAGTGTGATGTGTCCTGGTGAGGCTGCTGCTTCCACTCTCCCTTGTACTGATGCTGGTGTGTAGCTTTACTTCACGCCTGCACCAGGTTAATCATAGAAATTTACAGCACAGAAGGAGGCCATTTGGCCCATCGTGTCCATGCCGGCCGACAAAGAGCTCTCCAGCCTAATCCCACTTTCCAGCTCTTGGTCCGTAGCCCTGCAGGTTACGGCACTTCAAGAGCACATCCCAGTACTTTTTAAATGTGATGAGGGTTTCTGCCTCTACCACCCTTTCAGGCAGTGAGTTCCAGACCCCCACCACCCTCTGGGTGAAAAAAGTTCTCAACTCCCCCCTAATCCTTCTACCCATTACTTTAGATCTACTACGAGCAGTGACTGTGCGCGCCTGCTATGTACGTTAAACAGCGAGTGAGAGGGCTGGGAGCACAGTGCAACAGGAGGGAGGCCATTCAGCCCCTCGAGCCTGTTCCGCCATTCAGTGAGATCGTGGCTGATCTGTGTCTTAACTCCATCTACCCGCCTTGGTTCCGTAACCCTTAATACCCTTGCCTAACAAAAATCTATCAATCTCAGTTTTGAAGTTTTCAATTGACCCCCCCCCCCCCCCCCCAGCCTCAACAGCTTTTTGTGGGGGAGAGTTCCAGATTTCCACCACCCTTTGTGTGAAGAAGTGCTTCCTGACATCACCCCTGAACGGCCTAGCTCTAATTTTAAGGTTCTGCCCCCTTGTTCTGGACTCCCCCCACCAGAGGAAACAGTTTCTATTGAATCTTTTAATCATCTTAAACACCTCGATTAGATCACCCCCTAATCTTCTATATTCAGGGGAATACAAGCCCAGTCTGGGCAACCTGTCCTCAGAATTTACCCCTTTTAGCCCCGGTATCACTCTGGTGAATCTGCGCTGCTCCCCCTCCGAGGCCAATCGATCCTTCCTGAGGTGCGGGGCCCAGAACGGAACGCAGTGTCCAGGTGGGGTCTGACTGAGGCTTCAGAGAACTGAAGCATCACCTCCTCACTTTTGTATTCCATCCCCCTTGAGATAAAGGCCACCATTCCATTCGCCCCTTTAATTACTTTTGTCTGAGGCTCACTGGTCACTCGCAGCGTAGAGTCATGGGATGCTCTCGATCTCCATATCCATCGCTATCGACGCTGTCCCAGTGTCTCACTGCAGGACCAAGAGCCCTGGCTAAACTCCACCACCCCGCGCCCACCCCTCCCAGCCCAAGGACCCCCCTCTCGCCACTCAGTGAGACTCAGCACTGACGAGTCAGTGTGGCTCAGTGACCACACTTGGAGGTGCACCGACACGGTGCTGGCAGGGACGCTTCTCATCTTCCCTCTCTTTTCCCCCCCCCCCCACAGCTCCGCTAGAATCAGTAACACGCCGCGGGGGGTCGAGGAGCGCCGTGGGCTTGCGCTATGTCACTCCGCGCTCGGGAGCCATCCCCCACTCGGTCCCGCGCTCACCATTGCGTAACTGGAGCGTGCCCGTTCAGCCGCATCTCCTGTGTTTGCTTCCACAGGTCTCCGGAGCGTGGGGCTTCACCGTTTCTGCGACCACGTCCGACTCCGCGTCCACAGCGAGCCCGCCTGCCCATCCGCCCTGCGGCCCCTCCAACAGGCTCATCAACAAAAAGGGCATCAGGCTGGTCAACCAGGGGGTGCAGACAGGTCAGTGGCCGGGAGGAGTTGGCCCATGGGGATCTCTGGGACCCCTTTACTAACTTGGTGTATAACCGTGCCGGGCAGAGCAGGGAGGCCCCCGGAATTCGTCCCAGAAAGAATGAACTTGCATTTATATAGCACCCTTCACAGCCTCAGGACGTCCCAAAGCGCTTTACAGCCAATGACGCACTTGTGAAGGGTAGTCACTGTGGTAATGTGGGAAAAACACTGAATGAATATTTTGTATCAGTCTTTACAGTAGAGGACACTAAGAATATCCCAACACTGGACAAACAGGGGGCTATAGGGGGGTGGGGAGCTAAACACGATCAAAATCACTAAGGAAGTGGTTCTCGGTAAAATAATGGGACTCAAGGCGGATAAATCACCTGGACCTGATGGCTTACATCCTAGGGTCTTGAGGGAAGAGGCGGTAGGGATTGTGGATGCATTGGTAATAATTTTCCAAAACTCCCTGGACTCAGCAAAGGTCCCGGCAGATGGGAAAACTGCTAATGTAACACCCTTATTTAAAAAGGGCAGTAGACAGAAGGCTGGAAACTATAGATGGTTAGCCTAACATCTGTGGTAGGTAAAATTTTGGAGTCCATTATTAAGGAGACAGTAACAGGACATTTGGATAAACATAATTTAATAGGACAAAGTCAGCATGGTTTTATGAAGGGGAAGTCATGTTTGACAAATTTGCTGGAGTTCTTTGAGGAAGGAACATATAGGGTGGATAAAGGGGAACCAGTGGACGTAGTGTATTTAGACTTCCAAAAGGCATTTGACAAGGTGCCACACAAGATTATTGCTTAAGATAAAAAATCACGGGATTGGGGGTAATATTCTGGCATGGATAGAGGATTGGCTATCTAACAGAAGGCAGAGTTGGGATAAATGGTTCATATTCAGACTGGCAATCAGTAACTAGTGGTGTTCCGCAGGGGTCAGTGCTGGGTCCCCAACTCTTTACAATCTATATTAACGATTTGGAGGAGGGGACCGAGTGTAACATATCAAAGTTTGCAGATGATACTAAGATGGGAGGGAAAGTAGTGAGTGAGGAGGACATAAAAAACCTGCAAGGGGACATAGACAGGCTAAGTAAGTGGGCAGAGATTTGGCAGATGGAATACAATACTGGAAAGTGTGAGGTTATGCACTTTGGCAGGAAAAATTGTAGAGCAAGTTATTATCTTAATGGCAAGAAACTGGAAAGTACTGAAGTACAAAGGGATCTGGGGGTCCTGGTGCACGAAACTCAAAAGGTTAGTATGCAGGTGCAGCAAGTGATTAAGAAGGCCAATGGAATGTTGGCTTTCATTGCTAGGGGGATAGAATATAAAAATAGGGAGGTATTGCTTCAGTTGTACAAGGTATTGGTGAGACCGCACCTGGAATACTGCGTACAGTTTTGGTGTCCATACTTAAGAAAAGACATACTTGCTCTCGAGTCAGTACAAAGAAGGTTCACTTGGTTAATCCCGGGGATGAGGGGATGGACATATGAGGAGAGGTTGAGTAGATTGGGACTCTACTCATTGGAGTTCAGAAGAATGAGAGGCGATCTTATTGAAGCATATAAGATTATGAAGGGGTTGGATCGGGTGGATGCGGGGAGGATGTTCCCGATGATGGGTGAAACTAGAACTAGGGGGCATAGTCTTAGAATAAGGGGCTGCTCTTTCAAAACTGAGATGAGGAGGAACTACTTCACTCAGAGGGTGGTAGGTCCATGGAATATGCTGCCCCAAAAAGCTGTAGAAGCTACATCATTACATAAATTTAAAACAGAAATAGACAGTTTCCTAGAAGTAAAGGGAATTAAGGGTTACGGGGAGCGGGCAGGAATTTGGACATGAGTCTAGGTTCGGATCGGTCATGGCCCTGTGGGTAGCGGAGCGGGCCCAGGGGCTGTGTAGCCTGATCCTGCTCCTGTTTCGTGTGTCTAATTCTGTTAGATTCAGGAGATGGTTCTGTGATGGTAGATTGGCGGTTAGGATCAGATCAGCCATGATCTTATTGAATGGCGGAGCAGGCTCGAGGGGCCGATTGGCGGAGCAGGCTCGAGGGGCCGATTGGCGGAGCAGGCTCGAGGGGCCGATTAGCCTACTCCTGCTCCTATTTCTTATGTTCTTAAACGCGGCAGACAATTTGCACAAAGCCAGCTCCCACAAACAGTAATGAGATAAGGACCTGATAATCTCCTCTTAGTGATGTGCGTTGAGGGATAAATATTGGACTGGACGCCAGGGATAACTCCCCTGCTCTTCTTCGAAATAGTGCTGTGGGATCTTTTACATCCACCTGAGAGCGCAGGCGGGGCTTCAGTTTAATGTCTCATCTTAAAGACAGCAGCTCTGACAGTGCAGCACTCCCTCAGTGGATTAGGTGCTCAAGTCTCCGGAGTTGGGCTTCAACCCACGACCTTTTCTGACTCTGCTACCGCTGACCCTTATGTGAGGGCAAGACCCTCAATCCCCCCTCACCGTATCCCTCAATCCCCCCTCACCGTATCCCTCAATCCCCCCTCACCGTATCCCTCAATCCCTCCTCACCGTATCCCTCAATCCCCCCTCACCGTATCCCTCAATCCCTCCTCACCGTATCCCTCAATCCCCCCTCACCGTATCCCTCAATCCCCCCTCACCGTATCCCTCAATCCCCCCTCACCGTATCCCTCAATCCCCCCTCACCGTATCCCTCAATCCCCCCTCACCGTATCCCTCAATCCCCCCTCACCGTATCCCTCAATCCCCCCTCACCGTATCCCTCAATCCCCCCTCACCGTATCCCTCAATCCCCCCTCACCGTATCCCTCAATCCCCTCTCACCGTATCCCTCAATCCCCCCTCACCGTATCCCTCAATCCCCCCTCACCGTATCCCTCAATCCCCCCTCACCGTATCCCTCAATCCCCCCTCACCGTATCCCTCAATCCCCCCTCACCGTATCCCTCAATCCCCCCTCACCGTATCCCTCAATCCCCCCTCACCGTATCCCTCAATCCCCCCTCACCGTATCCCTCAATCCCCCCTCACCGTATCCCTCAATCCCCCCTCACCGTATCCCTCAATCCCCCCTCACCGTATCCCTCAATCCCCCCTCACCGTATCCCTCAATCCCCCCTCACCGTATCCCTCAATCCCCCCTCACCGTATCCCTCAATCCCCCCTCACCGTATCCCTCAATCCCCCCTCACCGTATCCCTCAATCCCCCCTCACCGTATCCCTCAATCCCCCCTCACCGTATCCCTCAATCCCCCCTCACCGTATCCCTCAATCCCCCCTCACCGTATCCCTCAATCCCCCCTCACCGTATCCCTCAATCCCCCCTCACCGTATCCCTCAAATCCCCCTCACCGTATCCCTCAATCCCCCCTCACCGTATCCCTCAATCCCTCCTCACCGTATCCCTCAATCCCCCCTCACCGTATCCCTCAATCCCCTCTCACCGTATCCCTCAATCCCCCCTCACCGTATCCCTCAATCCCCCCTCACCGTATCCCTCAATCCCCCCTCACCGTATCCCTCAATCCCCCCTCACCGTATCCCTCAATCCCCCCTCACCGTATCCCTCAATCCCCCCTCACCGTATCCCTCAATCCCCCCTCACCGTATCCCTCAATCCCCCCTCACCGTATCCCTCAATCCCCCCTCACCGTATCCCTCAATCCCCCCTCACCGTATCCCTCAATCCCCCCTCACCGTATCCCTCAATCCCCCCTCACCGTATCCCTCAATCCCCCCTCACCGTATCCCTCAATCCCCCCTCACCGTATCCCTCAATCCCCTCTCACCGTATCCCTCAATCCCCCCTCACCGTATCCCTCAATCCCCCCTCACCGTATCCCTCAATCCCCCCTCACCGTATCCCTCAATCCCCCCTCACCGTATCCCTCAATCCCCCCTCACCGTATCCCTCAATCCCCCCTCACCGTATCCCTCAATCCCCCCTCACCGTATCCCTCAATCCCCCCTCACCGTATCCCTCAATCCCCCCTCACCGTATCCCTCAATCCCCCCTCACCGTATCCCTCAATCCCCCCTCACCGTATCCCTCAATCCCCCCTCACCGTATCCCTCAATCCCCCCTCACCGTATCCCTCAATCCCCCCTCACCGTATCCCTCAATCCCCCCCTCACCGTATCCCTCAATCCCCCCTCACCGTATCCCTCAATCCCCCCTCACCGTATCCCTCAATCCCCCCTCACCGTATCCCTCAATCCCCCCTCACCGTATCCCTCAATCCCCCCTCACCGTATCCCTCAATCCCCCCTCACCGTATCCCTCAATCCCCCCTCACCGTATCCCTCAAATCCCCCTCACCGTATCCCTCAATCCCCCCTCACCGTATCCCTCAATCCCTCCTCACCGTATCCCTCAATCCCTCCTCACCGTATCCCTCAATTCCCCCTCACCGTATCCCTCAATCCCCCCTCACCGTATCCCTGAATCCCTCCTCACCATATCCCTCAATCCCTCCTCACCATATCCCTCAATCGATCCTCACCATATCCCTCAATCGATCCTCACCATATCCCTCAATCCCTCCTCACCATATCCCTCAATCCCCCCTCACCATATCCCTCAATCCCCTCCCCTGACCCAGTTCTCTCTCAGTGTCCTTACTTTATTCTCCTCTGGGAGCACCAGTCCACCCCTAGACTCCCCTTCGTGCTTCTGACTGAGGGGTTGTCCCTGTTTAGTCCCTGCCTGACAATCCAGGCTGTGTAGAGACAGACTACTCCCTCGCCCCACCACCTGCCTCGGTTGTGACAGCTGATGCTTTGTGTCTTGTGTCAGGATCTCTGGAGATTGTCCCAAGTGCTACGAGGAGACACACTCGCGATGTGGGCATGACCTTCCCGTCACCGGATTCAGACGGGGCCCTAGGTGAGCACCGCCAACGCTCGGCCTCTCCCACCGGCCACATCTCCTCTGTCAAGCAGGCAGCCGCCAAGGACAAGAGGAAGAAGGGCTCACGCTCTGAGAGGCGGCCCAGTAAAGGGAGCAGGACGCCAGGTGAGGAATCATTACATTGGGTCAGGAGTCGGCCATTCGGCCAGCCTGACCATGAGAGATAGATTTCTGTTGTGTAAAGACGCCGCTGGATAAGGAGCAAATTGAGCTGTACAGATCAGCCATGATCTGACTGAATGGCGTCCTCTCGCTCCTATGTAACAGGCTCGAGGGGTTGAATGGCCTCCTCCTGTTCCTGTGTAACAGGCTCGAGGGGCTGAATGGCCTCCTCCTGTTCCGGTGTGACAGACTCGAGGGGCTGAATGGCCTCCTCCTGTTCAGGTGTGACAGACTCGAGGGGCTGAATGGCCTCCTCCTGTTCCTGTGTAACAGGCTCGAGGGTTCTGGGGTTTGTACATGTGTGATATGGGGTTCGAGGGTTTGTACAGGTGTGATTTGGGGTTCGAGGGGTTGTACAGGTGTGATTTGGGGTTCGGGGGTTTGTACAGGTGTGATTTGGGGTTCGGGGGTTTGTACAGGTGTGATTTGGGGTTTGGGGGTTTGTTCCAGTGTGATTTGGGGTTCGGGGGTTTGTACAGGTGTGATTTGGAGTTCGGGGGTTTACAGGTGTGATTTGGGGTTCGGGGTTTGTACAGGTGTGATTTGGGGTTCGGAGGTTTGTACAGGTGTGATTTGCAGTTCGGGGGTTTACAGGTGTGATTTGGGGTTCGGGGTTTGTACAGGTGTGATTTGGGGTTCGGGGGTTTGTACAGGTGTGATTTGGGGTTCGGGGGTTGTACAGGTGTGATTTGGGGTTTGGGGGTTTGTTCCAGTGTGATTTGGGGTTCGGAGGTTTGTACAGGTGTGATTTGGGGTTCGGGGGTTTGTACAGGTGTGATTTGGGGTTCGGGGGGTAACGGGTGTGATTTGGGGTTCGGGGGTTTGTACAGGTGTGATTTGGGGTTCGGGGGGTAATGGGTGTGATTTGGGGTTCGGGGGTTTGTACAGGTGTGATTTGGGGTTCAGGGTTTGTACAGGTGTGATTTGGGGTTCGGGGGTTGTACAGGTGTGATTTGGGGTTCGGGTGTTTGTACAGGTGTGATTTGGGGTTCAGGGTTTGTACAGGTGTGATTTGGGGTTCGGGTGTTTGTACAGGTGTGATTTGGGGTTCGGGGGGTAACGGGTGTGATTTGGGGTTCGGGTGTTTGTACAGGTGTGATTTGGGGTTCGAGGTTTGTACAGGTGTGATTTGGGGTTCGAGGGTTTGTTCAGGTGTGATTTGGGGTTCGGGGGTTTGTTCAGGTGTGATTTGGGGTTCGGGTGTTTGTACAGGTGTGATTTGGGGTTCGGGGGTTTGTTCAGGTGTGATTTGGGGTTCGGGGGTTTGTTCAGGTGTGATTTGGGGTTCGGGTGTTTGTACAGGTGTGATTTGGGGTTCGGGGGTTTGTTCAGGTGTGATTTGGGGTTCGGGGGTTTGTTCAGGTGTGATTTGGGGTTCGAGGGGTTGTACAGGTGTGATTTGGGGTTCGGGGGTTGTACAGGTGTGATTTGGGGTTCGAGGGTTTGTACAGGTGTGATTTGGGGTTCGGGGGTTTGTTCAGGTGTGATTTGGGGTTCGGGGGTTGTACAGGTGTGATTTGGGGTTCGGGGGTTGTACAGGTGTGATTTGGGGTTTGGGGGGTTGTTCAGGTGTGATTTGGGGTTCGGGGGTTGTACAGGTGTGATTTGGGGTTCGGGGGGTAACGGGTGTGATTTGGGGTTCGGGGGTTTGTACAGGTGTGATTTGGGGTTCGGGGGTTGTACAGGTGTGATTTGGGGTTCGGGGGTTGTACAGGTGTGATTTGGGGTTCGGGGGTTGTACAGGTGTGATTTGGGGTTTGGGGGTTGTACAGGTGTGATTTGGGGTTCGGGGGTAATGTGTGTGATTTGGGGTTCGGGGGTTGTACAGGTGTGATTTGGGGTTCGGGGTTTGTACAGGTGTGATTTGGGGTTCGGGGGGTAACGGGTGTGATTTGGGGTTCGGGGGTTGTACAGGTGTGATTTGGGGTTTGGGGGTTGTACAGGTGTGATTTGGGGTTGGGGTTGTACAGGTGTGATTTGGGGTTCGGGGGTAACGTGTGTGATTTGGGGTTCGGGGGTTGTACAGGTGTGATTTGGGGTTCGGGGGGTAACGGGTGTGATTTGGGGTTCGGGGGTTTGTATAGGTGTGATTTGGGGTTTGTACAGGTGTGATTTGGGGTTCGGGGGTTGTACAGGTGTGATTTGGGGTTCGGGTGTTTGTACAGGTGTGATTTGGGGTTCGGGTGTTTGTACAGGTGTGATTTGGGGTTCGGGGGGTTGTACAGGTGTGATTTGGGGTTCGGGTGTTTGTACAGGTGTGATTTGGGGTTCGGGTGTTTGTACAGGTGTGATTTGGGGTTCGGGGTTTGTACAGGTGTGATTTGGGGTTCGGGGGGTAACGGGTGTGATTTGGGGTTCGGGGGTTTGTATAGGTGTGATTTGGGGTTTGTACAGGTGTGATTTGGGGTTCGGGGGTTGTACAGGTGTGATTTGGGGTTTGGGGGTTGTACAGGTGTGATTTGGGGTTCGGGGGTTGTACAGGTGTGATTTGGGGTTCGGGGGTTGTACAGGTGTGATTTGGGGTTCGGGGGGTAACGGGTGTGATTTGGGGTTCGGGGGGTTGTACAGGTGTGATTTGGGGTTCGGGTGTTTGTACAGGTGTGATTTGGGGTTTGGGGGTTCATGTGTGATTTGGGGTTCGGGGGTTTGTACAGGTGTGATTTGGGGTTCGGGGGTTGTACAGGTGTGATTTGGGGTTTGGGGGTTGTACAGGTGTGATTTGGGGTTCGGGGGTTGTACAGGTGTGATTTGGGGTTCGGGGGTTGTACAGGTGTGATTTGGGGTTTGGGGGTTGTACAGGTGTGATTTGGGGTTCGAGGGTTTGTACAGGTGTGATTTGGGGTTCGAGGGTTTGTACAGGTGTGATTTGGGGTTCGGGGGTTTGTTCAGGTGTGATTTGGGGTTCGGGTGTTTGTACAGGTGTGATTTGGGGTTCGAGGGTTTGTACAGGTGTGATTTGGGGTTCGGGGGTTTGTTCAGGTGTGATTTGGGGTTCGGGGGTTGTACAGGTGTGATTTGGGGTTCGGGGGTTGTACAGGTGTGATTTGGGGTTTGGGGGGTTGTTCAGGTGTGATTTGGGGTTCGGGGGTTGTACAGGTGTGATTTGGGGTTCGGGGGGTAACGGGTGTGATTTGGGGTTCGGGGGTTTGTACAGGTGTGATTTGTGGTTCGGGGGTTGTACAGGTGTGATTTGGGGTTCGGGGGGTAACGGGTGTGATTTGGGGTTCGGGGGTTTGTACAGGTGTAATTTGGGGTTTGGGGGTTGTACAGGTGTGATTTGGGGTTCGGGGGTTTGTACAGGTGTGATTTGGGGTTCGGGGGTTGTACAGGTGTGATTTGGGGTTCGGGGGTTGTACAGGTGTGATTTGGGGTTCGGGGGTTGTACAGGTGTGATTTGGGGTTTGGGGGTTGTACAGGTGTGATTTGGGGTTCGGGGGTAATGTGTGTGATTTGGGGTTCGGGGGTTGTACAGGTGTGATTTGGGGTTCGGGGTTTGTACAGGTGTGATTTGGGGTTCGGGGGGTAACGGGTGTGATTTGGGGTTCGGGGGTTGTACAGGTGTGATTTGGGGTTTGGGGGTTGTACAGGTGTGATTTGGGGTTGGGGTTGTACAGGTGTGATTTGGGGTTCGGGGGTAACGTGTGTGATTTGGGGTTCGGGGGTTGTACAGGTGTGATTTGGGGTTCGGGGTTTGTACAGGTGTGATTTGGGGTTCGGGGGGTAACGGGTGTGATTTGGGGTTCGGGGGTTTGTATAGGTGTGATTTGGGGTTTGTACAGGTGTGATTTGGGGTTCGGGGGTTGTACAGGTGTGATTTGGGGTTCGGGGGGTTGTACAGGTGTGATTTGGGGTTCGGGTGTTTGTACAGGTGTGATTTGGGGTTCGGGGTTTGTACAGGTGTGATTTGGGGTTCGGGGGGTAACGGGTGTGATTTGGGGTTCGGGGGTTTGTATAGGTGTGATTTGGGGTTTGGGGGTTGTACAGGTGTGATTTGGGGTTCGGGGGTTGTACAGGTGTGATTTGGGGTTTGGGGGTTGTACAGGTGTGATTTGGGGTTCGGGGGTTGTACAGGTGTGATTTGGGGTTCGGGGGTTGTACAGGTGTGATTTGGGGTTCGGGGGGTAACGGGTGTGATTTGGGGTTCGGGGGGTTGTACAGGTGTGATTTGGGGTTCGGGTGTTTGTACAGGTGTGATTTGGGGTTCGGGTGTTTGTACAGGTGTGATTTGGGGTTTGGGGGTTCAGGTGTGATTTGGGGTTCGGGGGTTTGTACAGGTGTGATTTGGGGTTCGGGGGTTGTACAGGTGTGATTTGGGGTTTGGGGGTTGTACAGGTGTGATTTGGGGTTCGGGGGTTGTACAGGTGTGATTTGGGGTTCGGGGGTTGTACAGGTGTGATTTGGGGTTTGGGGGTTGTACAGGTGTGATTTGGGGTTCGGGGGGTAATGGGTGTGATTTGGGGTTCGGGTGTTGTACAGGTGTGATTTGGGGGTTGTACAGGTGTGATTTGGGGTTTGGGGGTTGTACAGGTGTGATTTGGGGTTCGGGGGTAACGTGTGTGATTTGGGGTTCGGGGGTTGTACAGGTGTGATTTGGGGTTCGGGGTTTGTACAGGTGTGATTTGGGGTTCGGGGTTTGTACAGGTGTGATTTGGGGTTCGGGGGTTGTACAGGTGTGATTTGGGGCTTGGGGGGTAACGGGTGTGATTTGGGGTTCTGGGGTTTGTACAGGTGTGATTTGGGGTTCGGGGGTTTGTACAGGTGTGATTTGGGGTTCGGGGGGTAACGGGTGTGATTTGGGGTTCGGGGTTTGTACAGGTGTGATTTGGGGTTTGGGGGTTGTACAGGTGTGATTTGGGGCTTGGGGGGTAACGGGTGTGATTTGGGGTTCTGGGGTTTGTACAGGTGTGATTTGGGGTTCGGGGGTTTGTACAGGTGTGATTTGGGGTTCGGGATTTGTACAGGTGTGATTTGGGGTTCGGGGTTTGTACAGGTGTGATTTGGGGTTTGGGGGTTTGTACAGGTGTGATTTGGGGTTCGGGGGTTTGTACAGGTGTGATTTGGGGTTCGGGGGTTTGTACAGGTGTGATTTGGGGTTCGGGGTTTGTACAGGTGTGATTTGGGGTTCGGGGGTTTGTACAGGTGTGATTTGGGGTTCGGGGTTTGTACAGGTGTGATTTGGGGTTCGGGGTTTGTACAGGTGTGATTTGGGGTTCGGGGGTTTGTACAGGTGTGATTTGGGGTTCGGGGGTTTGTACAGGTGTGATTTGGGGTTCGGGATTTGTACAGGTGTGATTTGGGGTTCGGGGGTTTGTACAGGTGTGATTTGGGGTTCGGGATTTGTACAGGTGTGATTTGGGGTTCGGGGGTTGTACAGGTGTGATTTGGGGTTTGGGGGTTTGTACAGGTGTGATTTGGGGTTCGGGGGTTGTACAGGTGTGATTTGGGGTTCGGGGGTTGTACAGGTGTGATTTGGGGTTCGGGGTTTGTACAGGTGTGATTTGGGGTTCGGGGTTTGTACAGGTGTGATTTGGGGTTCGGGGGTTTGTTCAGGTGTGATTTGGGGTTCGGGGGTTTGTTCAGGTGTGATTTGGGGTTCGGGGGTTTGTTCAGGTGTGATTTGGGGTTCGGGGGTTGTACAGGTGTGATTTGGGGTTCGGGGGTTTGTACAGGTGTGATTTGGGGTTCGGGGGTTTGTACAGGTGTGATTTGGGGTTCAGGGGTAACAGGTGTGATTTGGGGTTCGGGGATTTGTACAGGTGTGATTTGGGGTTCGGGGGTTGTACAGGTGTGATTTGGGGTTCAGGGGTAACAGGTGTGATTTGGGGTTCGGGGATTTGTACAGGTGTGATTTGGGGTTCGGGGGTTGTACAGGTGTGATTTGGGGTTCAGGGGTAACAGGTGTGATTTGGGGTTCGGGTGTTTGTACAGGTGTGATTTGTGGTTCAGGGGTTTGTACAGGTGTGATTTGGGTTCGGGGGTAACAGTTGTGATTTGGGGTTCGGGGGGTTGTACAGGTGTGATTTGGGGTTCGGGGGTTTACAGGTGTGATTTTGGGGTTCGGGGGGTTGTTACAGTTGAGTTTTGATGGTGGTCTGTGTGTGAGGTGTTGATAACCGGTGTTTATTTAATTGATGTTCTCTCTAGCGATCGCCTGGTTCATTCCCGCCAGTGAGCTGAAGTGGGACTCGAGGAAGGAGAATGTTCCGAGGCCGATCCACCGTTCCGCCTCGCCCCGCTCCCAACTCTTGCCAGACACCAAACCGTGGCGAGAGCCCCTTCGTGAGAAGCTCCTGCAGGAGCAGTGGGTCGGCGACGGAGGGAGGGGCTGGAGCCAGGCGCCACTGCCGTATGATGCCGCTGTGAAGACCCCGCCCCCGTTAGTATGCCTCACATTAGAAGTAAGCAAGCAGCGAGTCTCGGTCAGGGTGATGGTGAAACACCACTGGAGCAGGCGCGCGCAGCTCCTTCAATAAAGTTCATCCAGTGAGGCTTTTCGGGAAGGTTAAGGCTCCGACAACCAGTGGCGTGTTCGTTCGGTGAATCGGGGATGGTGAATGAGGGAATGTCTGTGGGTAGGTCGTGGGTTCTGGTCCGGGTCTCCCACTGTCAGGATGGGAGGGTAGGGATTTTAACTCCTTCGGGTCCGAGAGGCAAGAATAAACTGAGGTTGAAAAACGTTTCCAAATAATTGTTTTTATTGACATTAAGATACGACAGTTTTACAACCTTACCCAGTAACATAGAAACATAGGAGATAGGAGCAGGAGTAGGCCATTCGGCCCCTCGAGCCTGCTCCGCCATTCAATGCGATCATGGCTGATCATCCAAATTCAGTACCCTGTCCCTGCCTTCTCCCCATATCCCTTGATCCCTTTAGCCTCAAGAAATATATACAGTAGTACAGTAAGGAAGATCGTGGCTCTCTTCCAGGAGACCGAGGGGTTAATTCTTCGTGGACATCCTGGAATAGCTTCTCCTGTCTCCTGGAATCACTATTTATACCTCTTGCATGCTGCCAGAACAGATTGCCGGTGTTTCCCTCCCCATCTTTCTCTCAGCCTGGTGAAAGCAGCTGTCTCTGTTACACTTCCTTATCTTTAACCTTGTCCTTCGATAGTACAGCACATCTTGAACACAGCCCGGGCCTGTAGCTTTTTGCTAAGGCTCCAGACACGTACTTTTGACCAAACGTCACGGACAGTAAACAGAAACCATCGTGCACTCTGACCGTAGCAAACTCGCACCAAGTTCTGCCCTTTTGCCGAGTGCGTTCCTTTGTCCATCTCACGGTCACCGAGCGGGTTTCGCCCGGACAGCTTTCGTTCCATAGGTCTGTCTTAGTCCTCCTGAAGCGCAGGTACCAGAAAGGGTTTCGAATCCATTCTTTTAGATTCCCACAAAAGCTATTAAAAGCCCACAATCCTTCACGGGTATGGATTTGCTGATGACACCCAGGTATGTGGCAGCAGTGAGGCTCTGTGAACAGTCTGGGCCAATTAATTCAATGAGCGGACAAGTGGCTTTTAATGTGGATAAATACAGTGGTAAATACATAAATGAGTGTCCGTGGGCGAAGATGGAAAGGGATTGGGTTTCACTGCTTGCATAAGAACCTAAGAATTAGCAGCAGGAGTCGGCCATTCAGCCCCTCGAGCCTGCTCCGCCATTCAATAAGATCGTGGCTGAACTTCTACATCAACTCCACTTTCCTGCACGATCTCATAAGAACATAAGAAGTAGGAGCAGGAGTAGGCCATAAGGCCCCTCGGGCCTGCTCCGCCATTCAATAAGATCACGGCTGATCCGAACCTAGACTCACGTCCACTTCCCTGCCCGCTCCCCGTAACCCCTAATTCCCTTATCAGCTGGGAAACTGTCTATCTCCATTTTAAATTTATTTAATGTCGCAGCTTCCACAGCTCTCTGGGGTAGCAAATTCCATAGATTTACTACCCTCTGAGTGAAGAAGTTTCTCCTCATCTCAGTTTTGAAAGGGCAGCCCCTTATTCTAAGATTATGCCCCCTAGTTCTAATCTCACCCATCAGTGGAAACATCCTCACCGCATCCACCCGATCAAGCCCCCTCACAATCTTATATGTTTCGATAAGATCGCCTCTCATTCTTCTGAATTCCAATGAGTAGAGGCCCAACCTACTCAACCTTTCCTCATACGTCAATCCCCTCATCTCCGGAATCAACTGAGTGAACCTTCTCTGAACTGCCTCGAGAGCAAGTATATCTTTTCTTAAATATGGAAACCAAACCTGTATGCAGTATTCCAGGTGTGGCCTCACCAGTACCCTGTATAACTGAAACAAAACTTCCCTGCTTTTATACTCCATCCCCCTTGCAATAAAAGCCAAGATTCCATTGGCCTTCCTGATCACCTGCTGTACCTGCATACTAACCTTCTGTGTTTCATGCACCAGGACCCCCAGATCCCTTTGTACTGTAGCACTTTGCAGTTTCTTTCCATTTAGATAATAACTTGCTCTTTGATTTTTTCTGCCAAAGTGCATAACCTCACACTTTCCAACATTATATTCCATCTGCCAAATTTCTGCCCACTCACTTAGCCTGTCTATGTCCTTTTGCAGGTTTTTTATGTCCTCCTCACTCACTGCTTTCCCTCCCATCTTTGTATCGTCGGCAAACTTGGATACGTTGCACTTGGTCCCCTCCTCCAAATCGTTAATATAGATTGTAAAGAGTTGGGGTCCCAGCACTGACCCCTGCGGAACACCACTAGTTACTGATTGCCAACCCGAGAATGAACCATTTATCCCAACTCTCTGTTTGCTGTTAGATAGCCAATCTTCCACCCATGCCAGTATATTACCCCCAATCCCGTGATTTTTTATCTTGTGCAGTAATCTTTTGTGTGGCACCTTGTCAAATGCCTTTTGGAAGTCCAAATACACCACATCCACTGGTTCCCCTTTATCCACCCTTTTTGTTATGTCCTCAAAGAATTCGAGCAAATTTGTCAAACGTGATTTCCCCTTCATAAAACCATGCTGACTCTGTCCGATTAAATTATGCTTATCCAAATGTCCTGTTACTGCTTCCTTAATAATGGACTCCAACATTTTACCAACCACAGATGTTAGGCTAACTGGCCTATAGTTTCCAGCCTTTTGTCTACCTCCCTTTTTAAATAAGGGCATTACATTAGCAGTTTTCCAATCTGCTGGGACCTTTCCTGGATCCAGGGAGTTTTGGAAAATTACCACCAATGCATCCGCAATCCCTACCACTACTTCTCTCAAGACCCTAGGATGTAAGCCATCAGGTCCAGGGGACTTATCCGCCTTAAGTCCCATTATCTTACCGAGTACCATCTCCTTAGTGATTTTAATCGTGTTTAGCTCCTCCCCCCCCCCCCCCATAGCCCCCTGTTTGTCCAGTGTTGGGATATTTTTAGTGTCCTCTACTGTAAAGACTGATACAATATATTTGTTTAGCGTATTTGCCATCTCCATGTTCCCCATTACTAATTTCCCGGTCTCGTCCTCTAAGGGACCAACATTCACTTTAGCCACCCTTTTTCTTTTTATATAACTGTAGCAAAAAATATAAAAACAGATAGCAAGAGTTTCTAGTTTACTTTCATAGTCTATCTTCCGTTTCTTAATTAATCTTTTAGTTATTCTTTGCTGGCTTTTAAATGCTTCCCAATCTTCTATCCTCCCACTAGATTTGGCTACTTTATATGCCCTTGTTTTCAGTCGGATACTATCCTTTATTACTTTACTTAGCCACGGATGGCTGTCTTTTCTTTTACGCCCCTTTTTCCTCAGTGGAATATATTTTTCTTGAAAGTTGTGAAATATCTCCTTGAATGTACACCACTGCTCCTGTACCGTCTTACAACTTAATCTATTTTCCCAGTCCACTTTAGCCAATTCTACTCTCATACCTTCATAGTCTCCTTTATTTAAGCTTAGTACGCTGGTTTGAGATCCAACTCTCTCACCCTCCAACTGAATTTGGAATTCAACCATGTTATGGTCACTCATTCCAAGGGGATCCTTTACTAGGACATTTTTTATTAATCCTGTCTCATTACACAGGACCAGATCTAAGATTGCCTGCCCCCTGGTTGGTTCAGTAACATACTGCTCAAGGAACCCGTCCCTAATGCACTCTATGAACTCTTCCTCAAGGCTGCCCTGCCCAATTTGATTTGTCCAGTCAATATGAAAGTTAAAATCTCCCATGATTATAGCTGTTCCCTTATTACAAGCCCCAACTATTTCCTGATTTGTGCTCCGACCAATAGAGCTGCAACTGTTAGGAGGCCTATAGACTACGCCCACTAGTGACTTTTTCCCCTTATTATTCCTTATCTCCACCCAAACTGTTTCACTATCCTGATCCTTTGACCCAATATCATTTCTCACTATTGCGGTGATTCCATCCTTTATTAACATATCCACCCCACCTCCCTTTCCTTCCTGTCTGCCCTTCCTAATAGTCAAATACCCCTGGATGTTTAGTTCCCAGTCATGGTCACCTCGCAGCCATGTTTCTGTAATGGCCACCAGGTCATACCCATGTGTAGTAATTTGTACCGTCAACTCGTCTATTTTGTTACGAATGCTGCGTGCATTCAGATAAAGAACTTTTAAATATGTTTTGTGACAATTTATTCCTGCTTTTACCCTCTTTTCTACTTTACCTTTATCTTTATATATTCTGTCCCTTCCTGACACGCTCTGGTTTTTAATTTCCCCACTGCTACTTTGCTCTATTGCCTTCTCCACTGACATTTTTATTTTTTGCTCTCTTGAAACCTCCCCCCCCCCCCCCCCCCCCCCACTAATTAGTTTAAAGCCCTCTCTACAGCCCTAGTTATTCGATTCGCCAGGACTCTGGTCCCAGCACTGGCCAAGTGAAGTCCGTCCCAACGGAACAGCTCTCTCCTGTCCCAGCACTGGTGCCAGTGTCCCAAGAAGCAAAACCCATTTCTCCCACACCAGTCTTTGAGCCACGCATTTAACTCTCTGATTTTATTTAACTCTGATTTTATTTACCCTAGCCAAATTTGCTCATGGCTCAGGTAGTAATCCAGAGATTATTACCCTTGTGGTTCTGCTTTTTAATTTGGCCCCTAGCTGCTCATACTCCCTCAGCAGAACCTCTTTCCTTGTCCTATCTATGACGTTGGTACCAACATGGACCACGACAACTGGATCCTCCCCCTCCCACTCCAAGTTTCTCTCCAGCCCAGAGGAGATGTCCTTAACCCTGGCACCGGGTAGGCAACACAGCCTTCGGGACTCTTGCTCTCGGCTGCAAAGAACTCTATCTATCCCCCTAACGATACTATCCCCTACCACTACAACATTTCTTTTAACTCTCCCCACGTGAATGGCCCCCCGCTCCACGGTGCTGTGGCCGGGTTGCTCATCCTCCCCGCAGTCCCCGTTCCCATCCTCACAGGGAGTAAGAACCTCGAACCTGTTGGACAAGAGCATATCCCTTGATTTCCTAAGAGTCCAAAAATCTATCTATCTCAGCCTTGAATAGACCCAACGACTCAGCCTCCACTGCCCTCTGGGGCAGAGAATTCCAAAGATTCACAACCCTCTGAGTGAAGAAATTCCTCCTCATCTCAGTCGTAAATGGCCGACCCCTTATCCTGAGACTGTGACCCCTGGTTCTAGACTCTCCAGCCAGGGGAAACAACCTCTCAGCATCTACCCTGTCAATCCCCCTCAGAATCTTGTATGTTTCATGAGATCACCTCTCATTCTTCTAAACTCCAGAGAGTATCGGCCCATTCAACTCAAATAATATTGATGTTTGATTAAAAGTCTCCAGTGCCTGCACAGAGAGACCTGGGGGTATATGTGCACAAATCGCTGAAGGTGGCAGGGCAGGTTGAGAACGTGGTTAAAAAAGCATACGGGATCCTGAGCTTTATAAATCGAGGCACAGAGTACAAAAGCAAGGAAGTTATGATGAACCTTTATAAAACACTGGTTGGGCCTCAACTGGAGTATTGTGTCCAATTCTGGGCACCGCACTTTAGGAAGGATGTGAAGGCCTTAGAGAGGGTGCAGAAAAGATTTACGAGAATGGTTCCAGGAATGAGGGACTTCAGTTATGTGGATAGACTGGAGAAGCTGGGGTTGTTCTCCTTCGAGCAGAGAAGGTTGAGAGGGGATTTGATAGAGATGTTCAAAATCATGAGGGGTCTGGACAGAGTAGATAGAGAGAAACTGTTCCCATTGGCGGAAGGGTCAAGAACCAGAGGACACAGATTTAAGGTGATTGGCAGAAGAACCAAAGGCGACAGGAGGAAAAACTTTTTTACGCAGCGAGTGGTTAGGATCTGGAATTCACTGCCTGAAAGGGTGGTGGAGGCAAATTCAATCGTGGCTTTCAAAAGGGAATTGGATAAGTACCTGAAGGAAAAACATTTGCAGGGCTATGGGGAAAGGGTGGGGGAGTGGGACTTGCTGAAGTGCTCTTGCAGAGAGCCGGCACGGGCTCGACGGGCCGAATGGCCTCCTTCTGTGCTGTAACTATTCTATGAGTCTATGATTAGTGAGGGGGGTGGTAGGGTGGGGGAACGGGGATGCTGGGGTCTGGGGAGGTATGGGGTCACGGTGGGGGGCTGTGGAGGGGTGACGCAGGGGTAGGGGTTGAGGGGAGGGGTGATGTGGAGGGTGGGGGGGTCCCTCACACAGGCCAGAGTATTTGTTTGTGAGCTGGGGGGGCGGGGGGAGTCCTGCAGTGAGCTGAGCTGAGCAAGAATTCGCTCTTGAGGTCCAGACATGAATAATGGCCACTTGACTGAGACATTGTGGAGCTGCACCCCAGCAAAGGATCAACTCCTTCAGGGGATGCAAACCTCAGTTGCAGCCCTTGGTGAGATCAGGATCTGTATGTGTCTCCGTACCAAGCCCAGCACCGCGTACACTCCTCTGTCCACCCCATGTCCATGTTCTATTTTGTTCACAGGAGGCCCTGCACATGAATAGACCCGGTTTCATCTCCCACTCCCGGGAACGGATGCGGCATCTGGAGTTACTGGCGGAGGAGAGGAAGATACAGAGCATCCTGCAGAGTGAGAGAGAGGGGCTTTTCAACCAACCCCCGGAGAGAGGGCCCAGAGACAAGAAGGGCTATGAGCTGGGTGAGCGCTAATGTACACAGAATTACATGTTACACCGAGTCTACAACACAGAAACAGGCCATTCAGCCCAACCCGTCCATGCTGGTGTTTATGCTCCACATGAGCCTTCTCTCACCCGACTTCATCTCACCCTGTCCTTCTGTTCCTTTCTCCTTCATATGCTTATCTAGCTTCCCATTAAATGCATAGGATTTATTAGTGACTATCTTATATCGATGACCCCTAGTTTTGGAGGTCCTGATTATTGGCAGGTAATTGGGCACAGACCACGGATAAAACCAGAAGCATCGAACTACATCGCATCTAAACCTGTATCGAACCTTGGTTAGACCACACTCGGAGTACTGCGTACAGTTCTGGTCGCCATATTATAAAAAGGATATAGAGGCACTGGAGAGGGTGCAGAGAGGATTTACAAGGATGATACCAGAACTGCGAGGGTTTTCCTATCGGGAAAGGATGAACAGGCTGGGTCTCTTTTCTCTTGAAAAGAGAAGGCTGAGGGGTGACCTAATAGAGGTCTTTAAAATGATGAAAGGTTTTGATAGAGTGGATACAGAGAGAATGTTTCCACTTGTGGGGAAGAGCATAACTAGAGGTCATCAATATAAGATAGTCACCAAGAAATCCAATAGGGAATTCAGGAGAAACTTCTTTACCCAGAGAGTGGTGAGAATGTGGAACTCGCTACCACAGGGAGTGGTTGAAGCGAATTGCATAGATGCATTTACGGGGAGGCTGGACAAGCATGTGAGGGAGAAGGGAATAGAGGGTTATGCTGATAGATTTAGATGAGGAAAGATGGGGGGAGGCTCGAGTGGGGCATAAACGCTGGCATGGACTGGTTGGGCCGAATGGCCTGTTTCTGTGCCGTATATCCTGTGTAATCCTATGCACATCAAAATAGGATTTAATTGTATTTCATATTTCAGTTTCTGTGGTATCAGTTGCACTCAAACGCAATCCAAGCGCCAAATCCCAAA
Organism: Somniosus microcephalus; assembly: GCF_052327205.1. Classification (NCBI taxonomy): domain Eukaryota; kingdom Metazoa; phylum Chordata; class Chondrichthyes; order Squaliformes; family Somniosidae; genus Somniosus; species Somniosus microcephalus. Next base: position 384,859,562 of record NC_140988.1, on the reverse strand, counting down.
CCTCTTCCCATTCACTCCCACTCCACAGGATCCCAATGGATCAAAGCCCTTCCCATATACTCTGGGTGCTGACAGCCCTGTTATCTGGCCCGTGTCTGTACCGAGAGAGCCTGGATCATTGGTGGTTTGTACACCTCCAGTCACAGCAAGCGTTCCCCGTGAGAAGCATCTTCTATTCCACATGGGGTAGTACTCACTCCCCAAGTAACTGACTGCGCACACTGTGCAGTGGTTATGTTCCTGGACTAGTAACCGAGGGGCCTGCACTAATAATCTGGAAGTAAGAAACTGGTGTCAGTAAAAGTGACCATGAGGCTGTCGGCTTGTCGTAAAAACCCAACTGGTTCACTGATGTCCTTTAGGGAAGGAAACCTGCCGTCCTTACCCGGTCTGGCCTATATGTGACTCCAGTCCACACCAACATGGTTGACTCTTAACTGCCCTCTGAAGTCCTGCTCACTGATGCCCAGTTTGGGTTCCGCTAAGACCACTCGACAAAGGAGCTGAATTCCAGAGGTGAGGTGAGAGTGACTGCCCTTGACATCAAGGCAGCATTTGACCGAGTGTGGCATCAAGGAGCCCTAGTAAAACTGAAGTCAGTGGGAATCGGGGGGAAAACTCTCCACTGGCTGGAGTCATACCTAGCAAAAGGAAGATGGTTGTGGTGGTTGGTGGTCAATCATCACAGCCCCAGGACATCGCTGCAGAAGTTCCTCAGGGCAGTGTCCTAGGCCCAACCATCTTCAGCTGCTTCATCAATGACCTTCCCTTCAACATAAGGTCAGAAATGGGGATGTTCGCTGATGACTGCACAGTGTTCAGTGCCATTCACAATTCCTCAGATAATGAAGCAATCCATGCCCGCATGCAACAAGACCTGAACAACGTTCAGGCTTGGGCTGATAAGTGGCAGGTAACATTCGCGCCACACAAGTGCCAGGCAATGACTATCTCCAACAAGCGAGAGTCTATCCACCGCCCCTTGACATTCAATGGCATTACCATCGCCAAAACCTCCTCCATCAATATCCTGGGGGGTCACCATTGACCAGAAACTTAACTGGACCAGTCACATAAATACTGTGGCAACAAGAGCAGATCAGAGGCTGGGTATTCTGCGGCGAGTGTCTCACCTCCTGACTCCCCAAAGCCTTTCCACCATCTACAAGGCACAAGTAAGGAGTGTGATGGAATACTCTCCACTTGCCTGGATGAGTGCAGCTCCAACAACACTCAAGAAGCTCGACACCATCCAGGACAAAGCAGCCCGCTTGATTGGCACCCCATCCACCACCTTAAACATTCACTCCCTCCACCACCGGCGCACCGTGGCTGCAGTGTGTACTATCTACAAGATGCACTGCAGCAACTCGCCAAGGCTTCTTCGGCAGCACCTCCCAAACCCACGACCTCTTCCACCTAGAAGGACAAGGGCAGCAGGCGCATGGGAACACCACCACCTCCAAGTTCCCCTCCAAGTCATACACCATCCTGACTTAGAAATATATCGGCGTTCCTTCATCGTCGCTGGGTCAAAATCCTGGAACTCCCTCCCTAACAGCACTGTGGGAGCACCTTCACCACACGGACTGCAGCGGTTCAAGGCGGCGGGTCACCACCACCTTCTTGAGGGCAATAAGGGATGGGCAATAAATGCTGGCCTTGCCAGCGACGCCCACATCCCAAGGATGAATTTAAAGAGTAATGGTTTGATGTGTTTTGTGGGCGCTCAGCGTGTTTAACAGTTCCAATCGATGCCAGAACCAGTTTCTTCCTTTGCATTTTTCAGACTATTCCATTTTATTCAAGAAGAGAATCCCAAAGAGGGAAATGTTCGACCGGTCGAAGCGGTGAGTGTTACTCCGGGTTAGTCTGTTGATGAGGTGTTATTGTGATGCAGTGATAAGATTACACAACTAAAATAACAGAAAATACTGATTCTGACTGCAAGGGACCTATGCTTGACTTCACCAATCTTTTTCTCTTCACACATATCTATAAAAGCTTTTACAGTCAGTTTTTATGTTCCCTGCAAACTTACTCTCATTCTATTTTCCCCTTCTTAATTAATCCCGTTGAATCCTAAACTGCTCCCAATCCTCAGGTTTACTGCTTTTTCTGGCCAATTTATATGTCCTCTCCTTGGATCTTATGCTATCCCTAATTTCCCTTGTTAGCCACGGTTGAGTCACCTTTTTTGTTTTATTTTTATGCCAAACTGTGATGAACAAATTCTATAGTTCATCCATGCGGTCTTTGAATGTTTGCCATTGCCTATCCACTGTGACATTCCCCAATCAATCCTACCCAACTCACGCCTCAGACCATCGTAGTTTCTTTTATTTAAATTCAGGACCCTAGTCTCTGAGTCAACTACTTCATTCTACATCTTAATGAAGAATTCTATCATATTATGATCGCTCCGACCCAAGGGGCCTCGTACAACAAGATTGCTAATTAATCCTTTCTTATTACATAATACCCAGTCTAAGATGGCCTGATCTCTGGTTGGTTCCTCGACATATTGGTCCAGGAAACCATCCCGTAAACACTCCAGGAATTCCTCCTCCACAGTATTGTTACCAATTTGGTTAGCCCAATCTATATGTAGATTAAAGTCACCCATGATAACTGCTGTGCCCTTATTGCACGCTTCTCTAATTTCCCTTTTAATGCCATCCCCAACCTCTGCATTACTGTTTGGAGGTCTATATACCACTCCCACTAACGTTTTCTGCCCCTTGGTATTTCTCAGTTCTACCTATACAGATTCCACATCATCAGAGCTAATATCCTTCCTTACAATTGTGTTAATCCCTTCTTTAACCAGCAGTACTACCCCACCTCCCTTTCCTTTTTGCCTATCTTTCCTGAATATTGAATACCCCTGGATGTTGAGATCCCAGCCTTGGCCACCCTGGAACCATGTTTCCGTAATCCCAATCAAATCATATTTGTTTACCTCTATTTGCGCAGCTAATTCATCCACCTTATTACGAATGCTCCTCGCATTAAGACACAAGGCCTTCAGGCTTGTTTTTTTAACGCTCTTAGACCTATTAGAATTATTATTTACTGTGGTCATGTTTGATTTAAACCGTTGATTTCTCTGACTGCCACTTTTGTTTTTCTCCTTCCTATCTTTTGCTTTTATCCTTGTTTCCCTTTCCTCTGTCCCCCTGCTCAGGTTCCCAACCCCCTGCCATTTTAGTTTAAACCCTCCCCCAGAGCACCAGCAAACAGTATGTTCTAAGTCCCATTGGTGCAACACTTTCAGGAACAGGCCACACAAAGGGTGGTACTTCTAGACACCCAGTATTCTCCCCTCTTTCCCTGAAGGCACTGATCCCAGAGCTAACCAGAAGCCCAGAGGTTGTGTGTTGAAATCCCACCTCGACTAGTTGTGTTATTTAATTCAGTAAATCTGGTCACCTGTGAACTGGCACCAGAACAAGGACCTTTGAACGCTGTGGGACTGTTGTAAAAACCCAACTGGTCACTAACGTTCTTCAGGGAAGGGAACCTGCCATTCTTACCTGCTCCGGTCTACACGTGCCTCCTGTCCCACACTATGGTTAACATAGAAACATAGAAGATAGGAGCAGGAGTAGGCCATTCGGCCCCTCGAGCCTGCTCCACCATTCAATGCGATCATGGCTGATCATCCAAATTCAGTACCCGGTTCCTGCTTTCTCCCCATACCCCTTGATCCCTTTAGCCTTAAGAAATATATCCAACTCCTTCTTGAATATATTTAATGAACTGGCCTCCACCACCTTCTGTGGTACAGAGTTCCACAGGTTCACCACTCTCTGGGTGAAGAAATTCCTCCTCATTTCTGTCCTAAATGGCCTACCCTTTATCCTTAGACTGTGTCCCCTGGTTCTGGACTCCCCGACCATCGGGAACATCCTTCCTGCATCTAGTCTGTCCAGTCCTGTCAGAATTTTATGTTTCAATAAGATCCCCTCTCATTCTTCTAAACTCCAGCGAGTACAAGTCCAATCGACCCAATCTCTCCTCATACGTCATTCCTGCCATCCCAGGTATCAGCCTGGTGAATCTTCGCTGAACTCCTTCCATGGCAAGAACATCCTTCCTCAGATAAGGTGACCAAAACTGCACACAATACTCAAGGTGTGGTCTCACCAAGGCCCTGTACAACTGCAGCAAGATATCCTTGTTCCTGTACTCAAACCCTCTGGCTACGAAGGCCAACATACCATTTGCCTTCTTAACCGCCTGCTGCACCTGCATGCTTACTGGTGCACAAGGACACCCAGGTCTCGTTGCACTTCCCCTTCGCCCAATCTATTGCCATTCAGATAATGGTTGACTCTCAGTACCCCCTGAAGTAGCCTTGCAAGCAACCCAGTTTCAAAAACAGCCCCCATCGAGGAGACATCCCCATTGAGGATGTGACAAGGGGCCAAATGAATGCAGGTTCCCTCTTCCATTAGAACACATGGAATTAATGATGTATGAGCCGGGGAGGGGGGGGGGAGAGAGTGTGAATGAGCTGTGTGTCGGCTCCACTCTTCACCCCACCATGGTGCAGGCGGTGTTGGTCACTCTGGTGAACAAGAGACGGGGGGACATGTGGTCAGACCACCATGACGTCCTTTATTTGTCCTGTTGCAGAATGTACGAGCAGCTTCCCGAGGTCACCAGGAGACGAGAGGTGGAAAGACGCAAAGCAGAGTATCAGGCCTACAGAATGAAGGCTCAGCTCTACAAACAGGTGAGCCTCCGTCATCAGCCCCTCAATCACAGGACAGAGCCCGGCAACACCATACACCACAGCCCCGACCCTTTCAATATTCAAGAACTGGGAACGATCTCCGTGAAAGTCACTGTTCAGGAGTGAGAGAGTGGGAGGGCGCGCGCGTGCGGGAGGGAGGGAGGGCGCGAGAGAGAGCGAGCGCGGGAGGGTAAATGAATGTACGTGTTTATATGTATGGACATGATTGAGTGTATGTGTGTAGGACTGAGTGTGCCTCCTGTCTCTTTGAATGCCCAGCAGTTGTACGGACACAGTCCAGGGACGGATCAATGCAGCGTTCCCAGCTACGCCCACATTGAGGCCACGTCCAGCGTTTCCAGCTGGACACTCAGTCCTTGGGAAGCAGAACGGCAGCCTCGGAACATGCTCAGTGGGGAGTCCGGGGGCTTCCTGCTCTCCCCAGAATTCATCCTTTCCTCACGGCATCAACCTGGGGCACTTGGACTGATTATAACATCTCCACATCTGACCAAGGGACTGGGTGAGGGGACAGTTACACCCTCACTGTGCTCAGTCCAGGGAGTGGTATGGACCTGTGCCCACCAGTACTGTACCCCAGTGTTATACAGTGACAGACCAGTGCTGTACCCCAGTGTTATACAGTGACGGACCAGTGCCCACCAGTACTGTACCCCAGTGTTATACAGCGACGGACCAGTGCCCACCAGTACTGTACCCCAGTGTTATACAGCGACTGACCAGTGCCCACCAGTACTGTACCCAGTGTTATACAGCGACGGACCAGTGCCCACCAGTACTGCACCCCAGTGTTATACAGCGACGGACCAGTGCCCACCAGTACTGCACCCCAGTGTTATACAGTGACAGACCTGTACCCACCAGTATTGTACCCCAGAGTTATTTTCTTGTTGGGTGTTCTTGTGACTTTTCACGATTGAAAAGGACGTTGAAACCTGGCTCGGGGCTGGGATTTGCATCTTGTCGTCTAACGCTCCTCCTCTCTTTGCCCCTTTTGTTTCCTTGTTAGAAAATCACGAACCGTGTGCTGGCTAAGAAGGTTTCCTGGCAGTGAACGAGCAGAGTGACTGTTGCAGCTCGGGCCCAGAGCTCTCGTCCTTACTGTGGAACCTGCTATAATGTAAATAAAGATTTATTTAAATAAAGACCGTCTTTTGTCTCTATCCCACCCACAGTGATGGCAATACGTGAGATTCAAGGACAGCACTAAAGGCTTTTACAGATATATTAAGGGTGAGAGGCAGTGTTCCCTCTAATTTGTTTTTGTACTGAGCGGGCCACGAACTCCTTTGACCGTGACTTTTTCATCACATTTTACAACAGCAGCAACCACTTAAAAGCCTATATCCCATATTGCCACCCCACTGTCTCAAATCATGTCGCAATCAGACAAGGCTCTGTACAAGTTTAACATCACTTCTCTGCTTTTGATTTCTGTTCCTCTAGAAATGAACCCTGGTGCTTTCTTTACACTTTTGTGGCTTTTTTTAACCTGCGTTACCTTTAATGATTTGTGAATCTATACCCCTCGATCCCTTTGCACCTCAGCCCCATTTAGAGTCTTTTCCAGGGAGTATGCGGCCTCCTTATTCCTCCTCCACAATGCATCACCTCACTTATCTAGATTGAAACTCACACGCCCATTCTGCAACTTTGTTTACGGTAAAATTAACATCACTTTCCCGTATTTTTTTCCGGCTTTAAACAATTTTCTGGATTTTAAAGCGGAAATCTTACATTTTTGCTGCTGACAAAGGCAGCCTGTGTTGCCTCCCCAGGCAGTTTGAATTCTTCAGACAGATGTGCTAATTGGGTCGGCCTGTAGAAAGTGAGGCGCCTGAATATCTCTAAAGAATATAAACCTGATGCCAGAATTCTGATGTTCACAAGGAAGCTCCAATTTTCCCCACTTTTTATGTTATTGCAGTTTTTTTTATTAACTTTCATCAGCAACAAGATAAAAACCATTAATCTCACCCCTGGTGCAATATTGGATTTATTAAAAAGTAGCAAATAAAAGTAAGTTAAACGTGTGTCGATCACTCCTCTTCCTTCTGCTAATGATTGAAAGCCTGACCTTACAAACCCATCTGCAGCAGGATCATTTTATTTTAAAAAGCAGATTCACGTACAGCTCAATTTGCACAAACTCATTTCTCATTTCCTCTCCTAAAACCAGTTACTGCCATCTGACCGCAACAAAGTCCCTTCTTACTCACCTGTTGCAGGTAAAACTCGATGACACTCTCTCACCTGTAACAGGTTTAATATGAGGTACAAGTGGTTATCTACTGATCTCTCCCACCGATTTTTAAAGCTTCGTCCGGCCCCATAGCGGGGGCTGGCTGCGCTAAGCTTGCCCCGCTCAGGAATGGCCCCGCGAGTTTGTGTCTCACAGGCCCCTGGAACCGTTGCACCAAAGGAGGAGGAGACGCTGCCCTCATCACCATGACAGCCGGCTTAGTGCGGCTCCTGTGCCTGGAGATTCCAAGACAGCGACACAACCAACCCCTCGCCCACTCCCTCATCATGTGGCCACTGCCCCAACTCTTGTTACTTTCCAATTGGGATCTGCTCTAATAACCACAGAAAACGCTGGAAAAACTCAGCAGGCCAGGCAACATCCGTGGAGAGAGAAACAGAGTTAACTTTTCAGGTCGTAACCCTTCTTCAGAACTGAGAAAAAAGCAGGAAATGAAACAGATGAAAAAGCAAGTTTGGGGAGGGGATGAAAGAACAAAAGGGAAGGTCAGTGAGAGGTGAAGAGACATTAAGAGATATTCAAGGCGAGGCGAGATAAGGGGGAAGCCATTTAGGACAAATGAGGAATTTCTTCACCCAGAGAGTGGTGAACCTGTGGAATTCTCTGCCACAGAGGGCGGTGGAGGCCAGTTCATTAAATGTATTCAAGAAAGAGTTAGATATATTTCTTGAGGCTAAAGGGATCAAGGGATATGGGGAGAAGGCAGGGACAGGGTACTGAATTTGGATGATCAGCCATGATCTCATTGAATGGCGGAGCAGGCTCGAGGGGCCGAATGGCCTACTCCTGCTCCTATCTTCTATGTTTCTATGTAATAGGACAGTTAAAGAAACAAAGGATGGCTCTAGATGAAGTGAAATACGCCGGCAGAATGAAAGACAGCTGCCATGTGGGAGAAAAAAAGGAAAAGGCACAAACCAAAAGTGGATAAAAAATATAATCGGGGCCGAGGTTATGATCTGAAATGGTTGAACTCGACATCAAGTGCATCGGCGGGTGTTTCAGCGGCAGCAGCGGGGCTATAAAAGTCCCAGAGACCCAGGTAAGGCCTCACAGCGTCGGCGGGAACTCAGCGGCAGCAGCGGGGCTATAAAAGTCCCAGAGACCCAGGTAAGGCCTCACAGCGTCGGCGGGAACTCAGCGGCAGCAGCGGGGCTATAAAAGTCCCAGAGCCCAGGTAAGGCCTCAGTGCGTCGGCGGGAACTCAGCGGCAGCAGCGGGGCTATAAAAGTCCCAGAGCCCAGGTAAGGCCTCAGAGCATCGGCGGGTGTTTCAGTGGCAGCAGCGGGGCTATAAAAGTCCCAGAGCCCAGGTAAGGCCTCACAGCGTCGGCGGGTGTTTCAGCGGCAGCAGCGGGGCTATAAAAGTCCCAGAGACCAGGTAAGGCCTCACAGCGTCGGCGGGTGTTTCAGCGGCAGCAGCGGGGCTATAAAAGTCCCAGAGACCAGGTAAGGCCTCACAGCGTCGGCGGGTGTTTCAGCGGCAGCAGCGGGGCTATAAAAGTCCCAGAGCCCAGGTAAGGCCTCAGTGCGTCGGCGGGAATTCAGCGGGGCTATAAAAGTCCCAGAGCCCAGGTAAGGCCTCAGTGCGTCGGCGGGAATTCAGCGGGGCTATAAAAGTCCCAGAGCCCAGGTAAGGGTCTCCAGTCTCCGAACTCGGAGGGAAGGAGAGAGGTAAAAAGTAATCAAAGTGTGACGTCACCAGAAAGCGGGTAAGTGATTGGTTGGTGAGTATTTCTCCCTTTTTAAGCTTAAATCTCTTTGGTTTATAGTTTCTAAGGTGTGATATTATGGGGGATTTTAACTATCATATTAATTGGACAAATCAAATTGGGCAGGACTGCCTTGAGGATGAGTTCATTGAGTGTATTAGGGATGGGTTTCTTGAGCAGTATGTAACTGAACCGACCAGGGGGCAAGCAACCTTAGATTTGGTCCTGTGTAACGAGACAGGATTAATTAAAAATGTCCTAGTAAAGGATCCCCTTGGAATGAGTGACCATAACATGGTTTGAATTCCATATTCAATTAGAGGGTGAGAAGGTTGGATCTCAAACAAGCGTGCTAAGCTTGAATAAAGGAGACTATGAAGGTATGAGAGCGGAATTGAGTAGAGTGGATTGGGAAAATAGATTAAAGGGTAAGACGATACATGATCAGTGGTGTACATTTAAGGAGTTATTTTACAACTTCCAAAAAATATATATTCCACTGAAGAAAAGGGTGTAAAAGAAAAGACAGCCATCCGTGGCTAAGTAAAGAAATTAAGGATAGTATTCGACTAAAAACAAGGGCATATAAGGTAGCCAAATCTAGTGGGAGGATAGAGGATTGGGAAAACTTTAAAAGACAGCAAAAAATAACAAAAAGATTGATTAAGAAAGGGAAGATAGATTATGAAAGTAAATTAGCAAAAAATATAAAAACAGATAGTAAGAGTTTTTATAGTTATATAAAAAGAAAAAGGGTGGCTAAAGTAAATGTTGGTCCCTTAGAGGATGAGACCAGGAAATTAATGGTGGGAAATATGGAGATGGCAAAAACACTGAATATTTTGTATCAGTCTTTAGAGGACACTAAGAATATCCCAACACTGGACAAATAGGGGGGGAGGAGCTAAACACGATCAAAATCACTAAGGAAGTGGTACTCGGTAAAATAATGGGACACAAGGCGGATAAATCACCTGGACCGGATGGCTTACATCCTAGAGTCTTGAGGGAAGTGGCGGTAGGGATTGTGGATGCATTGGTAATAATTTTCCAAAACTCCCTGGACTCGGCAAAGGTCCCAGCAGACTGGAAAACTGCTAATGTAACACCCTTATTTAAAAAGGGCAGAAGGCTGGAAACTATAGACCGGTTAGCCTAACATCTGTGGTAGGTAAAATTTTGGAGTCCATTATTAAGGAGACAGTAACAGGACATTTGGATAATCATAATTTAATAGGACAAAGTCAGCATGGTTTTATGAAGGGGAAGTCATGTTTGACAAATTTGCTGGAGTTCTTTGAGGAAGTAACATATAGGGGAACCAGTGGACGTAGTGTATTTAGACTTCCAAAAGGCATTTGACAGGGTGCCACACAAAGGATTATTGCTTAAGATAAAAAATCACGGGATTGGGGGTAATATTCTGGCATGGATAGAGGATTGGCTATCTAACAGAAGGCAGAGAGTTGGGATAAATGGTTCATTCTCAGACTGGCAATCAATAACTAGTGGTGTTCCACAGGGGTCAGTGCTGGGTCCCCAACTCTTTACAATCTATATTAACGATTTGGAGGAGGGGACCGAGTGCAACATATCAAAGTTTGCAGATGATACTAAGATGGGAGGGAAAGTAGTGAGTGAGGAGGACATAAAAAACCTGCATGGGGACATAGACAGGCTAAGTAAGTGGGCAGAGATTTGGCAGATGGAATACAATACTGGAAAGTGTGAGGTTATGCACTTTGGCAGGAAAAATCGTAGAGCAAGTTATTATCTTAATGGCAAGAAACTGGAAAGTACTGAAGTACAAAGGGATCTGGGGGTCCTGGTGCACGAAACTCAAAAGGTTAGTATGCAGGTGCAGCAAGTGATTAAGAAGGCCAATGGAATGTTGGCTTTCATTGCTAGGGGGATAGAATATAAAAATAGGGAGGTATTGCTTCAGTTGTACAAGGTATTGGTGAGACCGCACCTGGAATACTGCGTACAGTTTTGGTGTCCATACTTAAGAAAGGACATACTTGCTCTCGAGTCAGTACAAAGAAGGTTCACTCGGTTAATCCCGGGGATGAGGGGATGGACATATGAGGAGAGGTTGAGTAGATTGGGACTCTACTCATTGGAGTTCAGAAGAATGAGAGGCGATCTTATTGAAACATATAAGATTGTGAAGGGGTTGGATCGGGTGGATGCGGGGAAGATGTTCCCGATGATGGGTGAAACTAGAACTAGGGGGCATAGTCTTAGAATAAGGGGCTGCTCTTTGAAAACTGAGATGAGGAGGAACTACTTCACTCAGAGGGTGGTGGGTCCATGGAATATGCTGCCCCAAAAAGCTGTAGAAGCTACATCATTACATAAATTTAAAACAGAAATAGACAGTTTCCTAGAAGTAAAGGGAATTAAGGGTTACGGGGAGTGGGCAGGAATTTGGACATTAGTCTAGGTTCGGATCGGTCATGGCCCTATGGGGAGCGGAGCGGGCCCAGGGGCCGTGTAGCCTGATCCTGCTCCTATTTCGTGTGTCTAATTCTGTTAGATTCAGGAGATGGTTTTGTGATAGTGGATTGGCGGTTAGGATCAGATCAGCCATGATCTTATTGAATGGCGGAGCAGGCTTGAGGGGCCGATTGGCCTACTCCTGCTCCTATTTCTTAAGTCTGGAAGACTGTAGAGTGCCTAATCGGAAGATGAGGTGCTGTTCCTCGAGCTTACGCTGAGCTTCTGTGGAACAATGCAAGAGGCCGCGGACGGTGAGGTCTGAGTGGGAATGGAGCGGTGAATTAAAGTGACAGGCGACCGGAAGCTCGGGGACATCCTTACGGACTGAACGGAGGTGTTCCGCAAAGCGGTCACCCAATCTGCGTTTGGTCTCCCCAATGTAGAGGAGACCACATCGTGAGCAGCGAATACAGTATACTAGATTGCGAGAAGTACAAGTAAATCGCTGTTTCACCTGGAAGGGGTGTTTGGGACCCTGGACAGTGGGAAGGGGGGAGGTATAGGGGCGAGTTCAACAAATCAAGGGGTGGAACTTACTAGATGTAATATAAGGTTTTTAAAAAATGGTAATTGAGAAAATAGACTAAAGATAGATAAATCTCCACCTCCTGATGGTTTCCATCACAGGGTATTAAAAATAGATAGAGGTTGGCAATGCTCAAAGTAGAAAGGTCACCTGGTCCGGATGGGATGCATCTGAGGGCAGTAAGGGTGGAGGCTCTGGCCACAGCCTTCCAATCCTCCTTGGATATGGGGTGGTGCCAGAGGATTGCAAATGTTACACCCTTGTTCAAAAAAGGGAGAGGGATAAACCCGGCAACTACAGGCCAGTCAGCCTAACGTTGGTGGTGGGGAAACTTTTAGAGACAATAATCCTCGACAAAATTAGCATTTGGAAAAATATGGGCAAGTAAATGAAAGCCAGCATGGATTTGTTAAAGGCAAATCGTGTTTGACTGACTTGATCGAGTTTTTTGATAAGGTAACGGAGAGAGTTGATGAAGGTAGTGCGGTTGACGTTGTGTATATGGACTTCCAAAAGGCATTATACAAAGTACCACATAACAGACTTGTTAGCAAAATTAAAGCCCATGGGATTAAAGCAACAGTGGCAGCGTGGATACAAAATTGGCTATGGGACAGAAAGCAGAGAGTAGTGGTGAACGGTTGTTTTTCAGATTGGAGGAAGGCATGCTGTGGTGTTCCTCAGTGGTCCAAGTAGGTACCAACAATGTAGAACTAGGAATGAGGTTCTGGTGAGGGAGTTTAAGGAGCTAGGATACAAATTAAAAAGCAGGACCTCAAAGATAATAATCTCCTGGATTGTTACCTGATTGGCACAGGGACAAACAGAGGTTTAAATGCGTGGCTCAAAAAGTGGCGTGGGAGGAAGGGAATTCAATTCACGGGGCACTGGTACCAGTACTGGGGTAAAAGGGAGCTGTTCCGTTGGGACCAGTATCCTGGTGAACCGAATAACTGGGACAGGACTTTAAACTAATGAAGGTGGGGTGGGAGGACTCAGGAAAGAGTAAATTTAAAAGCAGCGAGAGAAATGTCAAGGCTCTAGAGCAGAGTAGAGTTTTGGGTAAAAATAAGCAGAGTGGGTCAGGAAGGGACAGAGAGCGTAACAAAGGTAATAAGGGCATCAGTGACTAAGGTGACATCAGGGAAAATAGAAAAAGTCAAAGTTAAAGGCACTATATCTGAATTCACGAAGAATTCGCAACAAAATGGATGAATTAATAGCACAGATAGAAATTAATAGGTTTGATCTAATAGCCAATACGGAGATGTGGTTGGGAACTACTTAACTTTAAGAGATAGGCAAAATGGAAAAGGAGGAGGGGTCGCCCTGATAATAAACGATGGGATAAAGACAGTGGAGAGAAAGGATTTTAGCTCCGAAAATCAAGAAGTAGAATCAGTTTGGGTGGAGCTAAGAAACAGCAAGGGGCAGAAAATATTGGTGGGAGCTGTTTATAGGCCCCCAAATAGTAGGTGTAATGTAGGGCAGAGTGTAAATCAGGAACTTAGAGGTGCATGTAACAAGGGCAATACAGTGATCATGGGGGACCTTAATCTACATATAGACTGGGCAAACCAAATTTGCAGTAATAGTGTGGAGGACAAATTCATGGAATGTATACAAGATAGTTTTCTAGATCAGTATGTTGAGGAACCAACTAGGGAACAGGCTATTTTAGATCTAGTATTGTGCAATGAGAAAGGGTTAATTAATAACCTTGCAGTAAAGGGGCCTTTAGGGAAGAGTGACTGCAATGTATATACCTTTAAGGGGGGGAACTATCTTTTACAGCTCATGTATACTGCAGTACCGGCAGTGACCACACCTGTATATAGCACTGAGTAGTAATCTGTACAGATCAGTTCCCGTGTGAGCCACGTTGAGTAAACACCTATTATACCGTTCTCCTGCAGTCTGTGTTTTATTATACACAGACACAACAGTGGCGACAAGGCAAGTTCGAACCTACCTGCAACTCTGCATCACCTCCCGGGGATTCGTTCCTGGAGATCAGTGGACTGGAGGTCAAGGCCAGAGACTCGGGCGTCGACCACGGGCAACCGCCCAGTCATCCAGCAGAGACTCGAGAATTGCGGGGGAGGCTGTCGAGAGCCAGGCTTGGCTTTCCAGTCGAGGTGGTCCAGCGAAACGGGCTGGCAACAGGTAGTGCGCAGACCCTTCCCGGACAGCGGCGGGTTAGAGCCCGACCGAGCGGCACAGCAAAGGGCCGAGCAGCGTCGAAGGGGGAGAGAGAGGGCAGGGCGCAGCCGGTGTTCAGGGGCCGAGCAGCGTTGAAGAGAGGGAGAGACAGACGCGCAGAAACCCGCGAGGCGCCGCCATTGCCACGAGGACCGCCGAGAGCGGCGTTGGCAGCAGCGCAGGAGAAGCGCGCGAAACCTACAGGGCGCTGCCATTGCCATGAGAACCGCTGGGAGCGGCGTTGGCAGCAGCGGGGGAGGAAGGAAAGCACGGGAGATGCCATTTTAAACCACACCCAAAATGGCGAAGAGTGGCAGTATCACTGCGTTTGACAATGAAGTCGAAGATTGGACTACATATGTCGAACGAATAGAGGTATACTGCAAGGCAAATGAGGTGTCAGATGACAAGAAAGCGTCGGTATTGTTAAATTTAATGGGTGCAAAGACGTATGGTTTATTACGAAATCTAGTAACCCCAACGAAGCCAATGGAAAAGAGTTTTGAAGACATAGTAACGATACTGCAGGAACATTTAAACCCCACACCGCTGCTGATAGCAGAAAGATTCAAGTTTCACAAACGGAACCAGCATAAGGATGAAAGCAATGCTGATTATTTAACAGAACTGCGCAAACTATCGAAACACTACCAGTTTGGAGCGGGACTGGCAGATACCTTAAGGGACAAGTTTGTGTGTAGGCTTCAAAGTGAAGGAACCCAGAAACGGCTTTTATCTGAAAAGGACCTTACGCTGGAAAAGGCTTTCAGCATTGCGGTATCATATGAAGCAGCAGCACGGGGCGCTGCAGAGATACAACAGAGACCGCAAGAATATGGCACAAACGAAATGTCATATAGAACAGAGAAGTGCTATCGCTGCGGCAGAACAACACACGACCAGAATGATTGCTGGTTCAAAGACAAAGTGTGCAGACAGTGTGGAGAAGTAGGACACATAGCACGAGTCTGCAGGTCGGGAAAGAAAACCAGCAATAAGAAACCTACCAAAGAAAAGTACAAGAAGGTACATAAGATGACGGAGAATAGTTCAGACGAACAAAAGAGTGATAACGACTCTGAAAGCAGGGAACTGAGTTGTCTGAAACTACATAATGTGATCACAACGGAGGATCACCGAACCATTTGTGTCACTCTCAAGATAGCAGGAGTCCAGGTAAAGATGGAATTGGACACAGGATCAGCCCTAACAGTCCAAAACCGACGGGACTACGAGCGACTATTCTCACACATACCCTTGAGAGACACAAAAATTATTTTGAAGACGTACACGGGACAAAAAGTCTACCCCAAAGGAAAAATAAGGGTGACCATTATATATAACGGTGTGGGAGACTACAGTCTCCCGCGTAAAGAAATAGGCAACACAGCGAGCTACAAGAAATAGGTCTTTACTCCAACTCTCACAATACAGTACTGAATTCGTACAGCCCGCGAACCTGTGATGACTCACGGATTGGTCACCTGCTGGAACCTGATTGGTTTTCCTTCTCTCAGCAGCAGGCAAGTCTGAACATGCCTTATTCCTCTCAGCTTGCAACTGTCTTGCGGGGGGAGGGGAATACAGCAGTTAAAAGGGGATTATACAGGTTTATCTACATACACACACAGTGTTTCCCCAATGTGGCAATGCCACATACGCCCCCCCAGAATCCTCGTTAACTGTAAAAGTCAGTCTCTGCGGAGGTTTGACCAAGCGGCTGTAGTAGCCATCTGGCGTGTGAGGAGGGCTGTCTGGGAGGTCAGCTGGTCTGGCGGATGGTCTGCCGGTGGGCTGGCTGGACGGGCTGCCGGCAAGTAAGGTTCTGGCGTGTCTTGGTCCTCTTGTGGGGCCGCCGCCAACGCGGGAGGTCTGCCCCGCCGTGGGGGGAGAGCCGGACGAAACGGGAAGCTGAGGTCCAGGTGCGCCGGTTTGAGGCGGTCTACTGAAATAAGGTCCGGCTTCCCGCCGACGTCGATAAGAAAAGCTTTGTCCCCCGTCTCCAATACTGAGAAGGGGCCGGTGTATGGTGCCTGCAGCGGGCCTCTGTGCGCGTCCCGGCGCACGAAGACGAACTCCGCATGTCGTAAGTCTCGCACTTAGGACGGCTGCGGGCCGTGTTGCGAAGTGGGCACTGGACGGAATTGCTGGGCCGCGTCCTGGTGCAGGGAAAGCTGTCTGGCGGCCGACCACGGCTCCGTTGTCAAGGGGAGGAAGTCGCCTGGTACTCTGAGCGGTTGGCCGTAGACCATCTCGGCCGCGGAGGTGCGGAGGTCCACTTTGGGCACGGTGCGCAATCCCAGGAGGACCCAGGGTAGTTTGTCGATCCAGCTGGTGTCGGCCAGGCTGGCGCGGAGGGAGGCTTTCAAGGAACGATGAAAGCGCTCGCAGAGCCCGTTGGCCTGCGGGTGGTAGGCTGTTGTCCTGTGCAACTTGGTGCCGAGGCCAGCGGTGATGGCATTCCACAAGTGGGAGGTGAACTGGGGGCCTCTGTCCGAGGATATGTCGGTCGGCACGCCGAACCGGGCCACCCATGTCGAGACGAATGCTCGCGCGACGTTGGTCGTGGTGGTGGAGGCGAGGGGAACCGCCTCGGGCCATCTGGTGGTGCGGTCGACGATCATGAGCAGGTGTGTGAAACCGTGCGACGGCGGCAAGGGGCCTACCAGATCGACGTGGACGTGGTCAAAACGCCTCTCGGGCACCGGGAAACACTCCAATGGCGCCTTGGTGTGCTGCTGGACCTTAGCGCGCTGACACGCCACGCATGTGTTGGTCCAGTCTCTCACATCCTTGTGGAGTCCAGGCCAGACGAACTTGGCGGACATGAGTTTCGAGACGCACGCATCCCTGGATGTGAGAGGCCGTGGATGATGTTGAAAACTCGCTTGCGCCAGGCGGATGGGATGACCGGCCTAGGCGAGGGGACTGAGACGTCGCACAGGAGCGTTGTGCCGGCTGCGTGGAAGTGGATGTCGGCCAGAGTGAGGCTGGTGGTTGACGTTCTGAGGGCTTGGATCTCCGCGTCGGCGGCCTGGTCTCTCGCCATGCTGGCGTAGTCGACGCCCAGGTGCACTGCGTGGAGCAAGGGTCTTGAGAGGCAGTCGGCCACCAAATTGTCCTTGCCGGCGATGTGGCGGATGTCCGTGGTGAACTCCGAGATGAAGTTGAGTTGGCGGTGTTGGCGCGCGGACCAGGGTTCGGTTACTTTGGCCATGGCGAAAGTGAGCGGCTTGTGGTCCACGAATGCGGTGAACGGCCGGCCTTCCAGGAGGAAACGGAAGTGCCGGATTGCCAGGAACAGGGCCAGGAGCTCTCTGTCGAACGTGCTGTAGGCCTGCTCGTTCTTGCGCAGCTGCCGGCTGAAAAATGCCAGTGGCTGCCACGCGCCTTCGACCCACTGTTGTTGGACAGCGCCGACGGCATAATCCGAGGCGTCAGTGGTGAGGGCGGTCTTGGCGCCCGGGATGGGGTGGGCCAGTAGTGTGGCGTTGGCCAAGGCGCTTTTGGTCTGGTGGAAGGCTGTCGCCATCTCGCTGGACCAGGTGAGTTGCTCTTTGCCCGTTTTGCCCTTGGTGGCTGTGGTAAACCACTGTTATCGTTATTACACATTGTTACCTCTTGCTACTCACTGTGTACCAATGCATGCCTCAGCTGGCTCCACCCATGGCTTCGCCTACATGACCTGGTATAAAGGTGGCTGCTCGGCAACCCACTTCCTTCTTGGAACCAATCATCCACGAGAGGCATGCTCTGTTCTTTAGTTAATAAAAACCTTTTCATTACCATCCTAATTCATCGCTTTTTATGGATTAATTGATAAGCGTATCAATTTTATTAACTAAATTAAAATGTCGGGACCTGAGCAGCAGCAACAGCAACAACAGCAGGCGTTGCTGCGAGCCCTCAGACCAGCATGCCTGGACCTCGACCCTCAAGCGGCGGGTTCAGCTACCAATTTCGAACACTGGCTGAGCTGTTTTGAATCCTTCCTAGAAGCCTCCGCCGTGATATCGGAGGAGAACAAATTAAAAGTTCTGACCGCCCAGGTGAGCCCTCGAGTATATACACTCATCCAGGACGCTACTACATACACGGCGGCTCTCGACCTGCTAAAAGGGCAATACACGCGCCCAGTGAATACGATTTACACCAGACACCTCCTGGGATCCCGCAGGCAGCAACCGGGGGAATCGATAGAGGCAATTTTACGGGCGTTACAGACACTCTGCAGGGACTGTGACTGTAAGGCGGTATCGGCTGCGGCGCACGCGGAGGGACTTATCTGTGATGCCTTTGTTAAGGGCCTCCAGTCCGACTACTCCCGGCAGAGACTGCTCGAAAGCAAGGAGCTCGACCTGAAGACGGCCGTAGCCCTCGCACTCTCATTAGATGCGGCCCACCGAAACCTCGAAGCATACTCACGTAACAGTGCCGCGCCATGGTCATCGCGACCTTGGGACATGGGACCGCCGCCCCCGGTACCAACTACTGCAGCGATGTCCCGTAACCAGGCCCAAAAATGCTATTTCTGTGGCCAGTTAAAACACCCTAGAGCGCGCTGCCCGGCGAAGACCACTACCTGCTCTGGCTGCGGGAAGAAAGGCCATTACGCCAACGCCTGCAGAGGGAAACCCGCGAACGCCAGCAGCGCCACGTGTGAACCGTGGGGGCAGCCATCTTATCCGCCATTTTGTGCACCTCCGGCCGCGTGGGGATCGGAATCATGGCCGCCGCCATTTTGTCCGCCGCACTCAACCGCCATTTTATCTCCTGACTCGACCACCGTCTCGTCTGACGACCACATCGGCTCACTCAGCCATACACTGGCCTCCGTTACGCTGGATCAAGCTCTCCCTCATCATCTGTCCAGGTCCATGATGGACATTACGGTAAACGGCCGCGCCACTACTTGCCTGTTTGACAGCAGGAGCACGGAGAGTTTTATTCACCCCGACACGGTGCGTAACCACTCCCTCACGGTCCTGCCAACGCGCCATCGGATTTCTATGGCGTCCAAGTCCCATTCAACGGACGTCGGCGGCTACTGTGTGGTGACCCTTTCGGTTAGGGGCACGGAATATAAAAATTTTAAACTTCTTGTCCTGCCCCATCTTTGCGCTGCCATTCTGCTAGGGTTGGATTTTCAGTGCCACCTTAAAAGTGTCACATTGGCATACGGTGGACCCCTCCCCCCACTCACAGTCTGCAACCAACAGCTTTTAAATCGCCCGCCGCGCACCATTTGCAGTCTTTCCACACTCAAAGTCTCCCCCCCTCCCTTGTTCACTAACCTCACCCGCGACTGTAAACCCATCGCTACCAAGAGCAGGCGGTACAGCGCCGGGGACAGAGCTTTTATTAGCTCTGAGGTGGAGCGGCTCCTGAAGGAGGGCATTATCGAAGGGAGCACCAGCCCCTGGCGAGCCCAGGTTGTAGTCGTTAAGACCGGCAATAAAAACCGCCTGGTCATTGACTACAGCCAAACCATAAACCGGTACACTCAGCTGGACGCGTACCCCCTTCCCCGCATATCTGATATGGTCAATCAGATTGCGCAATACAGGGTATTCTCCACCATTGACCTTAAGTCAGCATACCACCAACTCCCTATCCGCCCTGAGGACCGCCAGTATACTGCCTTCGAGGCAAACGGCCGCCTCTACCACTTCCTTAGGGTTCCCTTCGGCGTCACCAACGGGGTTTCGGTCTTCCAAAGGGAGATGGACCGGATGGTTGACCAGAACGCGCTGCAGGCCACCTTTCCCTATCTGGATAACGTCACCATCTGCGGCCACGACCAGCAGGACCATGACGTTAATCTAGAGAAATGCCTCCGTACGGCCCAGCGGCTGAATCTAACATACAATAAGGAGAAATGTATGTTTCGCACCACGCGCCTTGCCATTCTCGGCTGCGTAGTGGAGAACGGAGTCATCAGCCCCGACCCCGACAGAATGCGCCCCCTTATGGAGCTCCCCCTCCCCCACTGCCAAAAAGCACTGAAGAGATGCCTGGGGTTTTTCTCTTACTATGCTCAGTGGGTGCCCAACTATGCGGACAAAGCCAGACCCCTCATCAAGTCCACCTCCTTCCCCCTGACATCAGAGGCGTGTGCAGCCTTCACTCTTATTAAGAGTGATATTGCGAAGGCCACAATGCACGCAGTGGATGAGTCCATCCCTTCCCAAGTGGAGAGCAATGCATCCGACTTCGCCCTAGCTGCAACCCTTAACCAGGCGGGGAGACCCGTGGCCTTTTTCTCAAGGACCCTCCAGGGCCCCGAGATTCGACACTCCTCTGTCGAAAAGGAGGCCCAGGCTATTGTGGAAGCGGTGCGACACTGGAGGCATTACCTGGCCGGAAAACGATTTACCCTTCTCACTGACCAGCGTTCAGTTGCTTTTATGTTCAATAATAAGCAGAGGGGCAAAATCAAGAACGACAAGATCTTGAGGTGGAGAATTGAACTCTCCACCTACAATTACGATATCTTTAACCGGCCCGGGAAACTCAATGAGCCCCCAGATGCTCTATCACGAGGTACATGCGCCAACGCGCAAGTTGATAGACTGCAGACCCTCCACAATGACCTCTGCCAACCCGGGGTCACCAGATTCTGCCACTTCATTAAGGCCCGCAACCTGCCCTACTCCATCGAGGAGGTCAGGACTATGACCAGGAACTGCCAAATCTGTGCCGAATGCAAACCGCATTTTTATAGGCCAGACAGAGCACGCCTGATCAAGGCCACTCGCCCCTTCGAGCGCTTGAGCATCAACTTTAAGGGGCCTCTCCCTTCCTCTGACTGCAACGTGTACTTCCTCAACATAGTTGATGAGTACTCCCGTTTCCCTTTTGCCATCCCTTGCCCAGACATGACCAGTACCACGGTCATCAAATGTCTGAATGACCTCTTCGCCTTGTTCGGGTTCCCTAGCTATATACATAGCGACCGGGGCTCATCTTTCATGAGCGACGAACTTCGTCAGTACCTGCTCGCGAGAGGTATTGCTACGAGCAGGACCACCAGCTACAACCCCCGGGGGAACGGCCAGGTGGAAAGAGAGAACGCGACGGTTTGGAAGGCCGTCCTCTTAGCCTTAAAATCTAAGGGCCTTCCGACCTCTCGCTGGCAGGAGGTCCTCCCTGCGGCGCTCCACTCCATCCGGTCACTGCTTTGTACTGCCACCCCTCATGAGCAAATGTTCGTTTTCCCCAGGAAGTCCACATCGGGAACCTCGCTACCGACATGGCTGACTTCTCCTGGGCCCGTCCTACTGCGGAGGCACGTGAGGACCCATAAAATGGACCCCCTGGTCGAGAGGGTGAACCTCCTACACGCCAACCCCCAGTATGCCTACGTGGCATACCCAGACGGGCGAGAGGACACGGTCTCCATACAAGACCTCGCACCCTCGGGCGCCCCTGAATCACCACCGTTATTCTCCACCACTGCTCCCAACCCAACCCCTGTAGACGGCATGCCGGACCCCCAGGACCCTTCGTTGACCACTCAGACACCAGATTCGACGTTGGATACTGCACCACCGCCGCCGCTGCTACGACGATCAGGACGGCATACAAGGCCTCCTGATAGACTTACCTACACGAACATTTAGTACACTTCACCCCGCCGGACTCAATTTTAAACAAGGGGTGAATGTAGTAAACCACTGTTATCATTTTCATTGTTGTTCACTGTTGTTCACTACTGTTATCGTTATTGCACATTGTTACCTCTTGCTACTCACTATGTACCAATGCATGCCTCAGCTGGCTCCACCCATGGCTCCGCCTACATGACCTGGTATAAAGGTGGCTGCTCGGCAACCCACTTCCTTCTTGGAACCAGTCATCCACGAGAGGCATGCTCTGTTCTTTAGTTAATAAAAACCTTTTCATTACCATCTGAAATAAAGAGTAGATTTGCCTTTCTAAATCTAGGCTTTATTAACTTTAAAAATCCAGTAGCACATCTTCAACACCCAGTCCCAACCAAGGCTGTAGAGAACTGAATTTAAGATAGCCACCACAAATCACATGACATCAACTACCAATGAGTTTACAGCATATATCTCAAGGTAGAAAACAAACAACCAATTACAATACTTCTTACTAAACATAAAGAATAATCACCACATTCACCCCTCCTTTTAAAATATACTCCAACCTAAATAACCTTTACAATTTATAATTAATTATTTACAACTAAAACAATACAAATATAATATTTCAACAATTTTAAAACATTACTATCAATTTAAAAGTCCATTTTCAGTCAGTCGACCGGATATCTTATTCGTGTCGACCTTCTTAACCCTGGTGAAATTCCTTGCCCTCCCACACCAGGAGACACAGAAGTATCTTCTGCAGGAAGGCTATCCATATCCTGATTATCAACGGTTTCCGGATTGGAAATCCCATCAGGAGGTAAACTGGGATGGTCATGAACATCCATCGAAGGCTGACTAATAGAAGTATAATTATCTGCAATAGGATTGGAAATATTCATAGTATCTGTAACGACATCCACATTATCTGAATCATGACTATTGTTAATATCCTCAGAAGAGGGCTGGCCACCACAAGGAGCCAAGTCTTTAATTGAAACGGTACTTTCTTTCCCATCTTGGAATCGAATATGAGCATATTGGGAATTTGCCTCCAACAGCTCCACCTCCTCCACTAAAGGATCATATTTTGACAATCTAACATGGCGTCGAAGCAGCACAGGTCCCTGCATAGTAAGCCATGAAGGTACCGAATATCCCGTAGTAGATCTCCGCGGATAGCTAAAGAGCCTTTCATGAGGGGTCACATTAGTAGCCGTTGAAAGCAATGATCTAATGGAATGCAGGGCATCAGGCAGTACCATTTCCCACTATGTATTCTTAAGGTTCCGGGATGTCAAAGCCAACATAACTGCCTTCCAGATCACCCCATTGTATCATTCACGCTGTCCATTACCCTGGGGATTATACGGGGTAGTTCTACTAGTAGAGATTCCCCGACTCTGAAGGTATTCCTTCAACTGGGAAGACATAAAAGAACTTCCCTGATCCGAATGGATATACGCAGGCATCCCAAAAATGACAAAAAGTTGAGTCAGACATTTGATAACTGTAGCAGCTGATACATCTGCGCAAGGAAAAGCAAAAGGGAACCTTGAAAACTCATCCACAACAGTAAATATATATCGATTTTGAGTCGTTGAAGGAAGAGGCCCCTTAAAATCAACGCTCAAACGTTCAAAAGGAGAAGTAGCCTTTATAAGATGAGCTCGTTGAGGCTTAAAGAAATTCGGTTTACACCGAGCACAGATAGAACATGATGAAGTCATCCGCTTGACGTCTTCAACTGAAAAGGGCAAATTCTTACTGCGTACGAAGTGTATCATCCTCGTAACCCCAGGATGGCATAAGGCATTGTGAAGATTAATAAGCGTATCTCCATGAATCACAGAACAATAAGCCCTCGACAGCGCATCAGCAGCAACATTATCCTTCCCCGGACGATAAACTATATCAAAATGGTAGCATGCCAACTCAATCCTCCACCTCATTATTTTATCATTCTTGATCTTTCCAAAATGTTTGACATCAAACATAAAGGACACAGATTTTTGGTCAGTTACCAACGTAAAATGTCGCCCCGATAAATAATGTCTCCATTTATGCAGTGCTTCTACTATTGCATACGCCTCTTTCTCTATTGAAGAATGTCTTTTTTCACTATTGTTCAAGGTACGTGAGAAAAAGGCCACAGGTCTTCCATTTTGGTTCAGAGTAGCCCCAATTGCAAAATCAGAAGCATCCGTCTCAATCACAAAGGGAACCTGCTCATCAATAGAATGCACAACTGCTCCAAGGATATCCTTTTTAAAATTATCAAAACACGTCCTGGCCTCCCATGATAGAGGATATGTCGTAACCCGAATAATGGGCCGGATCTTCTGTGAAAAATTTGCAATCCAATTAGAATAATAAGAAAACAGTCCAACAACTCGTTGCAAAGCCTTAGAATTAGTAGGACAAGGTAAATCAATCAATGGTCGCAGACGTTCTGGATCTGGTTTAATCTTGCTTCCCGAGATAATATACCCCAGTAGATTTACCTCAGTGGTCGAAAAGATACACTTCTCTTTATTGAAAGTTAAACCAACTCTTTCCGCAGCTTGAAGGAATTTTTCTAAATTAGAATCATGCTCCACCCTTGATTTGCCACACACCGTGATGTCATCTAAGTATGAAAAGGTGTCAGAGAGAGAGTTATCACTTATAAAAGCATCCATTGCCCGTTGAAAACAAGCAACACCATTAGTAACACCAAATGGTATTCGGCAAAACTGATACAGCTTTCCGCCAGCCTCAAAGGCCGTATATGGTTGATCCCTCTTAACAATAGGAATCTGATGATAAGCACTCTTTAAGTCAATAGTGCTAAAAACCTTATACTGAGATACTTTGTTGATAAGCTCATCAATCTTAGGCAAAGGGTACGCATCTAATTGAGTATACCTATTAATAGTTTGGGAGTAGTCTATCACCATTCGTTTCTTATGTCTCTCGTTAGTGGTGACAACTACCTGTGCCCGCCAAGGCGAACAACTAGGTTCAATGATTCCTTCCAATAAAAGACGTTGAACTTCAGAATTAATAAATTCTCTATCCTGCTATACCTTCTTGACTTGGTAGCAATTGGCTTACAATCCGGCATCAAATTGGAAAAAAGTGATAATGGAGAAATGGATAAAGAGGTTAATCCACAAATAGATAAAGGTGGCTTAGTCCCTCCAAACGAAAGACTGAGAGACTCGTGTAATTGAAGCACATCATGACCAATCAAAATATCCGCACAGAGATTAGGCAAAACAGATAGGCGTATATCAGTATACATATTACCTAGAAGAATCAATTTCACAAGGCAACAACCAGCTACTTGTGAAGTGAGAGTCGTCTGAGCCATACACACCTGATAAGTAACAGGCGAAATTTTCAAACACTTCTCCTTCGCAAACTGAAGACTTATAAAACTCTCGGTACTGCCTGATATACCTATCAATTCCTCCAATAAAAGGCGAAGAGTTACGAAGGTGACTAAAGGTTTTTATTGACTAAATAACAGAGCCCACTCTCGTGGGTGATCCGATCCAAGCAGGAGGAATACCAGCCAGTCGCTCACCTTTATACCTGGCCTGGTGGGTGGAGCCAAGGCGGAGTCGGCAGTGGTCATCCCAGGTATAGCAGTGTGGCAAGAGGCGACCTCGTACCGTGATACAATAGTGGTCAGTGATACAGTTATAACGAACAGTGGTGAACAGTGCTAACTACTAACAGTGATACGATAGTGAACGTGGTTTACCACATTCACCCCTTGTTTAGAATTAAGTCCGGCGGGGTGAAGTGTACTACCAATTCTGGTAGGTCAGTCTGTCCGGAGGCTTCGTAAGCCTCTCCGATCGCCGCAGCGGTGGTGTTGCCTTATCCGGTGCTGGTGCCTTATCCGGTGTTGATGCTGGTGTTTGCGTGGTCGGCGAGGGCTCGTGGGGTTCCGGCATGCCGTCTACCTGGACTGAGGTTGGGGGGGGTGGTGGCGGTGTTTCCGGATCGGCTGAGGGTGCGAGGTCTCGTAGGGAGACAGTGTCCTCCCGCCCGTCTGGGTACGCCACGTAGGCGTACTGGGGGTTGGCGTGCAGGAGGTTCACCCTCTCGACCAGGGGGTCCGTTTTATGGGTCCTCACGTGTTTCCGCAGCCAGACCGGCCCCGGGGCGGTCAGCCAGGTTGGTAGAGTGGTTCCCGTAGTCGACTTCCTGGGGAAAACGAACATTCGTTCATGGGGGGTGGTGTTAGTGGCCGTGCAAAGTAATGACCGGATGGAGTGCAGTGCTGTCGGGAGGACTTCTTGCCAGCGGGAGGTTGGGAGGCCCTTAGACTTTAAGGCTAAGAGGACGGCCTTCCATACCGTCGCGTTCTCTCTTTCCACCTGACCGTTACCTCTGGGGTTGTAGCTGGTGGTCCTGCTTGCTGCAATACCTCTCTCTAGGAGGAATTGCCGGAGTTCCTCGCTCATGAAGGAGGAGCCCCGGTTCCTCCAATAAAAGGCGAAGAGTTACGAAGGTGACTAAAGGTTTTTATTGACTAAATAACAGAGCCCACTCTCGTGGGTGATCCGATCCAAGCAGGAGGAATACCAGCCAGTCGCTCACCTTTATACCTGGCCTGGTGGGTGGAGCCAAGGCGGAGTCGGCAGTGGTCATCCCAGGTATAGCAGTGTGGCAAGAGGCGACCTCGTACCGTGATACAATAGTGGTCAGTGATACAGTTATAACGAACAGTGGTGAACAGTGCTAACTACTAACAGTGATACGATAGTGAACGTGGTTTACCACACTGCCCGTATCTATAAGGGCCTTCACTTCTAACCCATTAACTTGGGCCGTAACTATAGCTTTGTTTAGGCCATGAGCAAATGCAGCAGAAATTGATGCAATAAACGCCCTATCTAAAGGCTGAATAGTCGCAGAGGAGGTAATTGAACCTGATGATTTACAAACACGTGCATAATGACCTCTCTTGCCGCATTTACTACACACAGCCTCCCGAGCAGGACACTTCAGACGAAGGTGCCGGACATTCCCATAAAAATAACACTTCTGAATCCTAGAAGCAACAGCAGCCAAAGTAGAAACTGTTTCAGAATCTAGTAAACCACTCCTATTAAGTCCACATAATTCCTTTTCATCCGGAACTGCCGAAACCACAGTCGCAGGCCGATTAAAAAGAGCATAAGAATCCGAACTTCTCTGAGCCACATCCAATGTAGAGGCTTGCTCGAAAGCACTCTTGAGATCCAAAGTCTTATTTTCTAACAACCGCTGACGAATTGATCTAGACAGTAATCCATTAATAAAAGCATCCCGTACCCATTCTTCCTTATATTCTTCTGCCGTCACGGCCTTATAATTACAGTTAGCACTAAGGCGCCGAAGTGCTTGTAAATAAGTATCCAAAGATTCTCCCACCTGCTGCCTACGGGCAGATAGAAGGTGACGTGCAAATACCTCATTCTTTGGTTTAACAAAAATCTTTTCCAATGTAGAAATAGCCAATTCGTAAGTTTCACAGTCCAAAATATACTTATACACACCCGGAGCAATGTAGTTGATCAGCATATTCAGCTTATTTAGAGACTCTTGATCCAACACACCCAAAAAGTTTTTAAATGTACGATACCAGTGTTTCCATTTATCATCCACTCCTGCAGAATTAGGGTCAGCATTGAATCGTTCCGGTTGAAGATATCGCTCCATTCTGACATAAAGTTAATAAATTGAAATAAAGAGTAGATTTGCCTTTCTAAATCTAGGCTTTATTAACTTTAAAAATCCAGTAGCACATCTTTCAACACCCAGTCCCAACCAAGGCTGCAGAGAACTGAATTTAAGATGGCCACCACAAATCACATGACATCAACTACCAATGAGTTTACAGCATATATCTCAAGGTAGAAAGCAAACAACCAATTACAATACTTCTTACTAAACATAAAGAATAATCACCACACCATCCTAATTCATCGCTTTTTATGGATTAATTGATAAGCGTATCAGTGGCTTCGTAGAGGGGGCGCATGAGTGAGGCGGCCTTGGGCACGAAACGGTGATAGAAATTGACCATCCCCAAAAATTCCTGCAGCGCCTTGCCCGAGGTGGGCTGGGGAAAGTCCGCCACCGCCTGCACCTTGGAAGGTAGGGGAATGGCTCCCCTTGGCGAGATTCTGTGGCCGAGAAAGTCAATTTGGGCTGCTCCGAACTGGCATTTGGCCGGGTTGACGATTAGCCCGTGTTGGCTGAGGCGCTGGAAAAGAGAGCGCAAATGCGCGATGTGCTCGGCCTTGCTGGTGCTGGCCACGAGGATATTGTCCAGATAGACGAACAGGAAGCTCAGGTCCCGTAGGACGGAATCCATGAGCCGTTGGAAGGCCTGTGCGGCGTTCTTGAGCCCGAAGGGCATTCGCAGGAACTCGAACAGTCCGAAGGGGGTGATGACCGCCGTCTTCTGGACATCTGCGTGGTGGACGGGGACCTGATGGTAGCCGTGAATCAGGTCGACCTTGGAAAAGACGGACTTTCCTGCTAGGTGCACCGAGAAGTCTTGGATGTGCGAAATGGGGTATCTATCGGGCGTGGTGGCGTCGCTGAGCCGTCTGTAGTCGCCGCAGGGGTGCCAGCCACCGCCCGGCTTGGGCACAATGTGGAGGGGGGACGACCAGGGGCTGTTCGAGTGGCGGATGATGCCCAGTTTCTCCATCGTGGCGAATTCTTCCTTGGCCACCGCCATCTTGGCTGGGTCCAGGCGTCTGGCTCGGGCGAACACTGGTGGTCCCGTAGTGGTGATGTGGTGCTCGACACCATGCTTGGCTGCCGCGGCTGAGAAGGTCGGTTGTGTGAGCCTCGGGAAATCTGTGAGTAGGCGGGCGTAGTCGTCATCCGCCGGGGCAGAGCAGGACCCGACGAGGGCCGGGCTGTTGCTCTGCTGGCAAGCCAGTGAAGCGAAAGTTGCTGCGTCGACCAGGCGCCTGTTGCGGACGTCGACCAGGAGTCCGTGGGCGCAAAGAAAATCGGCGCCCAGCAAGGGATGTGCCACCGAGGCCGTCACGAAATCCCACGTAAATCGCTGGCCGTTGAAACAAACCTCGGCCCGTCGCTTTCCAAAAGTAGCGATGGCTGCGCCATTTGCCGCCACGAGGGGTGGGCCGCTGCAGCCTGCCTGGATGTCGAGCTGGGAGGCAGGAATTATGCTGCATTGGGCTCCGGTGTCACAAAGGAATCTGCGCCCTGAAAGGGAGTCGGTTATGTACAGCAGTTTACCTGCGGTGCCGATGGCCATCGTGGCGGCGGGGGTGCGGTCGAGTGGGCCTAGACGGCGGCGCGGGGCTGGCGTGTTGGGCCGGGCGGCCATCTTGGTTTGATCGAAAGAGCAGGGTGCTCTGCAGCGTTGGGCCTTGTGGCCGAAACGCGCGAGGTAGTAGCATAGTTCTGTGGCCTGGCGTGGCGGCGCGCGCTCGATGGTGTCGGGGAGCCTCGCGGCTGCACAGCCGAGTTGGGCGACTGTGAAGACTTTGACCGCGGCGGCTGCCAGTTGTACGCAGTCCGTGATCGGGGGCCCCGCGAGGGCAGTCTGTACCTGCTGAGGAAGCAGGCTGAGGAAAAGGGCCTGAAACAAGAAGCACTGCGGTTCAGAGCCCAGGAGCGCAAGCATCCGGCTCATCAACTGGGTCGGGGTAGAGTCGCCGAGGCCTGGTAGTGAAAGAAGCCTGCGGGCCCTCCCCTCCCCGGACAGGCCGTAAGCCTGCAGCAAGCGGCCCTTAATGGTTGAGTACTTGCCGGTCTGTGGTGGGTTCCCCAGCAGGTCGAGAACTTCGGTGGCGGTGGAGCTTGCTAATGCTGAGACTACGTGGAGGTACCTTTCTTCATCGTCTTGAACCCTGCGAAGGGTGAATTGGGCCTCCGTGTGCGCGAACCAAGCCGGTGCTTGGTGTTCCCAGAAGGTGGGGAGCTTCAAGGACACGGTGCCGGCCGACATCGGGTTGCTGCTGGTTGCCGTCGGGTCGTTGCCGGCCTCTGTAGGGCTACGTGAGTCGGGGGCTTCGGCCGCCGACATTCGGGGTCACCAATGTGGGAGACTACAGTCTCCCGCGTAAAGAAATAGGCAACACAGCGAGCTACAAGAAATAGGTCTTTACTCCAACTCTCACAATACAGTACTGAATTCGTACAGCCTGCGAACCTGTGATGACTCACGGATTGGTCACCTGCTGGAACCTGATTGGTTTTCCTTCTCTCAGCAGCAGGCAAGTCTGAACATGCCTTATTCCTCTCAGCTTGCAACTGTCTTGCGGGGGGAGGGGAATACAGCAGTTAAAAGGGGATTATACAGGTTTATCTACATACACACAGTGTTTCCCCAACGCCACAACGGTAAGGAAACACCAAAACTAGACCTGTATGTATTGCAAGATGGAGGGCCACCATTACTGGGACGTGAATGGATCCGGAAAATACAACTGGATTGGCATTCCATACAGGCACTGACTGCGGCTGACAAAAAGGATGACGACGTCACACCTGGGCGACTGTCAAAGATCCTAACTGACGCGAAAGAAGTGTTCCAGCAAGGACTTGGAACACTAAAAGGCACGACAGCGACGATTAAAATTGAAGAAAACGCAAGCCCAAAATTTTTTAAGGCCAGACCGGTACCTTATGCGATCCGCCCAGCCATCGAAGCAGAGCTGGAGAGTCTGGAACGTTCAGGTGTACTGTCCAAGTAGACTGGAGCGAGTGGGCTACACCCATCGTCCCTGTGATGAAAAAGTCGTTGAGCAGCACGCCTGGGGAACCAAGGAAGGTTCGCATCTGTGGGGACTTTAAGGTAACAGTGAACCCGGTCCTTCACACCGTACAATATCCACTTCCGCGGATTGAAGATATTTTCGCCTCGCTATCTGGAGGGAAACGCTTCACTAAGATTGATCTGGCACAGGCGTATCTGCAAATGGAGGTAGAAGAAGCATCAAAAAACCTCACAATCAACACCCATAAAGGTCTCTACCAATACAACCGGCTGGTATTCGGGGTAGCATCAGCTCCGGCTATTTGGCAGAGGGCAATGGAACAAGTCCTGCAAGGGATCCCAGGGACCCAGTGTTATTTGGACGACATCCTGGTCACGGGCGAAAATGACAGTGATCACCTTGCCAACCTGGAGCAGGTGCTCACTAGATTGCAGGAATATGGGCTCCGAGCTAACCGCCCCAAATGCGAGTTTTTTAGAAAACAGATCTCGTATTGTGGCCACGTTATCGATAAAGAGGGGTTACATAAGTCCCCAGAGAAGATTGAGGCAGTAGTCAAGGCTCCAGCACCGGAAAATGTGTCACAACTGAGGTCGTTCCTCGGGCTGGTAAACTACTACCATAAGTTCTTGCCGAATTTGTCTACAATAAGGCGATCTTATTGAAACATATAAGATTGTGAAGGAATTGGATCGGGTGGATGCGGGGAGGATGTTCCCGATGATGGGTGAAACTAGAACTAGGGGGCATAGTCTTAGAATAAGGGGCTGCTCTTTCAAAACTGAGATGAGGAGGAACTACTTCACTCAGAGGGTGGTAGGTCCGTGGAATATGCTGCCCCAAAAAGCTGTAGAAGCTACATCATTACATAAATTTAAAACAGAAATAGACAGTTTCCTAGAAGTAAAGGGAATTAAGGGTTACGGGGAGCGGGCAGGAATTTGGACGAGTCTAGGTTCGGATCGGTCATGGCCCTGTGGGTAGCGGAGCGGGCCCAGGGGCCGTGTAGCCTGATCCTGCTCCTATTTCGTGTGTCTAATTCTGTTAGATTCAGGAGATGGTTCTGTGATAGTGGATTGGCGGTTAGGATCAGATCAGCCATGATCTTATTGAATGGCGGAGCAGGCTCGAGGGGCCGATTGGCCTACTCCTGCTCCTATTTCTCATGTTCTTATGTAATACTACACCCACTGAACACCCTACTGCAAACTGGGGTGCCATGGAAGTGGAGTGACGAATGTAGACGAGCTTTCCAGAAGTGCAAAACACTAATCACATCGAAAGAGGTATTGGCCCATTACAACCCGGCATTACCAATTCGGTTGGCATGGGGTGCGTCACCCTACGGCATTGGAGCAGTGCTGTCACACAAATTCTCGGATGGCTCAGAGAGGCCAATAGCCTTTGCGTCACAATCACTAACCTCAGCCGAGCGTAACTACGCCCAGATTGACGGAGGCCCTCAGCCTAGTGTGGGGAGTGAAAAAGTTCAATCACTATCTGCACGGGCAGAAATTCACCTTGCTGACTGATCACCAGCCTCTTGTCTCCATTTTTAATCCGAAGAAGGGCGTTCCAGTGATGACTGCGCAACGACTACAAAGATGGTCACATTTCTAGGGGCGCACCACTATGAGATTGAATATAAGGGCACGAAACAGCATGGAAATGCTGATGGGCTATCACGCCTGCCACTGCCTACTGCGGAGGAAGCACCAGCAGTGGATCCTGTCGAAATATTCCATTCGACTATAGTTGAATACCTACCGGTAACTAACGCTTGTATCGAAAAGGAAACCCGAAATGACCCGACACTGTCTCGGGTATATGATTTGACGGTGAAGGGATGGCCAGCACATGGCGACTCACTGTTGCCAGCATTCTCGACAAGGAGAGAACAGCTGTCAGTGTGCCGGGGGACCTTGATGCGTGGATCCCGAGTGGTAATTCCACCCAAGTTAAGGGATAGAGTGCTCAATGAGCTTCATGAGGGTCATCTGGGAGGGGTAAAAATGAAAAGCCTAGCCAGGGCTTATGTGTGGTGGCCAGGAATCGATAAACAAATTGAGGACCTGACCAAGAGCTGCTCAGGATGCCAGAAAGTCCAAAATGCACCACCACAGGCCCCTCTACACCCATGGGAGTGGCCCTCATCTCCATGGCAACGGGTGCATATTGATTTTGCTGGTCCATTCATGGACTCAATGTTTTTAATAGCCGTGGATGCGCACTCGAAATGGCCTGAGGTCATCAAAATGTCCTCCACCACCACGGAGAAAACTATTGCAGTCCTACGGACCATTTTTGCCAGGAATGGTTTGCCAGAACAGATTTACATAGATACATAGATACATAGAAGATAGGAGCAGGAGTAGGCCATTCGGCCCTTCGTGCCTGCTCCGCCATTCGATGAGATCATGGCTGATCCTTTAATTCAGTATCCCGTCCCCGCCTTCTCTCCGTAACCCTTAACCCCTTTTGCCCGTAGAAATATATCTAATTCCCTCTTAAATATATTTAATGAGCTGGCGTACACTGCCCTCTGTGGCAATGAGTTCCACAGGTTCACCACTCTCTGAGTGAAGAAATTCCCCCTCATCTCTGTCCTAAATGGTTTAGCCCTTATCCTTAAATTATGTCCTCTAGTTCTGTTCTCACCCGCCAAGGGAAACATTCCTTCTGCATCCAGTCTGTCTAGACCTGTCAGAATTTTATACACTTCTATGAGGTCCCCTCTCAATCTTCTAAACTCCAGTGTGTACATCCCTAAACTACATAGTCTCTCCTCATAGGTCATTCCCGCCATTCCTGGTATCAGCCTGGTGAATCGCCGCTGCACCCCCTCCATGGCAAGAACATCCTTCCTCAGATGAGGCGACCAAAACTGTACACAGTACTCGAGGTGTGGTCTCACCAGTGCCCTGTACAGCTGCAGCAAGGTATCCCTGTTCCTGTATTCTAACCCTTTTGCTATGAAGGCCAGCATACCGTTTGCCTTCTTGACCGCCTGTTGCACCTGCATGCTCGCCTTCAGTGACTGGTGTACAAGAACACCCAGGTCTCTCTGTACTTCCCCCTCTCCCAATCTATTGCCATTTAAATAATAATTTGCCCTCCCGTTCCTGCACCCAAGGTGGATAACTTCGCACTTGTCCACATTATAGTGCATCTGCCATTTATCCGCCCAATCGCCCAGTCTGTCCAAATCGCTCTGGAGCTTCCTGGTCTCTTCCTCTGAGCCCACCCCCCCTCCTAGACAACGGACCACAGTTTGTGTCCGAAGAGTTCCGGAGGTTCTTGAAAAAGAATGGGTAAGGCATTACACATCCGCCCCGTATCATCCAGCCACAAATGGATTGGCTGAGAGGTTCGTACAAACCTTTAAGGCGGCAATAAAGGCTATGTACAATGACAACATTCCGCTGCAGCACAAGGTGGACAATTTCCTGTTCGCCTATCGGAATGCGACAGGAAGGCAGATTATTATTTGAATGGCAATAGATTGGGAGAAGGGGAAGTGCAAAGAGACCTGGGTGTTCTTGTGCACCAGTCGCTGAAGGTAAGCATGCAGGTGCAGCAGGCGGTTAAGAAGGCAAATGGTATGTTGGCCTTCGTAGCAAGAGGGTTCGAGTACAAGAACAAGGATGTCTTGCTGCAGTTGTACAGGGCTTTGGTGAGACCGCACCTTGAGTATTGTGTACAGTTTTGGTCACCTTATCTGAGGAAGGACGTTCTTGCCATGGAAGGAGTGCAGCGAAGATTCACCAGGCTGATACCTGGGATGGTAGGAATGACGTATGAGGAGAGATTGTGTCGATTGGGCTTATACTCACTGGAGTTTAGAAGATTGAGAGGGGATCTCATTGAAACTTATAAAATTCTGTCAGGCCTGGACAGACTAGATGCAGGAAGGATGTTTCTGATGGCCGGGGAGTCCAGAACCAGGGGTCATAGTCTAAGGATAAGAGGTAAGCCAGTTAGGACTGAAATGAGGAGGAATTTCTTCACCCAGAGAGTGGTGAACCTGTGGAATTCTCTGCCACAGAGGGCGGTGGAGGCCAGTTCATTAAGTACATTCAAGAAAGAGTTGGATATATTTCTTAAGGCTAAAGGGATCAAGGGATATGGGGAGAAGGCAGGGACAGGGTACTGAATTTGGATGATCAGCCATGATCTCATGTTTGACAAATCTGTTAAGAGATTTTTGAGGTTGCAACTAGCAAAATAGATAAGGGGGAACCAGTGGATGTGGTGTATCTGGATTTTCAGAAGGCATTTGATAAGGTGCCACACAAGAGGTTATTGAACAAGATCAGGGTTCATGGGATTGGGGTAATATACTAGCATGGATGGAGGATTGGTTAACAGACAGAAAACCGAGAGTAGGAATAAACGGGTCATTTTCGGTTTGGCAGGCTGTAACTAGTGGGGTACCGCAAGGATCAGGGCTTGGGCCTCAGCTATTCACAGTCTACATCAATGATTTGGATGAGGGGGCCGAATGTAATATATCCAAGTTTGCTGATGATACAAAGCTGGGTGGGACTGTAAGTTGTGAGGAGGATGCAAAGAGGCTTCAAGGGGATACAGACAGGCTAAGTGAGTGGGCTAGAACATGGCAAATCAAATAGAATGTGGAGAAATGTGAAGTTATCCACTTTGGTAGGAAAAATAAAAAAGCAGAGTATTTTTTAAGATGGAGAGATTGGGAAATGTTGGTGTTCAGAGGGACCTGGGTGTCCTTGTACACGAATCAGAAAGTAATTAGGAAAGCAAATTATATGATGGTCCTTATTACAAGAGGATTTGAGTATAAGAGTAAAGTCGTCTTACTGCAATTAAGTGAGACCACACCTGGAGTATTGGGTACAGTTTTTGGTCTCCTTACCGAAGGAAGGATATACTTACCATAGAGGGAGTGCAACAAAGGTTCACCAGACTGGTTCCTGGGATGGGGGGATTGTCCTATGAGGAGAGATTGAGTAGACTAGGGGTATATTCTCTAGAGTTTAGAAGAATGAGAATCTCATTGAAACATACAGGGCTTGACAGGGTAGATGCAGGGAGGATGTTTCCCCTGGCTGGGGAGTCTAGAACCAGGGGTCACAGTCTCAGAATAAGGGGTCGGCCATTTAGGACTGAGATGAGGAGAAATTTCTTCACTCAGAGGGTGGTGAATCTTTGGAATTCTCTACCCCAGAGGGCTGTGGAGGCTCAGTCGTTGAGTATATTCAAGACAGAGATCGATAGATTTTTTGATATTTAGGGAATCAAGGAATATGGGGATAGGGCGGGAGAGTGGAGTTGAGGTAGAAGATCAGCCATGATCTTATTAAGTGGTGGAGCAGGCTCGAGGGGCCGAATGGCCAACTCCTGCTCCTATTTCTTATGTTCTTATCGAGTTGAGGTACAGATCAGCCATGATCTAATTGAAGGGCTGAATAGCCTCCTGTTGCTATAATTTATCATGTAAAAAGTTCAGGAGTCCTTTAGCCAGTGTCCGTGTGTTCTTATATATACCAGTTGATCTGTGACAGCACTCAGTGAGTCAGCTTTTATAATAGGGGTGTTTATCAATAAAATCTGGTGAGAAAATTTGCAGGGAGTGTCATACACAAGACTTTGTATAGATATGTGTGCTAGATGGCCAGAGGCTGGGGCTGTATATACAGTACTGCTATACATAGCGAGGGGGTGGGAAAGAATTAAAAACAAACACAGCTTGTCTAGAACATAATCTTTAATTGAATTATTGAATCGGCAATTGTTACAACAATTTATGTAAAAACACAAGACAACAATATTAACCCAAAACAAACAGTTTCCATAATCGTTACAGCTGTGGAAAGGTCATTTGTACAATGTTGTAACCGCCTAGTTAAACCACTAAAATAAGAGAAGGGGAACACTTGGACCCAAAATATACTGACTAAAGGTAGAGTGGGGCGAGTGTCACTTGTCTTGTTTGGCCGTGCGTTCCTGCTGCTTTCGAAGCTCCTCTTGTCGCTGTGTCACGTATTTCTGTAAATTAATACAAATAGATTTCACGTTTCTGTCGGAGAGTTTGCTGAACCTGTTGAAGACCATCACGGACTATTCATTTCTTATATAAAGTCCACCTTATGTGCAATTCCTGATCGGTCATACTCAGGAGCACATTACGTCGATTACACTGAATTACAGGCAGACTTTTTGCCACTGATTGGCTCATAAAGCAATTTTCTTCCAAGAAGGCTTGCGATTTGGTATATAGAGAAACTCCCCCATCAGCAGCGAATACCTCGATCAATTAAACTCTGACTGACCAATCTCAGCACAGTTCCCTCACCAATTAGATTCTGACTGACCCAACCCGTCACGGTTCCCTCACCAATTAGGCTCTGACTGACCCAACCCGTCACGGTTCTCTCACCAATTAAACTCTGACTGACCCAACCCGTCACGGTTCCCTCATCAATTAGACTCTGACTGACCCAACCCGCCATGGTTCCCTCGATCAATTAGACTCTGACTGACCCAACGCGTCACGGTTCCCTCACCAATTAAACTCTGACTGACCCAACCCGCCACGGTTCTCTCACCAATTAAACTCTGACTGACCCAACTCGCCACGGTTCCCTCATCAATTAGACTCTGACTGACCCAACCCGTCACGGTTCTCTCATCAATTAGACTCTGACTGACCCAACCCGTCACTGTTCCCTCACCAATTAGACTCTGACTGACCCAACCCGTCACGGTTCCCTCACCAATTAGACTCTGACTGACCCAACCCGTCACGGTTCCCTCACCAATTAGACTCTGACTGACCCAACCCGCCACGGTTCCCTCACCAATTAGACTCTGACTGACCCAACCCGTCACGGTTCCCTCACCAATTAGACTCTGACTGACCCAACCCGCCACGGTTCCCTCGATCAATTAAACTCTGACTGACCCAACCCGCCACGGTTCCCTCACCAATTAAACGCTGACTGGCCCAACCCGCCACGGTTCCCTCACCAAGTAAACTCTGACTGACCCAACTCGCCACGGTTCCCTCACCAAGTAAACTCTGACTGACCCAACTCGCCACGGTTCCCTCGATCAATTGAACTCTGACTGACCCAACCCGCCACGGTTCCCTCACCAATTAGACTCTGACTGACTCAACCCGCCACAGTTCCCTCGATCAATTAAACTGTGATTCAACAATTAGAATTTCTGGCCTCAAAAGGAGACCAGCTCCACCTTGCCAGCGGAACAATACTTTCTGCATCATTGGGTCACGCATGTGTCTTTACAAAACAGTTCCATACGACATATTGTGAACAACACCACAGGAGATCACTGGTGTAAGTCTAGACCCAGTAACTTTCTGTTGCCCCAACCAATGTTCTGCTCAATGGCCACTCAACAATGTCACTGTGGAGTGCTGGAACGTGGGCCTGTGATCCCCACACTGTGGAGTGTGGAACGTGGGCCTGTGATCCCCACACTGTGGAGTGCTGGAGCGCAGGCCTGTGATCCCCACACTGTGGAGTGCAGGAATGTGGGCCTGTGATCCCCACACTGTGGAGTGATGGAACGTGGGCCTGTGATCCCCACACTGTGGAGTGATGGAACGTGGGCCTGTGATCCCCACATTGTGGAGTGATGGAACGTGGGCCTGTGATCCCCACACTGTGGAGTGATGGAACGTGGGCCTGTGATCCCCACACTGTGGATGTGATGGAACGTGGGCCTGTGATCCCGACACTGTGGAGTGCTGGAACGTGGGCCTGTGATCCCCCACAATGTGGAGTGTGGAACGTGGGCCTGTGATCCCCCACATTGTGGAGTGATGGAACGTGGGCCTGTGATCTCCACACTGTGGAGTGCAGGAACACGGGCCTGTGATCCCCACACTGTGGAGTGATGGAACACAGGCCTGTGATCTCCACACTGTGGAGTGCTGGAACGGTCCCACGCGTGAGCTCTTGCCGTGGGCAGTGTTAGTGGAGACTAAACGCTTGCCCAGAGTAAGAGGGGGAAAAAAGGCCTATCGGAGTTTACAGTCTTTTTCCCATCCCACCCACGGAGCCCAATTACTGCTCACTTCAGC
Organism: Somniosus microcephalus; assembly: GCF_052327205.1. Lineage (NCBI taxonomy): Eukaryota > Metazoa > Chordata > Chondrichthyes > Squaliformes > Somniosidae > Somniosus > Somniosus microcephalus. The sequence continues at coordinate 384,821,153 of NC_140988.1, read as the reverse complement.
AGTAAAACCTCACCTAATCCACACTCGATACAGTATGTGGTGTGTGGTCAGCAAGGCAGCCCCAGCCTGGGTTACGGGCTTTGATGCACTCTTCGACGCTGTTGTTGAGGCCTGAAGCGCGCGCTCCTGGACACACCAACAGTACTGAGGTACAGCCCTTACCTCCATATTCTTGTAGTGCAGCACAGTGCCGCAGTGAGTCACCTTGGCTGTGTCTTCATTCGTGTAAAACAGAGAACAAATCTGACAGAAGTAACCGGTCTTTGGAACAATAAAGTCAACGCCTACAGAGAGAGAACAAGAGTTAGCGGTGATTCAAGTGCTTCCCTCTACAGTGGGCCGAGGGCAGGCTCGAAGATGCAACTTTTAAATTAATCTAGCCCCCGAGCTCCTCCTGAACAATGCACAGTCCCCCCCTCCAGCCTTTCCTCTGCACACTTGTGTGTGACGCACACTGCACGTGCACTGGCTGCCCCTCACTCGCACTCCCTGCCTCCAGGCACACACTCGGCCCTACACCAGCACCCACCCCCCGCCGACTCCCTCATAGCGCAGGGGAGAGAGAGAGAGAGGAGAGCAGGGTCACAAAAATATGCCCGGAATTCAGAAATTTGAATGACGACCAAAAACTCCCATACCTACTAGGGGAAGAGAGAAATTGTGTAACCTTAGCGGCACACTATGTTACAGCTTGCCATAAACAGAGGGACAACCACTAAATATAAGAAAAGAGTATATACAAATTATATGAATGTATATTTATACACTCAGGGGATATATCTGTTTATACACTGTATGGATAGATCTGTATTTTTGTATACAACCATGAATGTTTTTCGATGCTTTGGCAACATAAGATGTACCTTGTCATGCCAATAAAGCGATTTGAATTGAATTGAAAGTGGAGAGAGAGAGAGACAGAGATGTAAAGAGAAAGAGAGAGAGAGCAGGGTATAAAGAGAGAGAGCAGGGTGTAAAGAGAGAGAGACAGGCCCCACACCCCAGCCCCAGACCCAGGGGGAGGACCCTCTCAACACTCACTGGTGCGCCTCTCTATCAGCACAGAGCGTTCGATATTTACAAGTCTGGAGTACTTTTGGCGTCTAAAGTTGCTGTAAATCGGAGCTGAACGCTGTCTGCAGCAGTGTTGCGCTGGACTCACCAATAGGGCTGTTGGGCTTATAAGGCGGCATCTTTAACTCAGCAAGGTTCGGCCCAGTTAACCTCGACCGCTTTGCTTCAGGTTCCACCTCGGACGCAGGCTCTCTCCTCAACTTCGCATCTATTTAAAATACAATGCATTAGCATGGCTAAAAAGCCATAAGTTCAATTCATTTAACAAGAACATGGGCCGGTGAAGTGAGATTCTGGGTTTAGCTGCACCCTTTTAAATGCCTCAGTGAAACGCACAATTAACGAGATTCACTGGTCTCGTCTCGTAGCTCATCCCCTTTACCTGGGATCAGGCTTCACGGTCAGTGACACTGAGACAACCCCCGGGGTCAGTGAGACACACACCTGTACTGAGAGACCCCCCTGGGGTCAGTGAGACACACACCTGTACTGAGACCCCCCCCCCCCGGGGTCAGTGAGACACACACGTGTACTGAGACCCCCCCCCTGGGGTCAGTGAGACACACACCTGTACTGAGAGACACCCCTGGGGTCAGTGAGACACACAGCTGTACTGAGACACACCCCTGGGGTCAGTGAGACACAACACCTGTACTGAGAGACACCCCTGGGGTCAGTGAGACACACAGCTGTACTGAGACACACCCCTGGGGTCAGTGAGACACACACCTGTACTGAGAGACACCCCTGGGGTCAGTGTGACACACACCTGTACTGAGAGACACCCCTGGGGTCAGTGTGACACACACCTGTACTGAGAGACACCCCTGGGGTCAGTGAGACACACACCTGTACTGAGAGACTCCCCTGGGGTCAGTGAGACACACAGCTGTACTGAGAGACACCCCTGGGGTCAGTGAGATACACACCTGTACTGAGAGACTCCCCATGGGTCAGTGAGACACACAGCTGTACTGAGAGACACCACTGGGGTCAGTGAGACACACACCTGTACTGAGAGACCCCCCTGGGGTCAATGAGACACACAGCTGTACTGAGAGACACCCCTGGGGTCAGTGAGACACACACCTGTACTGAGACACACCCCCTGGGGTCAGTGAGACACACACCTGTACTGAGAGACCCCCCTGGGGTCAGTGAGACACACAGCTGTACTGAGAGACCCCCCTGGGGTCAGTGAGACCCACACCTGTACTGAGAGACACCCCTGGGTCAGTGAGTGACAAGACTTCCATTTAAATTAATCTCAGGGAAAATGTGCATGTGCTCAGGGAGCGGGAAGCCCGTCAGTGCCAGGGGACGGTATCCTGGCAAGGTGTCCACAGGACAGTGAGGGGGAAGAGGAGGTCAGTGAATAAATAGTTTAAACAGTCGAGACGCCTCAATCCAACACCCTGTGGTAGGAAGTGCTCACCCTGCCCGCTGTTGCAGGCCCGTAGATTTGGCGTTGTCTCCCGCGGAGCTGAGCAATGCTCTGGGGGCCGGGGGACCGGTTGCCTGGGAGGGGTCCCCGCTACTTTGTCGGTGGGCTCACCGCCCCCAGTCACTGAGGGCGCTGCTTCTTTCTTGACAGCTGTGGTTCCCTCGGCCTTCTTGTTGCGAGTCTGCGACAGTGGGGGCTTTGCTGGGCTCCGCCGCGGGGGTTTTGCTGGGCTCCGCCACGGGGGTTTTGCTGGGCTCCGCCACGGGGGTTTTGCTGGGCTCCGCCACGGGGGTTTTGCTGGGCTCCGCCACGGGGGTTTTGCTGGGCTCCGCCACGGGGGTTTTGCTGGGCTCCGCCACGGGGGTTTTGCTGGGCTCCGCCACGGGGGTTTTGCTGGGCTCCGCCACGGGGGTTTTGCTGGGCTCCGCCACGGGGGTTTCAGGTGGCTGCTCCTGCGCTGTCTCCGACTGTGTCTCCATAGGCTCCTCCTTCACAGCTGCCTTGGACGGGGGCTGGGAGTCGGGCTGGGGACGGGGCTCAGATTTAGATTTCGCCTCCGCCGTCTCTGCCACCTTTGTTGGTGCTTCACCTGCTGTGAGACACACATACGATTACTGAGCTAGTGTGATCTCATCGAGTTACATCGAGTCTACAGCACAGAAACAAGCCATTCCGCCCAACTGGTCAATTGCCGTATCTCCACATTTTATCCCTTCTCAGGATGGGGGCGTGTTTACTAATGGTACCAACCCTCTTCTGGCCGGCGCCTCCCACTATCTGTAAACTTCAGCTCATCCGAAGCTCTGCCACTCGTATCCTGATCCCCATCACCCGTGTCCTACATTGGAGCTCCTGGCCTGAATTCAGTTATCCGCCCCGCCTGGACTACCTGTGGCAAGCAGTTTCACTCACCTCCTACACCCCAGGGGTTAGAGTGGTGGCCCCTACTGGGGGGTTATAATCTCATTGTGTTTAAATCCCTTCTTGATCTCGCCCCCCTCTATCTCTCTCTGTAACCTGCTCCAATCTCCCCTCCCAAACTCTCCGTTCCTGTGCCTCTGGTGTGAGATATAGATTAGACCAGTATACGCTTCAGGACAATGAGGCAGCTGAGTGACAAGTAGAATAGCGAGGGGATCACGAGCGGTGGGAACTGGTCCATAATGTGGGGACCGTGGTACTGAATAATCTCCATGTGCTTTGTAATAGTGCAAGCGGTTGTATTAATTCTTGTAATTATCTTGGTATTTTACAATAGTTAGATAGTATTTACAGCACAGAAACAGGCCATTCAGCCCAATTAGTCTATGCCGGTGTTTATGCTCCACATGAGCCTCCTCCCACCCCTCTTCATCTCACCCCATCAGCATATCCTTCTATTCCTTTCTCCCTCATGTGTTTATCTAGCTTCCTTTTAAATGCATCTGTACTATTCTCCTCAACCGCTCCCTGTGGTAGCGAGTTCCACATTCTCACCACTCTCTGGGTAAAGAAGTTTCTCCTCAATTCCATATTGGATTTATTAGTGACTATCTTATATTTATGACCACTAGTTTTGCTCTCGCCAGCTAGTGGAAACACCTTCTCCACGTCTACCCATCGAACCTTTTCAGAATCTTAAAGTCCTCTATCAGGTCACCCCTCAGTTTTCCCATTTTCTAGAGAACAGAGCCCCCGCCTGTTTCATCTTTCCTGATACCAGAACTGAGAGGTTCTGGTATCATTCTAGTAAATCTTTTTTGCACCTTCTCCAGTGCCTCTATATCCTTTATATAATACTAGCTGAAGTGCCCGGCGGTGCCGAGGGTTTTTGAGGGCATGTTGTTGTTGGAAGAGAGCGAGCGAGCGCGACCGGGGGGGGGGGGGGGGGGGGGAGAGCGCGTGCGACCGGGGGGGGGGGGTGGGGGGGGAAAGAGAGCGCGCGACCGGGGGGGGGGGGGAAGAGCGCGCGCGACCGGGGGGGGGGGGGAGAGAGCACGCGCGACCCGGGGGGGGGGGGGGGGGAGAGAGCGCGCGACCGGGGGGGGGGGAAGAGCGCCGCGACGGGGAAGAGCGCGCGCGACCGGGGTGGGAAGAGCGCGCAGCGAACCGGGGGGGGGGAAAGAGCGCGCGCTGCGACCGGGGGGGGGGAAGAGCGCGCGCGACCGGGGGGGGGAAGAGCAGCGCGCGACCGGGGGGGGGAAGAGCGCGCGCGACCGGGGGGGGGGAAGAGCGCGCGCGACCGGGGGGGGGAGAGCGCGCGCGACCGGGGGGAAGAGCGCCGCGCAACGGGGGGGAAGAGAGCGCGCGACGGGGGGGGAAGAGAGCGCACGACGGGGGGGGGGGGGGGGAAAGAGAGCGCGCGACGGGGGGGGGGGGGAAGAGAGCGCGCGACGGGGGGGGGGGGGGGGGGAGAGCGCGCGACCGGGGGGGGGGGGGGGGGGGGGGAAGGAGAGCGGCGCGACCGGGGGGGGGGGGGAAGAGCGCGCAGCGACCGGGGGGGGGGGGGGGGGAGAGCGAGCGCGACCGGGGGGGGGGGGGGGGGAGAGAGCGCGCGCGACCCGGGGGGGGGGGGGGGGGGGGGGGGAGGAAGAGCGCGCGACCGGGGGGGGGGGGGGGGAAGAGCGCGCGCGACCGGGGGGGGAAGAGCGCGCGCGACCGTGGGGGAAGAGCAGCGCGCGACCGGGGGGGGGGAAGAGCGCGCAGCGGACCGGGGGGGGGAAGAGGCGCGCAAGCGACCGGGGGGGGAAGAGCGCGCGCGACCGGGGGGGGAAGAGCGCGCGCGACCGGGGGGGGAAGAGCGCGCGCGACCGGGGGGGGAAAGAGCGCGCGCGCGACCGGGGGGGAAGAGCGCGCGCGACCGGGGGGGGGGGAGAGCGCGCGCGACCGGGGGGAAGAGCCTGCGCGCGACGGGGGGGAAGAGCGCGCGCGACGGGGGGGAAGAGAGCGCGCGACGGGGGGGAAGAGATGCGCACGACGGGGGGGGGGGGGGGGGAAGAGAGCGCGCGACGGGGGGGGGGGGGGGGAAGAGAGCGCGCGACGGGGGGGGGGGGGGGAGAGGAGCGCGCGACGGGGGGGGGGGGGGGGGGAAGAGAGAGCGCGCCGGGGGGGGGGGGGGGAAGAGAGCGCGCGACGGGGGGGGGAAAGAGAGCGCGCGACGGGGGGGGGAAAGAGAGCGCGCGACGGGGGGGGAAAGAGAGAGCGCGCGACGGGGGGGGGGAAAGAGAGCGCGCGACGGGGGGGGGGGAAAGAGAGCGCGCGACGGGGGGGGGGGGAAGAGAGGCGCGCGACGGGGGGGGGGGGGGGGAAGAGAGAGCGCGCGACGGCGGGGGGGGGGGGGGGGGAGAGAGCGCGCGACGGGGGGGGGGGGGGGGGGGAGGAAGAGAGCGCGCGACGGGGGGGGGGGAAGAGATGCGCGCGACGGGGGGGGGGGAAGAGAGCGCGCGACGGGGGGGGGGGAAGAGAGCGCGCGACGGGGGGGGGGGGAAAGAGAGCGCGCGACGGGGGGGGGGAAAGAGAGCGCGCGACGGGGGGGGGAAAGAGAGCGCGCGACGGGGGGGGGGGGAAAGAGAGAGCGCGCGACGGGGGGGGGGGGGAAGAGAGCGCGCGACGGGGGGGGGGGGGAAAGAGAGCGCGCGACGGGGGGGGGGGGGGGAAAAGAGAGCGCACGACGGGGGGGGGAAAGAGAGAGCGCGACTGGGGGGGGAAGAGAGAGGGGGGAGGCGAGAGCAAGGGGTGGGGGTGGGAGGAAGGGGACGGGAGGGGGGGAGATAGTGGGGGGGGGGGAGATAGGGGAGGGGGGGAGGGAAGGGGAAGAGGGGAGGTGGAGGGGGGAAGGGATGGGGTGAGGGGGGGAAGGAAGGGGAGGGGGGAGGGAAGGGAAGGAGGGGTGGGGGAAGGAGCGGGGGGGAGAAAGGGACGGGGGGAGCCAGCAGACCCTCTCCCCCTCTGCCGGCGATGGCTCCGCGCCGCCCCACGCACTGACATGCCGAGCGCAGCGCCCCGGTGAGCCCGGGCCTGAGGCGGCTTGAGACGGCCGATTGCGGCTGGCCGGGCCCCGGTTGCCTTGGTAACCCTCCTCCCCTCTCTGCCTCACGATCTCCGGGACCGGGCCTGGACCTTGAGCGGCTTGAGACGGCCGATTGTGGCTGGCGAGCCCGGTTTGCCGGGGTAACCCTCTCCGCTCCCCCTCCCCTCCCGAGCCCCGCCCCCCCCGCTCGCTTCCCTCTGGCCGCGCTCTGTGTGAGGTGCGCGTGCGCCGTGCGGTTGCAAGCGCGAGGAGCTTGCAGTGAGCCCAGCCAGCCTTTACCAAGATGGCTGGCCGCTGGTTCGGAATCGGGCCCAGCAGGATGGCCGGTGCGTAGCTCGGGGCGTGGCTGGGCAAAAGACGCCCAGGCTTCGAGGCCTGCCTGCAAAAACGGGGGAAAGGTAGGAAAATTAATGAGATTAGATAAAAGATTTAGAAAGTAATTAACTTTTTAAAAAAACAGTATGTGTTTTAAAAGCAACTTTTTTTTTTTTTTTTTAAAAAGACGCAGAAAGCGGGAAGA